>NW_027185810.1:9583985-9816606 GCF_028583685.1 Petaurus breviceps papuanus | reverse complement strand
GCAGGTGCAACTAACTATGCTAAAAATAAGCCAACATGAGCTCCCTGCACAAAACAATTTCTTTTATCACAATGCTAAGCAGAAGTTGGCTTCCATAAGGCACTGCAGCTGCTGTGGTGGCGGCGGCGGCTTCTGCAGATGCTTTCATTAATTTTATCGAGGACATACTGAAATAAGTGCTTATTCAGCACAATGACTATTTGGGAGCAGCTGGAGACACAAAACAAACTGTCTTGAAGAAACACTACTACAATCCAACATGTAAATTATAATAATGAAATATAAAAAAAAATAAGGAAAGGAAAAAGTTTAAGGATCTAACATAACTGCAAAAAAACCAACATTTCCTTCTACACAGAAACCTCTAGATCTAAAAGCATTCTAAAAAAGAAGAGCCTCTTTCTGCTCCTAACAGAAGAGGAATCAATGTCTATGGCTTGGAAGCATATTAGGCTTCCTTTCCAGCCAAAAGACAAAAGTCATAAAGAATGGCAAAAATCAATGTATAAAAGTTTTCTGATTTTTAAAATGCTGATGCAAAGTTCTCTTCAGGCAAAGACATCATTACTCTAAATGACATTTTTCAAGGGTCCAAATAGCAACAGTAAATTAGCAAAACCTTAGAAACAAAATAATCAGTAAATCAAGAAATATTTATTACATTCTTTCTATATGGTAGGTGCTGGGGCTACAAAGACAAAAATGGAAAAGGCTCTCTGCCCACTGGGAGATTACATTCTATTACAAAAGACACCATGTACACAGAGAGTACATACAAAAATAGAAAATAGTACAAGTTATTGTACAAGGATATTTTCTTACTGATCCTATTTCTTCACAAACCTAAAGACAAACTCATTACCATGCTTTTAATAAGTTACAATCCTTGATTCCAAGCATTTACCTAATCAATACTTGTCAAACTGAATTTTCTAATATCAAGAAGTAGTACTTTATTTTTTTCTAAGTGGTTTAATACAAAAGTCGTGAAAGGTAAACTGGAAAGCTTTAATTATCTCACTAAAGAGCTAAAAGCAGTTTAAAAACATCTAGCCCAAGCTCTACGAGAAATTTAATTTAAAAGATTGGAAAGGTAGGTGATTGGCATTTTAAAAATATGAAGGCAGATTAGTAATGAAATTGGACATAGTTTTTAAAAGGGTGGGTACAACAATCAAGGGTAAGATCTTTGAAATGTAAATGGGGTGATAAAATGGCTTCTAGGGTATTGATAATCAATAAATTATAGAGAAAATATGAGATCATCTAGCTTCTTTTGAAAAATTCAAGTCAAAAGCCTAGATGAACTATTTCCTCAGGTACTGAAAGAATTGACAGATATGACTGCTAACAACATCAATTACCTTTAAGAGATTGTGGAAAGCAAGAGCAATATGTTGTAAGACAGAATAGGAAATATAGGTGTGATTTTTCAAAAAGGTAAAAGATTGGGGTTAGTAGATTACAGAAGAGTGAGTGTGTGTAATGGCAAGCAAAGTGGATTTTTTTTTTTTGCTGGATTGAATTCCAGCCAATCAGAGACTTGTATCCACATTGAGTTTTATCCAATAAGACATGTGTATTGAATTCTAGTTAAAACAGACTGGTATGTAAGGTCTAGCCAATCAGACATGGGTATTGAGTTGTAGCCAATCAGATATGGGTAGTGAGTTTTAGCCAATCAATACTCATTAGAACTGTATATAAAGAGAGTTGGTGGTGTGAGCAAACAGGCATCAAGGAAGCCAACACTGAGAGAGTCACACAGTGCTCAGAAAGAGAAGCAGCATGAGTGGGAGGAGAGAGGAGACCTCTTGAGAGCTGGGAGGAGACCTGTGAGAGATAGGAGGAGAACTCTGAAAGCTGGGAGAAGACCTCTGATGGCAGAAACTTCCTGAGGGAACCTCTGAACTTTGAAAGCAAATAGAGTTATGTTGCAGAGACCTGCCCATGGGAGGAGGCTTAGCTTAAGCCCCTTTTAAGAGCTGTTAAAGTGAGCTGAGCTGTTAACACAGAGCCTATGGACTTTGGAAGTAAATTGAGACGGTGGTGTTGGTAATATGTTGCTGCTCTGTTAAGCTTTGCTTTCCTAGAGGGAAAAGCTGCAGGAAGGAACCCTTGGAGCCTGTTGTCAGGCAGGAGCAGGAAGAGCTTGGAGTGGAGCAGTCCCTGTGAGCTGAGACCTGGAGCAGGAACAGAGAGCTGTCTATGTGTGAATCCAGGCGAGAATTGGGAACAGTCAACCCACAGAGGAAGAGCATAGGACTTGGAAGTCAACCTTGAGTCAAGATGACAAAGGCCTTGGAAACTTGGTATTAAGGAGACTGTTGTTACTGTAACCTATGCAGTAAATAGTACTGTATTTTCTGCTACCCCTGAAGGATGTATTGTGTTAGGGAAAACCTACCCTGGGACCCCCTGACTTTGAGGATGTAATGATATATGATGTGTAATATGATGTTCTTACTGTGACCTAGGGGTTGATGGCATGGTATTTTCTGCTACCCCTTAAGGATGTGTTGTGCTAGGGAAATCCCTAGCCTAGGACCCCCCTGATTGTGCAAACAAGTATTTTGGGGAATGCTACTGAATGCGATGATATATACTATGTGCCATATGACATACTGAGTGCTATGAGATACATATATGTATTAGATGATGTGTTTTGCTTAAGGATATTGCTATGAATGTTATACTTTATTTAAACAATGTTTAGTTCTGAATAAATAGTTCATCATACTATGTGATTAGACCCTTAAAATTATTCACAGCAGTAGTCCTCAGGTGTGCTGCCATGACTGGCATTACAGTGTGAAAAATTAAAAAAATTCTCAACTCAAGGAATGTCAAGCATATATTGTTGTTCAGTTGTTTCTAAATCTTTGTGACACTATTTGAGGTTTTCTTGGCAAATACGTTGGAATGGTTTGCCATTTTCTTCTCCAATTCACTTTCAGATGAAAAAACTGAGGCAAACAAGGCTAAGTGACTTGCCCAACGTCACATAGCTAAAAAGTGTCCAAGGACGGATTTGAATTCAGGTTTTCCTGCCTCTAGCTTGGTGTTCTATCTACAGTACCACCTAACTCCCCATATTCCACCTTTTAGAAAAGGAAGGATGATCACAGAGGGAAACACAGCTTTATCAAAAACAAGTCACTTTAAGAATGACCAGAATGATAGAGATATATATTTTAAATAGGTTTTAGCAAACAAATTCTGTAGGGGTATTTTTGTGAAAAAGACAGAAATTAAGATGATAGTAGTGTAGACAGATTCAAAACCAGTTATTTGGGCACAAGTAGAAGTAATTTTTGGTGTGAAAACAGTAACTGAGAAGAAGTCTACAGTATCAGACTCCAAGGATCTGATGCAGCTCTGTGAAATTTAAATTTTTTATCAAGGACCTGGGAAAAGTCATACATGTACATCTTAAAAAGTTAGGAAGGACAGATGATAACAAGGGATGATAAAGACTTCATTTAAGATACTGAGTAGCTATAACACTTAACAACATAAATTAAGATGAAATTTAAAACAAGTAAATGCAATATCATAAGTACCATAAAAGCCAAGACAAGGGGAAAGAAAGAAAGAAAGAAAGAAAGAAAGAAAGAAAGAAAGAAAGAAAGAAAGAAAGAAAGAAAGAAAGAAAGAAAGAAAGAAAGAAAGAAAGAAAGAAAGAAAGAAAGAAAGAAAGAAAGAAAGAAAGAAAGAAGGAAGGAAAGAAAGATGGGAGTGAGGAAAAGAAAGAAAGAAACAAGGAGAGAGAGAGAGAGAGAGAGAGAGAGAGAAGGAGGGCGGGCTGCATTAAGAAAGGAATAATGTCCACAACTAGGAAGTTGGTAGTATTGTTTTTTCTGCCCTGGTCAGAACAGATCTGGAATAGTGTATTCATTTCTGGGTGTCACATTTAAGGAAAAGTCTTAATAAATTAAAGAAACCAGACAAGGCCAAATAGAATAATGGGGGAGAGACTTTATGCTATATGAGGATCAACCGAATAACTAAGGATTGCTAACAAAACCGAGGCTACAGAAGAAACAGGGTAATAACTACTTTAAAAATATGAAATACTCAATTAACATAAGTCTCAATAGAGATGCTGAATAATCCAATCTCAGAAAAGGAAATAGAACTAGCTGTGAAGGAATTATCTAAGGAAAAATTCTGGTCCTGATTGATTTGCAGGAGAATTCTATCAAACCTTTAAAAAGAAATTAGTAGCAACACTACACAAATTATTTTCAAAAACTGAGAAAGAAAATTTCTTCCCATATTGCTTTTATGAGACAAGTGTGATCTTAATACCTAAATAAGTGAAGCACAAGTATAAAGTCAAGGAAGAGAACTATATTTTTAATAAATATCTATTAAAAATGTTATATCTTATCAAATAGATTATAATGATTTATTTTAGAAACCATTCATCTTGACCAGTCTGGATTTATACCAGGGGTGTAAAGATAGTTCAATGGTGAAAAAAAAATCAAAATAATTAATCATAATAAAAACAAAAACATCCAAAACCACATGGTTATCACAAGAGATGTAGAAAAAGCCTTTGACAAAATACAGTGCTTTTTTATACTAAAATCCTAAAAATATAGTCAGAAAGGGACTTTTATATCATAAAAATAAAGCAAGAATGTCAGTTCTCAATATTATTTGCTATACTTCTGGAAATACTAGCAATAGCAGTAAGACAAGAGAAGAAATTAAAGACATAAAGAAAGTTAAAGAGGAGATAAAAGCTACTTCTATTTCATGATGATATGAAGTTCTACTTAAAAAATCCTAGGAAATTAGCAAAAATACTGAGATTTCAGCAAAGTTTCAGGCTACAGAATAACTTCAGCAAAGTTGAAAGCTACAACAAAAACCATCAAAAATCAAAAGCATTTCCATGTAAAAATAGCAAAGAACCAATAATAGAAAGGAAAATCCCATTCCAAGTAACTGGAAAATGAATAAAGTATCTGGCAATGAATCTACCAAAGCACACAAAATGCTTATATAGATTAAATCACAAAGTGTCCCTTAAAGAAATAAAGAACTTAACTAGCTGGAGGAACAATCTATGTTCGTGGCTGGGCAATGATAATAAAATAAAAACAACAACATTACCAAAGTTAATTTATACTTTAGCTACTATACCAATCAAATTATCAAAGGAATATTTTATAGAACTTGATAAAATAATATAAAAATTCATTTGAAGGAACCAGAGTTGTTTAGATTGGAGTTGAAGAGACTTAGGAGTTTGAGAGTAAGTGGTAAGGATACGATCACTGTCTTCAAATATATGAAGGACAATTATGTGGAAATGGTAATAAGTAAATACTGTTTGATACCAGTGGGCAGAACTTGTAGCGTGCTATGTGTAGCAGGTGCAAAGAGGCAAATTTAGAACTGAAGGAACTCATTTCTAATTAGTGCTACCAGGGCTTCCTCAAGAAGCAGTGGATTTTCCCTCACTAGAAATCTTTTAATAAAAGCTAGGGGATGGCCATATTTTGACTATGTTATAAAAAGAAGCTTAGATAATCTGAGCTCTCTTCCAACTCTGAGCTTGTGTGTAAGGCACTATTCTAGGCACTAAAAATATTCCTGAATAATGAATATACATAAAACTCCTGGTCATGCAATGCTGTCTTTGAAAAGGAGTCTGAAAAAACATATACTTAATTGAAAAAACATTTTAAGGGTCAAATATTAAAATAAAAAGTCAAAGTGATGCTTATTAAGGGGTGGGGTAGGAAGCATGTTAATCAAGTATGCTAAAATATGAATTGCACTTTTAACAATTTCAAGTAATGAGCTAATGAGAAAATAAGGCTAATTTCAATTATGCTGTCATAAACTTTGTGGATGACAAAATATTGAATCCATTATTAAACCCCGTTGTACTTTTACTTCCCTTTCTGTATTTTTTAACTAGAATCTTAACTAAGATATATTAGTCCATTAATTCTTTATGTCCATGTGAGATGAAAAATAGGCAAACATTTTATCTTCACAATAAAATAGAATTTATTTCTGACAATCTTTGAAAGAAGTCATAGAACCAAGTCATTTAAGAACTACAGATAGGCACAGGAAAAACAAAACAACAAAATCTTTCAGTGAACAGTGTATGATAAATGTGAGTGAAATAAGTCATGTAAAAATAATCATGAGCAGTCACCCTCAGAAAAAGTAGGATCCTTCCCTACCATCACCATTTAACTTTCTTCACAGAAGTTTGGTAAATTACCAGGATAGCATATTTCAAGAGAACACAACTTTGGTAGCATAGTTATAGGTTTTAAACACATCTTCTCCAGAGGCCCAGTTCCTTATACACATTATATGTAAATAAGAATTTGCTAAATTAATGAAAGTATGAAGGGTATAGAGTTTAGAGCCACCACTGATTATCTCCCATCTGACCACCCACAATTATAATATTATGAAAACTGTTCTCAGAGTTGCCAATATCACTCCTTTATGCCAAGCATATCTTTAGGCTCATCAAACTGTAATTTAATGAAAGCTTTGTTCCTAACTTGCTTTCCATTTACCAAGATCTTAACTTTTCAGCTATAGGTGAAGTTTTTCCCTTAATCCACCTAGAGTTTTCAATCAGTTGATAGTTTTCTGGGGGGAAGAGGCAGGGGAGTGTAGGAAGGGAAGGTATTAAACAATTACTGTCAAAATTAAGCTATTTGCCAACCTCTTCTTGGGATTTATATAAAAATTATTTAAAGGATGTTTTTAGGACCAAAATAACAGTACAATCCCACAAGAAGTATATATTTCATTGAGAGAAGAGTCATGCCCAGTGTCAAAGTATAACTCAACTGAAGCATGTAGCTCAAATCCATTCTAATAATACTTATCATGTCTTGAAAGATATGTTATTTCTATGTATACTCTATGGTGAACCTATGTGAAATATGGTTAAAAGTCACTCAGGATTAAATGGATTACTATCTCACTGTTAGAATGGAAAATCTCCATCACAGGGACCATTTGAGTACTTAATGTGTGGATCTGGAAAGTCTGCAAAGCGTTTTATGTAAAGTGTCTAATTTGAGCTAAACAACAACACACTGAAGAAGGTCCCCTAGATAATAATATCCCAATGTTATAGAGAAGGAAACTGAGACTCAAAGTGATTAGGGGTTAAATGACATACCCAGTATTAAGAAGCTTTTAGGTGCAGGTAGTGGCCTTGACTCTAGACTCCAATTCCAATGCCCTGGACATTACATCATACTGATCCTAGACAGCCAATACAACTCAATATTGCCCTGAAACAAATGTGCCTACAGAGACCTGGAACAGAACCGACAAAATTATTTTGAAATGAACTTGACACGATTTTTCTGCATGTAGGGCCAAAAGTTAAAGACTGAGTAAGATAACCTTTTAAGTCAGCACCTTTTCTACAACTTGTAATTTCACAGAGTTACCTTAAACACTAAGAGGTTAAGTAAACTACACAGAATCACAAAGCCAGTATGTTGCAGAAGTCAGTTTTATTTGGAACTCACTCTTATGCCTTAGGAGAGAAATGAATAAGAGGATCTAGTTCTATATGCAGAAGACAACAACAACAAAAGAGGCAATTCGACATCCCTGGGAAAGGAGTGGAGAGAAAGGGGGAATCTTTATGTTTCATCAAAAATGTAATTTGACCAAAATACGACAATATCCTCTGAGTCTCACACCAAATTTAAGTCTATTTTCAATACAGTCAACAAATATTAAATGTTTACTAGGTGTTAGACACTATGTAAACAGTAGAGATACAAAAAAAAAAAGTAAAAAATATAACCTCTGTCTCCAAAGACCTCAAATTTTAATGGATATGGCATGTAAACAACTGTCCATAGTTACAGTAATCTAAGAGAGAAAGAATGAATGGCACCACCTGCAAAGACTTCTTGGGGAGAATAAAAGTGGATTTTGAACTAAGTCTTAAAGAAACTCAGGAAATCCAGGAGGCAGAGGCAAAAAAAAAGGAAGAGCATTTCAGTAATGGAGAGCAGCCAACGAAAAGACAGAGAATTAGGAGATGGTGTAGTATCAAGTGAGTAATAGGCCAGTGTGGCTGAATCATATACTGCACTGCACAAGAGGGCTGGAAACTTTAAGAGCCCAAAATAGGATTTTATAATTGATTCTAGAGTTTACAGAGAACCACTGAAGTGTTTTTATTTTTGTAAGGTTTGAGGTTTTTTTGTTTTGTTTCATTCTGTTTTCAGTAAAGGATCGCCATGGTCAGAACTGTACTTAGGAAGATCACTGACAGCTGAGCAGAAAATGACTGGAGTGGGGAGATGCTGGAGAGAGGGAGATCAACCAGAACACTACTGAAATCATCTAGACTTGAGGTGACAAGAGCTTGCCCCAGAGTGGAAGCTGTGAGCAGAGTGGTAACTTGGCAACAGACTGGAAATGTGGGATATGAAGAACCAAAGATGACACTAAGATGGTGGTGCCCGTGTCAGTAATAAAAAACTTAGGAAGAGGGGAGGTTTTGGGGGTAAAAGATAATGAATTCAACTTTGGACATATTGAGTTTGAGATGTATACAGGACATCCATTTAGATATGTCCAATAAGCAGCTGGTGATATAAATTAAAGGTCAGGAGAAAAAGGACAGCGTGAATATAGCATATTTCTAATAAATGCTTAAAGGAAGATACTTATCATCAAACAAGTAAGGATCTGTTAAATAAAGTTATCAAGTGGTTAGAAACAGTAAAAAAAAAAGTTACTGGGTTATTTACCTAAAATTAGTGGCAGCATCCAGATGAGGACTTATGACTCCTGGATTCCAATAAGAATATTTTACCAAAAATGGCTATATTTTATCTGGAGCACTAAATTACTTAAAATTATTTGAACTCATACAATTCTATTCAATTATGTGTTATACTTTTGTTATGCAAAAGATACTATGCTAGCCATTAGGAATGATACTAAAATCAAAAAATGTCTTCAAAGAATCTGGGAACAGCAATAAAATAAGCATAAAAGTATAGGCCAGAATTCACGTACAAAGAGTTAAGAAGGAGATCACATTCAGCTGAGAGAAAAGTTTCCAGGTGGCTTCTGAGCTGGGACTTAAAGGATAGGGATGAGAAGAATATCCGTAGGGAAAGACAGTGAATGGGCATTCCAGGCAGAGATAAAGGACTGACAAAAACTGGGTTGTGTTAAAAGGAACACTCCACATTCTAGTTTGGCTGGAGTGCAAAGCAGGGCAATGGTTAATAAGGTTAAAGAGTTTGTTCTGGAGTCACCAAGTTGCTGTTAATGTTCTTGAGCAGAAAAGTAAAATGTCAAGTGTGACATTTCAAAGGTCCTCAAGAAAGCAGAAGCTTTAAAATATTATATGTGAAAAAGTATAACTACAAGTCCCCTAAATTTGTCTATGGAGAACAGGCTTTTAAAAATATTCTCATTCTTATCAAAAATATTCAGACGTATTTCTTGGCTATAGTTATGTTATGTTCAAGATCAGATCATTAAAATTTTGAAGTCAATATACGAAAGTTGTCTATTGCAAAATAATGTAACAACTACTTTGAAATAAGAAAGAACACAAAAAGTCCTTAGTCACCAAAAATGACCACCATCACTTGTTTTTATCTTAAGCTTAAGGGGCAAAATTATGGGTTCTGAGAAAAAGCGGGGACAGTCAAAAGAGTGGTAACAAGACTTGAGAGAGGGCCATGCTTCATCTGGGGAAAGATGAAAAACTCAACTGCCTCAGTAATCATTTCTATATACATGTAGTCTTACCTCTACAAAAAGAGGAAAAAGTAATCATAAAATTAGTAGTTCTTTAATATTATTGTCTAGAAGAGCTTATCATTCTCAAATGATCCAATCTAATGAATAATTCTACTCAAAAATTCCCGTTCCTTGAATCAATAAAGCAATATTTTTGTAGAAACTTGGCTTACCAGAAGAGGTAGGTGGGAAAGAGAGAAAACATTTTTGGTCTAGGCCCCTAAACAAAATAGCTATACTCCAAAGGAGCTTAACACTTTATTCTGAAATAGTTTTCTCTGAGTATTTGATATTTGACAGATATGTTAGCGCTTGAGCATCATTTATCATTGTTTATTTTTAATAGGTTTCCCTTGAAACAGCTGCCTAAGATGCCAATCTTCTTTTCATCAGCCTTCTGTAAATATTTGAAATAGCTATTCATTAACAGTTACACATTTATTTAGCAATGGCTGCTGCTTGAGAACTGGAATTAGGTTTTTTTTTTCCCTATTCTTTGGCTGGAATGGAGAAATCCTGTTGTTTGGGTTCAATCTCTCGAGTTTCAAATTATGCTACAGCTGAGAGTTAATCAAGGGTGTCTGACCTGGTTTGCAAATAAACTTAGAAAGAGGAAATATTATTTATTTATTTTTCTTTTCAGGCAATGGACCTTCAAAACTAAAGCAAGGATACCTCACAAATTCATTCACCTTAAATGGAACACAGATTCAATGTTCAGATAAAAAAGGACTAGCTTTCTCTTTTTAAAAATTACACTATCATTCATATACTTCCCTTTAAATAAAAAATTTAACTGGTGTATAAAATACATTTCAAATTAAAATATACAGTTCACTTAACAGGAGTATATGTCATGAGAAGAATATACGTTTTAGGCAATAAAGAAAATTCTGACTTCAAGTATCCACATAAATCGCAGGCCTCATTTTGACAGGTATGTGTAACAGAACTAATTGTTCAGCATCATTAACATCATAAACATTTTCTTTTATATATTTCCATATATAAGTTTCGAGGCATTTCCTTTTATATTAGAAACATCTTCATTCTCAAAACTTGAAGACAATAGTTAAGTACCAAGTACTTAAGTAAGTTTTTAATTTAATGTATCTCAATGATTACATAAGAAATAACAAGGATATTGCAAAGAACTGCACATTCCAATAGATCCCCATTAGAATGCAATCACTAAATTTTGGGTGCTCAATTGTTTTCTATGAGAAGGAAACTCACAAAAGAATCTGATGACCAAGAGAACAGAAGGATTATGAAATGTGGTAGTAAAGTTATTCAATACCATTATAAATATTTTTCTAAATAATATGTTTTTGTTTAATTTTCTTTTCAATTAATAAGCATTTATCTTCTTTCCAAATAAAATATTCTGCGTGTATACATATATATATGCTATTATTAATACCATCTTACATGTTATTGGGAAATAAGATATAGAGGCACTGAGGCATAGAGATCCATGGGAAAAGTCGAAAGGGGCATGGGAGAAAATATGGGAGAGAGCAGATTGGAGGAGGGGATATCCTGTGGGACTGCTATTTTGGGGCGGTGGGTAGGGGAAAAACGGGTAGAAAATTTGTAACTCAAAATCTGGTGGAAACGAATGATGGAAATCAGAAGTTAATAAAGCATTAAAAAAAAGAAAAGAAATATAACTCATTCTGCTTCAGTCCCTTATTCTGATTTTGTGAATCTTTATGTTTAAGGTTTCTTATAAATAGCATTTCATTATATTATCCCTTCTAATCCATTTTAATATTCTCTTTCAATTTCTGGATTTTTGATTTTCATGTTCCCATTCATGTTCTTAGTTATTATAGTTAATTGTATACTTCCCTCTGTCCTCATATATTTTTTTCTTTCTTGGCCATTGACCTTCCTTTCAAAAATAAGGTGATAAAAGTGTCTAATAATTGTGATTAATCAATGCAGAATTATATTTGGGCTCTATTATCTCTCTTCTCTTTCCCTTACCCTAACAAAGAAAACAGGATTTTTCTCATAATTACCTTCATTTTTGTCCCCTCTTTCCATTCTCTTCTGATGTTGAAGTCTGTTTTGCTTATGACTACTCCCTTACCCGTCCCTCTTACTCTTAAATCCCTCATTTCTTTTTCACTGACCTCTCCTATTTCCTTATTAATGTGTTCATATACTACAATCATTGAATGTATATGATTGTGTTCACATGAAAGTGAGGATACTTGTTCCTCTAACCCCTTCTTCCATGTTTTAATACTTTTCATCTCATGTAGCTCATTATGTGACAGTGAGCTCTCTACTCCTTCCTCCTTTCCTCACCCGGATATTCCCCCCATTCCTCCCATTTCTTTCCCTCCTTAAGATAATAAAAATTGAATAATTTCACAATTAAACTCTCAAATTTTCTGATCATCAGACATTAGGGCTTGTTTGTTTCTTGTCCCTCTGTTAATATGTAAACAAACCATTCCCACATAGTTCCTTGTCAAGCAAATGTGCATAATTTTCTTTTTTCACTTGATTCTTGCATTGTCATTTAAAAGTGCAGACATTTAGTTCTTAAATTTCAAAAAAAAGAGCAAGAAAGAAAAATGGCTGACTTATGAAGTTTTATAAAAAGATGAGGAAATAAGGTAAAAGGGAAAGATAAACTCAACTGCATGCAGAACTCCAGGGAACAACAAGCACAGATAAGAAGGTTTTCTTAAATGAGCAATGTAAAGAAATAGAGTAACAGAACGGTAAGGAAAAGAAATTTCTTCAAGAAAATTAGCTCTATCAAGGGAATGTTTAATGCAAAAATAGGTATAAAAAAGACAAAAATGGTAGGGACTTAAAAGAAGCAGAAGAAAGTAGGAAGAAGTCACAAGAATATATAAGAAAGACCTTAACATCACTAATAACCATGACAATATGGTTACTGATCTAGAACCAAACATCCTGGAAAATGAAGTCAAGTGGGCATTAGGAAGCATTGCTAAAAATAAGGGTACTGGAGATAATGGAATTCCAGCTGAAGTATTTAAAGTCCTAAAAGATGATTCTATTATAGTGCTGAAATCAATATGTCAGCAAATTTGGAAAACTCAACAGTGGCCTCAGGATTGGAAAATACCAGTTTATTTCCCAATCCTAAAGAAGGGCAGTGGCAAAGAATGATCAAATTACAAAACAATTGCACTTCTTTCACAGGCCAGCAAGATTATGCTTAAGATTCTGTAAGCTAGGCTTCAGCAATATGTGAACCAAGAATTACCAGAACAGCAGGCTGGTTTTCAAAGAGATAGAGAAAATAGACATCAAATTGCCAACATTAACTGGATTATGGAGAGAGTGCAAAGGAGTTCCGGAAAAATATCTACTTTTATTTCACTGATTACACTAAAGCCTTTGACTGTGTGGATCACAACAAAAATGTGGCAAGACCTCAAAGAGATGGAAGTATGAGATCATCTTATTTGTCTCCTGAGAAAACTGTATGCAGGTCAAGAAGCAACAGTTAAAACTGAACATGGAACAACTGATTGATTTAAGATTGTGAAAGTAGTCGACAAGGCTGTATGTTGTCATCTTATTATTTAATACAGAGTACATCATCTGAACTGCCAGATGGATGAATTCTAAGCCGGAATTAAAGTTGCCAGGAGAAATATCAACAATCTCTAACATGAAGACAATACCAATCTGATGGAAGAAAGTTAAGAAGAATTAAGAAGCTTCCTGATGAGGTTGAAAAAGGAGAGTGTAAAAAGTTAGCTTGAAGCTTAACATAAACACACACACATACACACAGCAACAACAACAGAGGTCATGGCAACTGGTCCTGGTCCCATCACTTCTTGGCTAAGAGATCACTGTGGACAGCTATTGCAGTCATGAAACTGAAAGATGCTTGCTCCATGGAAATAAAGCCATGACAAATCTGGACAGCCCACTAAAAGTCAGAGACATCACCTTACCATCAAAGATCTCTATAGTCAAAGCTACGGTTTTTCTAGTAGCAATGTATGACTGTTAGAGTTGAACTGTAAGTAAAACAATACCATAGAATTAACACTTTTGATTCGTTGTGCTGGAGGAGACTTATGAAGATCTTTGGATAGCAAGTAGATCAAAACAGTCAAAATTTGAAGAAATTAATTCAGACTCTTCATTGGAAGATCATATACTAAAGATGAAGCTTAAATACTTTGGCCATATAATTAAAAGATAGGACTCAATGGAAAAGACCCTGATTTTGGGAAAGTTGGAAGGGAAAAGGAAAAGGGGATGGCAGAGGATAAAATGGACAGACAGTGTCATGGAAGCAAAGACCATAAGCTTGGACAGACTTCAGGAGACAGTGGAGGACAGAAGGGCATGTCATGCTATGGTCTATGGGGTCACAAAGAATAGGACACAACTGAATGACTCAACAACAACAACAACAACAACGTTCTGACTTCTGCATCACGAATTCTTAGAAATTTCATTAAAGATCCATCCTTTCCTTTCCCCTCCACATTAGGATTATACTTCACTTTTTTCTGGATAGGTCACTTATGGTTCTGAGCCTTTATTTTTGCCTTTTGTCTAATGTTTTCTCCTTAGAAGTATCAGTTGACAAGTTCTGTGAGCTACATGACTGTACTCCCTTTTGGCTATTTGCTCCTGTTGTGTTTCACTCCTATAGGCGATAGAGAAAATTCCCCACGGTAGGACTTTGACTGTGTTGCTGACTGTGCAGTCTATTATCCCTCTTTTCCCTCCCTATGGTTATTTTGTCTCATTTCCCATGAAATCTCTTCCCTGTGTCTACTCTTCTGGCTATCAATTGTCTGCAGGAGCACTAGCAGCAGAAAGAGGGGGTTCTCTAAGCAAATTCCTGCATATTATGCACAGTATAAGGTTCTAACCTACCTTTATAGAGTATCTCTCTTCTCCCACTGTACATCAGTGGCATACCTTCATATCACTGAAACAAGATTTTCTTACTTTCTTACCTTCTGTTTCAAATGTTCCTTTTGCCTCCTCACCCATTCTGCTATAGGATCCCTTATTCCTGAGACTACATGTGTTATTTTCCTTTTGTTGTTAGCCTTTAAAATAGAGTATCTCACACATTCCCATCTATCTTCTTTCCCTTTTATGTGCTCTCCTATTCTGTAATTTGGTTCCAGAAAAACATCAGTTCACTTTAGGAGGTAAAGGGATGCTAGTAGTTAGAAAATTAAAATAGCAAGAGATTGTCTTAAGATAACGATATTAACAATATGCATGAATATAGTATTATGATTTATAAGCCATTTTCACCAAAATAATGATGTGAATTACACAATATACATACTGTCATCTCCCAGGAGATGAAGAAAATGAGTGAAATTATTTTCTCATGGTTACATGGGACATTTCAGAGTGTCATAGGAAGTCATATTAGAGTCATTTAAAGCTATTCTAAATTCAAGTCCAATGCCCTTTTAATATTCCATTTCAATCAGTTTTAATTACATACTGGGTTTTATACCTTTTTAAGTGAAAAATATTTTTATCATATTTCTAAAATGGATTCCTAGATATATAGGGGCTTTGCTTTTTCCCACACATATACATATATATTTATTTATTTGCTTTGCCATTCCAGTTGAATGGAGCTTCTTGATAATTTGGCCCAGAAATAAAAAGAACTTGCAGTTTTCTCATCAATATACTACAAATACTTCAGCAGCCACTGTGGTCAATAACATTAAGTTTTAATTTGTCAATAAGCACATTAATAGACAGTTAGTTGGTCATTACAATGACTTAAAATGATATAGCTAATTTCTCAAAGTTGTCCCAAATTATCCTATGTGGCAATATGAAAATAAGTCCATGACTCTGAAAAGCTATTCAGTTTAATTTAGTAGAAAATAAGTGCCATATGTTGTACTATAGGGTTCAGAGACAAAAATGGAATAGTCCCTGTCTTGAAAATTGTACTAACTATGGGTAGGGATATGGGGGAGGGAAAACACAGGGACACACTTAAGTGTAGCATTAAATGGAAAGGAAGTTCCTTTCTAAATCCCAGTTAATGAAAGACTGTCCCAGAGAGTTGCAAATTCCAGGTAAGTCAGTGTATTGGATTTTCCATCTTTAAGATATAAAGACAAAACATTAGTAAAGCTCTGCAGAATGCTATTTGTGTCAAAGACTTAGTTCACAGAATTTGCATAGGTAGTCTACAATTCTTATAAAATTATAATATGGTCAATTCATCATTGTCCAGACATGGGTTATCCACCTTGTGTATTATTCATGATAACCCAGGGGCTCTTTTTTTCCTGCTTCCCATCTGGGTCCTAGGTCATTGACGAGAGGCTCATTCAAGAGAGGGTAAGGGCCAGGCACAGATGGGTATAAGTGGGTATATGGGTATGGTAATCAAGAATTGATTATGGACAATGAAACTGCATATGTGACTTGAGTTTCTAGTAGATAAACACTACAAGAGTGTCATCTAATGAGGGTTTATTTCTAAAGCAACATTTGGGAAAAGAGAAGCAGCCTAGTTTCAAGAGAATCTAAATTATAACTCATCAAATTGATTTGCAGAATAATTTTGCTTTTACAGTATAATTGCTTAGTGGTAAAATTTTCTTAAAATTTGCAGTGGAAAATAATTTACTTTGGGAAATTATTTCAAGTTAGGCAAGAGTAATTTCTCATTCTCCTAAATATAAAGTTAAATTTTATGTGTAGGAACTATATTTTTTTGGACAGCAGTTTCATTTGATCAAAATGAATGCTAGCAAAATATGTTTGGTAAAAGTGAAACAAAAATTTAAATCAAAAATTTGTATTTAGATTTAGAAATGAAGCAGGTAAGTCTTGCGGATAATTCTGGTTAACTTAGAAGTCTGTAAGGTGGTTTAGAAGGCTGCTTAATGAAATTTTAACAGTCTTGGAAATATGTGAATTTGATATTGCTACCTGATGATTTATAAACCAGACTTTAGTGAGATGTTTTTTTGGGGAAAATTGTGCTTTGTGATTCCAGAAGCTTTTATTGATAGTATAGAACCTGTAGTTTTCTAACTCAATCCATTCTACATGAAAAATTATTAAATTTTCTTCACATTTATGTAGAAATTAAATTGCAGCAAACTAACTTGCCTAGTGCCTAGTGTCAGGCATGTCCAGAAGATACTGTACATGAAAATAAAAGTTTCTGAATGGAACTAGTTATCTATTTCTTCAATTATTGGTGGGTTGACAAAAAAAATGCATGTTAAAAAGGAAAAAAATCTAAAGATTACTGACTACTAATAATGTGAACAAGATTATCTGAGGTAAACAAGGAGAAAAAAGGAGATGGAAAAAGGACACAATGTCTGAATGTAAAAGGTAAATGAGAAAGTATTAGCAATGGATAGGAGAAAGAACAGGTTATTTAGAAAACCATAATATATGATAGGAGATGGATGGATTGATTATAAGCTCCACACAGAGCATTTCGACCCTTATTTTCAGTTAAATGAGTTGAATGATATTCAGGAATATTAACCATCTGCTCATCACCAGAAGGTTGGGCATCAGGTGCTGAATTTTTTTCAGCCACAGTAACTCAGAAAAATTGTCAACAAAGATATGGAATGGCTGTCATCTGCATTAGTTGAGGGAATACTCAGTTCTGAAATCATAAATTCTTGTAGATCTTGAATACCTACCTTCAATCAGACTACTCACAATTTTGTTTCCTGTGAAATTTCATCAATGTTTGCCTCATAATTAGGAAGAAGGAAATGATAGTATAACATAAATACATCAATAAATTGACTAGTTTTTAGTTTCTTATCTGTGAAATGACATAGTTAGACTAAATATCAGTTTAAATTCTAAAACTGTATCTATATATCTTAAGGTTTCACTTCTACTCAACACTTCAAATTATGCTTTTCAAAGTAATTAGTGTACATATATCAAAACCAAAAGGGCAGCTGCTATTCTGGATGTATCCTCCATAGCTGTAAACAGAAGACCAGAAGCAAAGGCAAGAAATTATGGGAGGGCAGATTTCATAAAATACGAATGTACTAGCAATTTAAAGTGGTCCAATAAGAATAGGCTACACTTAATGACAGTATTTTACACCTAAGAAGAAGGATTTAAAGATTGGTTATAAGTCACTTGTTGAGGGTGTTAATTCTGAAGGATTAAGCATTGGGAAAGGATGAATTAGGTGGCTTTTAAGCTCCTTTCCAATGTCATTAGTCTAAATTATTGTAACAGAAGAAATTTCTTTAACATGCTTTCCAAAGAGACCCTTCCCTTTCCTATGTAGTAGTTATTCCTTCCAAAAAAGAAGAGAAAGTTAGGGAGGGAAAAAATAATCCAGCAAAATTAACCAAACTAACCTAGTCTGACACCATTTGTAGACCTGCATACCCATATAGTCCATTACCATTGCAGAGAAGGTAGGGGAGTCCATTTTCTTAATTCATTTCTAGGAATAAACTTGGTCATTAAAATTATACAATATTCAGTTTCTTTTCTGATTTTTTTTCTAGTAAGATTGTTATGGTCAGTGTGCGCAGTTTTACCAATTGTGCTTACTTCACTCCACCTCAGTTTACAGAAATCTTCCCATGCTTCTCTAAATCATCATATTTATAATTTCTAATTGCACAATAACATTCAACTACATTATGAACAAGGAATGTGATAACAGACCTGTAATTTCATCAATACAGAAAACTCCCAGGTAAGTAAACTCCTCTTGTTTATGCAGGTCTGTACCTTCTCTGCAAGTCTTCTCATAGTCTTTAGAGAATTTAGAGGTCTGATGAGTTAAAAGACTTCCCCTTTATAAACATCTAGTAGGTGTCAGTGTCAGAACTTGAACCCAGGTTTCCTGGTTTTAAACTAAGCTCTCTATCCACTATACTACCCGTGTTTCCCCGATAATAAGACCTATCCCGAAAATAAGCCCTCCCCTTACTGTGTAAGATTCCTCTAAAATAAGCCCCCCCCCCGAAAATAAGCCCTATTGAGATTGCTACTGTAGTGAAGGTGATCCCCTGCGCTACATGCTACATTACGGTACCCTCTGTATGCACCGTCCCCCCTCCCCCAGGTGAAACGCACTGCCGCGCTCTGAGCTGCATCCAATCAGAACTGTAGCAGTGAGCGCGTCATCCTGTTCTTCCCCAGTGATTTGCTTACTGAATAAAGGTACATTTTTTTGTTCACATTTACCTGTTTATTAAAATTGCTGTCAATGTTCATTAAAATAAGCCCTCTGGTGTTTTTCTGTCCAAAAAAATTAATGACAGTGTCTTATTATCGGGGAAACACGGTAGATACCACTCTTCATTTACATTAACGTAGCACAATTTGTTTAGCCATTCCCCAAACAATGTGCATCATTTTTTCCCAGTTCTTTGCTACTACAAAAAAAATTGTTTTATGAATATTTTGGTGTGAATATAAACTTTCCTTCCATCTTTGACCCCTTTAAGGTATTACATCTACCAGTGGGATCAGTGGGTCAAAGGGTGTAGACATATTAGTAACTTCAAGTACATCTCTTAATTGTTTTCTAGAAAGACTGGACCAATTCACAGCTTTACCAATGGTAGAGTAAGAAGCCTGTCTTTCTCTAGCCCTACAACATTATTTCCATCATTTGTCATGTCCGTCAGTCAAGAAACATTTATTTAATGCCTGCTATATACCAGGCACTGTGCTAAGTGCTAGGGACATAATGAAAGGTAAAATAAAGTCTTTGTTCTCAAGGAGCTCACAGTCTAATGGATGAGACAACATGAAAACAAAGCATATATATACTGTACAAATTAGAGAAAATCAACCAAGGGAAAGCAATAAAATTAAGGAAGATCAACTAAGGACTCTTATAGATATATAGAAGATATATATCTTCCTCTTTAATGAAGCCAGGGAAATTAGGAGCAGGAGATAAGAAGGGAGTGGATTCTGGATATGAGACAGTCAGTGATTATGCACATAGTCGAGAGATGGAACATTTTATTCAAGGGAGAGCAAGGAGGCCAATGGCACTGGATTGAACAGAACATGAGGATGAGGGGAGTGATGTACAGAAGACTAAAAAGGTGTGGGAGGGAGGAAGGGGGCAAGTTATAAAGGGTTTTATTTTATATTTGATTTTAGAGGCGACAAGGTACAATTGTTTAGTTAAGTGGTATATTTGTGAGGGGGAAGGAAGAGGGAGAGGGAGGGAGAGAGAGACAGAGAGAGAGAGAGAAAGAGAGAGAGAGAAAGGGAGAGAGAGAGAGAGAGAGAGAGAGAGAGAGAGAGAGAGAGAGAGAGTGCACACCTGGCCTTCAAAATTATTTTAGCAGATAAATTGGGGAATGATAAATGAGGAGAGACTTGTGGTAGGGAAAGCAACCAGCTAGCTATTGTTATCTATGTTCTAGGTGTGAAGTAATGAGGGCCTGCACCAGAGTAGTAGCATTGTCAAAGGAAAGAATAAGGTATATATGAGATATGTTGCAAAGGTACAATCAACAGGCCTTGGTAATAGGTTAGATACCATCTAACAAAAGTATTTAAATGTATTACTATCTTCTGTTTTTCTATCACCTACATTTCCCAATGAATATCTTCCTTCTCCCTGAGAATAATATCCTAATGCAAAAAATAAATGGGGGTGAGGAGGGGGAGAGAAAAGAGAAGTACAAAAATGCAACATTCCACACCCACAGTCCTCCACATATGCAAAGAAGAGGAAGGGAATAACAAAGGCACCTCAATAACATTTTTGGCAAGACAAATAATGCTGATCTTAGGTAAATGGTTCTTTAGTAAATCCAGATAAAAGTGATAACTCATTAAATTTCTCAGAGTATTTTGTACAGAACTTTCTGTTTAACCCATTCCACCCTGACACCCCCAAGAGAAGTCATCACCTTCCTGTGAACAGAATAATTTTCTAGTTGGCATTAGTTACAACTTATGTACATGACTCAACCCTTTACCATATTTTATACTATTTAAGATTAGAAGCTGTGTCTTAGTTCATCCTAGTATCAGTTTGTGCTCTGAACATAATACACACCTGACTGGTATTTGTTGTTGTGGCTGATGATGCCCAAGGGCTGGTTAATGTCAAAATTTGGATCAGAATCCAAGTTTCTGATTTGTGGTACATTTTTTGTCTGAGATCTAGGCTGCACATAAGATTCAAAGGATAAAAAGAAAAGAGTTATTGACAAACTTAAAATATTGAAAATATTAAGTCCTTTCAAAATTAAAGGCAAAACCTGCAAGAGACAGTATTGTCTAATGAATTAGCACATTGCTAATGAAGCCCATAATAGAAAACTGATAGATTTGGGGGGAAGTGGCATAAGAGAATAAAGCACATTCTATGATTTAAAATGAGTTTTTGTCCCAACAGTTTCATTTTGGATTCAATTTTAAAAACTATAAGATAGTCTAAAAATCCCCAGTTTCTCAAAAAAAAAAAATCAAGACATTTTCCAATTATCTAAAATGCTTAATAGTTGTTTTCAAAGACCTATTAATATCTTTTTCAGATTACCAAAGTATACTAAAATCACAAACTACTAAATAATACCCTATTATTAATAAGTTATGATAAGCATAACTAATGATGTAACATGTATTTTTCATAGAGTCAAAGAGTTGGTATTAAACCTTGACCTTATGTTTCTAACTGTCCAACTGAATAAAGGAATACTCTCTTATGTCATCCCAGGAATATCTCATGTGGCCTCCACTGATAAGTACCTAACTATTAATCAATCAACACACATTTTTAAAAATGCCTAGGTGCCAGACATTGCAGTAAGCACCAGGATACCAAAACAAAAGGGAAATAGGCAATTGAGTCCATTATTGGAAAGTCTCAAATAGTTATTGACTGGGTTTTCCATTTAAATGTGTTACTTATATTGAGCCAAAATTCACTTATATAAAACTTTTGCCACAATGATCATTGTTCTTTCTTCCAGAATTACACAGAACAGGTTTTATTCTTCTCTTTTACGATAGGAATACATAGAGTATATGAGTTATATAGAGAGAGTTATCTCCTCACTCTATCCCAAACATCTGTAATGTGCAGGCTATTCTTTATTTGTATTTGTAACCTATAATTGTGCTTAATGTGTTATGATTATTATATTTAAAATTATTTGAATATATTTGGATATTTTTTAAATCATTTGGAGTCATCCTAATCCTGTTTCCCACTCCCTAGGCAAGGCATAAATTTTGATGCCAAATATCTGTTTAACTGTCAAAGAGTTGCCATTGTTTTTCACTATTTAATCAACAAGAATTTATTTTATTAATGTTTTGTTTTTATATCACATTCACTTCTAATTCTATCCCTCTCCAATCTGACACCTAGCAAGTCAGTTATTTATACCCATATAGACACCACCCTAAAGTTAAGGTACTTCACACTGCCCACCTAAATGATACACCTTCTTAGCTGGGTTTCCTGCTTCATACAGGATTCTTTACTTCCATACAGATACCAAAATGATCCTTCTAAAGTAAAAAGTCTCACTATGTCACTCCCCTATCTATTTTCCTATAACAAAACTCCTCTGTTTATTATGTAAAGCCTTTCACAACACAGCTTTCACAATTTACCTTTCTAGTCTTATTATATGTTACTCCTTTGCCACACTCTTCAATCCAGGTAACCTGAACTCTAGCTGATTCTCATACCTGACATTACATCTCCTTTTACCTTGATTTTCATACAAGAAAAAAAGTTACTAATAATGCATGGCCTTTTGACTTGGCTATACCAGTATTAGGCCTATTCCCAAAAGATAATTTTTTAAAAGTAGAGAAAAAGATCTTATATGTCCAAAAATATTTACAGCAGCTCTTCTTGTGGTAGCAAAAACAAACAAACCCTGTAGACTAATGGAAGCAAACCAGTTGATGGAACTTCTATCAACTGAGAAATGAAATAAGTTATGGTATAAGAACGTGATGGACTTCTATCATGTTGTAAGAAACAAAGAAATAAATTATTTCAAACACACAATAAGGCATATGTGAATTGACAGAATAAAGTAAGCAAAAGTCAGAAGAATAATTTATACTTTAACATCAATGTCATAATAATGAACAATTTTGAAGACTTTTAAAATTGATAAAGAATGAAATGAACAGAAGCAGAAAAATTTATACAAAACCACACTGAAAAGATAAAAACAAACAAAAAACCTTTGAAAGCTAAAAGAACTATGATCAATACAATGACTATTCATGATTCCAGAAAACTCATAATGAAACATGCTGTCTATGACAGAATGGAAATGGCTTTAGACAAAATGGGAGGTGGGTAGTGGTTGTTATAAATATTGAGGAATTTACTTGACTATGTATCTTACTACAAACAATTCTCTTTTTATTTTACAGGTGGTGGGAGAGAAATAAAATAATTTACCTTTTTTAATTAAGGAGGAGAGAGGTTACTGCAAATATGCAACGTTACATAAACTTTTAGATGAAGTAACTATTATTAGACCTCTTATGAAATAGGAGTAATCTATATGTCTTTATAATGTTTAAAAAAAAAAAACAGGGGTGGCTAGGTGGTGCAGTTGAGTAGAGCGCCAGCACTGGAGCCAGGAGGACCTGAGTTTGGATCCAGCCTCAGTCACTTAACACTAACACAAAAACTAGCCATGTGACCTTGGGCAAGTTACTTAACCCCAACTGCCCTCCAAAAAAAAAGGAAAAAAAAAAGAACTGTCACAATAAAATGTTTTTAAAGGGAAAGTGGTAAACAGTACAATCTCTAGAGAAATGAATTTAAGTACTGTCCAAAGGTCAATGAAGCTACACATAGTAGGTTTAACAGGCTATAATATACTACAAACAAGGAATTATTTCAGAAAAGCAGTGTAATCAAAAATGTCTACCTGAAAAAGGGGAATATAATATAGTTAAAGTAAGAATAAGAAGATTAATAATCTGTTTCCTAAGGAAAAAGGAATAATTTTGGAGTCAGAGGACCCAAGTTCAAAACATCCCTCTGAACTAAGTTCCCAGGTCCTCAGTTTTCTCCTCCATGAAACAAATGTGTTGAACTAGATGTCTACAAATTCACTTCCAGCTCTAGATCAATGATCCTCTAATCTCAAGAGAACATGAGAAAAGAAAAGGGTAAACACTTATAGAGAAACCACGGGAAGATTTGGACAAGAAACACATGGGACTTTCAGACAAGGTTCAATATACATCATTTCAGGAAATGCTCATGCAAAGAAAATTACAGATTCGCTGATAAAATGGCCTTCCTTAAAAAGGAAAAACTTTAGAGAGATCCACCTGGAACTTCTGTTTTGAAGGAGACATTCAAGTAATGCTTTCTGCAGACTCTGCTACAAATCCTTCAATTGCCAGGATTTCTGAAACTCCCTTCTGCCATTGATGAGATCCTCTCATAACCTCAATTTTGAGGAAGGGCCCAGACTAGTGTTCCTTCATTTTCCGTAAAGATAAAATAAAACTTTCCCAATGGTGTGACATAGTGAGGATAAAGGTTAACAAAATCCAATATCAAACCCAGAAAATAGCTATGTGTGGTGCTAATCTTGTCTGATCTGAAAAAATTAATTCTAAAAGTCTTTGATGTGTATAACCTATATCTGATTGCTATATTTGATCTCAGGGAGGAGGGAAGGGAGAGAAAAAGGCACAGAATTTGGAATTCAAAACGTTAACTTAAAAAACAAAATTTTAAAGTATATAATGAAAATTAAAATAACTCTGAGGTACTACCCCACAATTATGTGAATGCTTAATATGATAGGAAAGGAAAATGATAAATTTTGGAGACTATGTGGGAAACCTGAGAGAGTAATATTCTGTAATGGAGCTGATTACTGATTCATCCACTCTTTAGAGCAATTTGGAACTATGCCCAAAGGGCTATAAAACTGCATACCCTTTGATCCAGCAATGCCACTACTAGGTCTGTATCCCAAAGAGATAGACATGTACAAAAATAGTTATAATATAATATTTTGTGGTGACAAATGTAAAAAAAAATTGTTTTTATCTATAATTGGGGAAAAATAAAATATTATGTAAAAAACTTTTAAAAACATCTATGATGAAAGTAATGAGTCATTAATAGTCTTTCATTTTCTGTTTTTCATTTCTTCTACTTTATATTAAATTTCTGGAACTGATTTGGAAAATTTTTGCTGCAATGGCTTTTTACAGGTATCTAAAGATGTGTCAAACAAGCAGACAACAGATCAGGAGAAGCCCACCACAGCAATAAAGAGAGTTCACTCATCATTCCTACCTTTTGATTTTACAGACAAGAAATGAAAGGTATAGCTTCCACACTACTCACCCAACATATTTAAAAAGCTTTTCTCTATTACATACAGAACTGAAGCAGAGATTGATTAGATGAAAGTAAAAAAAAAAATCAATATTTATTTATTCTAGAAAACTCTAACTTGTAAATTCATTCTGACCTCAACCTAGTATTGGTCATGACATTCTTACAAGATATAAAAAAATGAAACCAAGTTAAACCTTCAACAGTGAGATGTGAAGGCATTTTAAATCAGTTATATTATCAAATAATTATCTATTGACTTAATTAAGAAATGAGAAAACAGCTAGATTTGAATTAGCAGATCTTAAACTGATACACAAAAATCTGTACAAAGGCAGGAAAAAAAAACAAAGGTTAAGGAGTCAAAAAGACAATATAAAAATAAGTGTACCAGATCACCAGGGAATGAAGAAAAGATTGTTTACTTAAAATTAGAAAAATTAAAACATACATTTGTCACTGGCGGGGAAATGAGTTCCTTTTCTCACCCCCTGACAGAGAAATGTAAAAATAACACATGTCTTGAATGCTTTCAGGGACTATTTATTTTCAAGAGTATTTGAGGCTTATTTGAGAATCTTTTCAGAAGGTGTGTTTTGTTTTGTTTTTTACTTCTGGATTAAAGACCAGATTAGGAATTCCTTAAATGACGGAAGAAGAAATACTTTAAAATGTAGAAGTTTTAAAAATATGCAATTCAGAGACAGGTTTTTAGGAAAAGAAAGAACAAGAGATCAGAAGAAAATATGGGCTCCAATTCCACATAGACAATTGACTTATGAAATATTAGGTAATGCTTAATGCATCCATTTTAAAAATATTAAATAATAACAAGGAAAGGGGAATGACCAAAGTTGTATTTCTCAGATTAGAAAAACAAGTTCCTATAAGAAAAGAGGCAATAAGGAGAGCTGCAATGCCAGCTGATGTTGAAAAACCATACTTAAATTTTCATAGGACCTTAATGTCTCTAGCACTCAGAATAAAAAATATGACCTGGGATA
Source organism: Petaurus breviceps papuanus (assembly GCF_028583685.1). Classification (NCBI taxonomy): domain Eukaryota; kingdom Metazoa; phylum Chordata; class Mammalia; order Diprotodontia; family Petauridae; genus Petaurus; species Petaurus breviceps. The sequence goes on along the minus strand of NW_027185810.1, from coordinate 9,790,461 downwards.
AAATGTTTAAGGAGTGCTTCCCCCCCCCCCAAAAAAAAAGCTACTACATTCTTTATTCTTCAAAATAACAAGTAAAATTACAACAAAGCAACTTTTATTTTTTTCATATTCTTATCCTAATGACTGCTAAATAATTCTGAAACACAAAGCAAGCTTATAAAATGTGCTAGTTTTTGCGTATCAAAATGATGTGACTCACCATGCACAGAGTACAAACTTTCTGAAGTGTTTTTGGTAGGGAAGGGATATCTGTGGAAAAGCCATGAATACTGTCTAGCCCTGTGGCTTTATGAACAAAGGACATGGGAGGAAGGAGGGGTGCAAAATGGTGGAGTAACAGCAGAAATTAACTTGAGCTTGTCCACACTTACCTCCAACATCTATTAAAAAATGACTCTAAACGAATTTTAGAGCTACAGAACCCACAAAATGACAGAGTGAAATGCACCTCCCACTGAGGCAGCCAGGCAGGCCAACAAGAAGGGCCTATCACACCAGGCCTGGAGCAGAGCGCAGTCCTGTGAGTTGTGCCAGCAAAGACCAGAGGCAGGGACCAGCTGGAACAGACCTCAGGGGACTGAATCACTGGCAGCTGTGGTGATTTCCAGGTTTCTCAACCCATAAATGCCAAAGAGAAAGTAGAAAGTCAGTGGGGAAATGTTGGACCTGAGTAAGAGAAGAGTGTTATGCAGCCCCTGCCCCCAGGGCAGCATAGGTGGCAGCAGCTATGGCAGTGGGAAGGCTCCTCCCAGAGCTCAAGGCCCACAGGAAATGGTGGAACCAAGTGGTTGACCAGAGGACAACTGTAGGAACCTCTTTGCTGGTGCTAAGGCAGGATTCTCTTACTTTCCTGCAAGGATGTGGGTCACAGTCTTGGGGAGTGGTCATGGGCTGAAGAGCATTGCTGGTGTGGCAGCGCTTGGTGAGGCTGTGGAGAGGCAGCCCTCCTCACAGTTCTGAGGAAAGGGTCTAGAATAGGCTCTGACAACAGCTGTGAAAAATCCCAGAAATTTGGGACACAGAACTCTCCATTCTGGAAGCAGAGTTATAAGATAGGAAAGAATTTAAAAGCCTAGTAATTGGCTGCCAAGATGAGCAAATAGAGAGAAATCAGACTACAGAAGCATTCTTTGGCAACAAAGAATATTAAAATATAGACCAGAAGAAGACAACAAACTCAAAATTCCCACATCGAAACCCTCCAAGAAAAATATGAACTGGTCGCAGGCCACAGAGAAGCTCAAAAAGGATTTTGAAAATCAAGTAAGAGAAGTAGAGCAAAAATTGGGAAGAAAAATGAGAGTGATTCAATAAAATCATGAAAAATGAGTCAACAGATTGCTAAAGGATACCCCCCCAAAAAAAATACTGAAGAAAATAACACCTTAAAAGACAGACTAACTCAAATGTCAAAAGAAGACCAAAAATCAAATGAGGAGAAGAATGCCTTAAAAAGTCAACATGGCCAGATGGAAAAGGAATTTCAAAAACTCACTGAAGAGAATAATTCCTTCAAAATTAGACTGGAGCAAATGAAAGCTAATGACTTTATGAGAAATCAAGATAATATAAAACAGATGCAAACAAATGAAAAAATAGGAGGCAATGTGAAATATCTCACTGGAAAAACCACTGACCTAGAAAACAGATCCAGGAGGGATAAACTGAAAATTACTGGACTACCTAAAAGCCATGATCAAAAAAAGAACCTAGAAATCATCCTTCAAGAAGGATGACTATACTCAGCAGAATGAGTAAAATACTTTAGAGGAAAATATGGACATTCAATGAAATAGAGGACTTTTGAGCTTTCCTGATGAAAATGAAAGCGTTGAATAGAAAACTAGACATTCAGATACAAGAAGCAAGAAAAGCATGAGAAGGTGAACAGGGAAAAGAAATCATAAGGAACTTATCAAAGTTGAACAATTTAAATTCCTACATGGAAAAATTATAATTTCAACTGATGAAACTTTTCTCAGTATGAGAAATATAGTTGAAGGGAAAAGAAATATATATATATATATTACAATGGAGGGGAAGAACAGGAAGGTGAAAAGGAATAGGACAACTTTATTCTCATTGAATTTGACTTAAGGAGGGAATAACATACACACTCATTTCAGTATCTTACCCTACAGGAAAATAGGGGGGAAGGCGATAAGAGGGGGAATTACAGAAGGGAGGGCAGATTGGGGGAGGGGGTAGTTAGAACCAAACCCTTTTTTAAAGGGACAGGGTCAAAGGAGAAAACAGAATGAATGGGAGTTGGGATAGGATGGAGGGAAATATAGTTAGTCTTTCAAAATATATCTACCATGGAAATGTTTTGCGTTACTACACATGTACAACCTATATTAAATTGCTTATCTTCCCAGTAGGGATGGGTGAAGAGAGAAGGAAAATAATCTGGAAATCAAAGTTTTAGAAACAAAGGTTAAAAAAATGTGCTTTTTACATAAAACTGGGAAATAAGATATATAGGCATTGGGGTATAGAAATCCATCTTGCCCTATTAGAAAGTTGGGGGAGGGGGTGAGAGAGGATATAAGAGAGAACAGATTGGCAGAAGGGGTATTCAGTAGGCTAACTATTTTCTGTTGGGGGTGTAGGGGAAAGATGGGGAGAAAATGTGTAACTCAAAGTCTTGTGGAAATGAATGTTAAAAACTAAAAATAAACAAAAAATATTAACAATAAAAAAACAGAAAAAAATAAAATAATTCCTTCCAAATTAGATTAGAGCAAATGGAAGCTAATGACTTTATAAGAAACCAAGATACTATAAAACAGATCCAAAGAATGAAAAAGTAGAAGGCAATGTGAAATATCTCATGGGAAAAACCACTCACCTGGAAAATAGATCCAGGAGAAATAATTTTAAAATTATTGTACTATCTGAAAGCCATGATCAAAAAAAGAGCTTAGATATTATCATTCAAGAAATTATTAGGGCTGCTAGGTGACGAAGTGAATAGAGTACCAGTCCTGAGCTCAAATCTGGTCTCAAACACTAAAAACTTACTAGCTGTGTAACCTTGAACAAGTCACTTAATCCAAACTGCCCTGCCTTCCCTCCTCCAAAAAGCAAAGAAAAAAAAAGTAGAAGAAAAAGAAATTACCAAGGAAAGTGGCCCTGACATTCTAGAACCAAAGGATAAAATAGAAATTAAAAGAATTCACTGAATGCCTCTTAAAAAAGATCCCCCCCAAAAAATCTCTTTGGAAAATTATAGCCAAATTCCAGAGTTTCCCAGTCAAGGCAAAAATATTACAAGCAATCAGGAAGAAACAATTTGAGTATTGTGAAAACACGATCAGGATAACACAAGATCTAGCAGCTTCTACATAAAGGGATCACAGGATTTGGAATATGATATTCCGGAGCTCAAAGGGAGCTAGGATTAAAACCAAGAATGACTTACCCAGCAAAACTGAGTATAATACTTCAGAGGATAATATGGACATTCAATGAAATTGAGGACTTTCAAGCTTTTATTTTTTTTAATGCTTTATTAACTTCTGATTTACAGCATTCGTTTCTGCCAGATTTTGAGTTTCAAATTTTCTCCCCGTTTTTCCCCTACCCACAGCCCCAAAATAGCAGTCCCACAAGATATCCCCTCCTCCAATCTGCTCTCTCCCATATTTTCTCCATACCCCTTTCGACTTTTCCAGTGGATCTCTATGCCTCAGTGCCTGTATATCTTTTTCCCAATTACATGTAAGATGGTATTAATAATAGTATATATATATATATATATATATATATATAAATATATACACACACGCATATATATATATATTTGAATATTTGATTTTAAAACTTTCAATTCCAGATTCATTCCCTTCCTTCCTTGTCACCCACCCTTACTGGGAAGATAAGCAGTTCAGTATAGGTTGGACATGTGTGGCTAATGCAAAACAATAACATAGCAGATATATTATAAAAGACTGACTGTATTTCCCTCCCTCCTATCCCATCTCCCACTTGTTCTATTCTCTATTTGATCCCATCCCTTTTCACAAGTGGGTGTTTCCAACTTCCCTCGCCCCAAGACTGTCCTCCCTTCCATCATCCCCCCTCTCATCCCCTTACCCCCCTACTCTCCTGGAGGGTGAGATACCCTAATTCGTGTGTATTTCACTCAGTCCTCAAGCCAAATTCAATGGGAATAAGGTTGACCCATTCCCTTTTGCCTTCCTATTCTTCCCCTCCATTGTAACCATTTTCCCTTGCCTCTATTGTATGACATAATTTTCCCCAATCTGTCTCTCCCCATCTCCTCTCATTATATTCCTCTCACCTCTTAATTTCACTTTTAAGTATCATCCCTTCCTGTTAAATTGGTCCTGTGCCCTCTATGTATACCTGTAAACATATATACACACATTCACATATGTATTCATATGCCCATATACCCTCATATACACACACACACTCACACACACATATATGTATATACATATTTATTTATTTATTTCTAATCCCTTCAACTAATGAGAAAAGTTTCATAAGTTACAATTGTTGTTTTTCCATGTAGGAATGTTAATAGTTCAACTTTGATAAGTTACTTATGATTTCTTTTTCCTGTTTACCTTCTCGTGCTTCTCTTGCTTCTTGTATCTGAATGTCAAATTTTCTATTCAACTCTAGTTTTTTCAGCAAGAAGGCTTTAAAGTCCTCTATTCCACTGAAATTACCATATTTTCCCCTGAAACATGATACTCAGTTTTGCTGGGTAGGTGACTCTTGGTTTCAATCCCAGCTCCTTTGACCTCCAGAATATCATATTCCAAGCCCTTTGATCCCTCAGTGTAGAAGCTGCCAGATCCTGGGTTATCCTGATTGTGTTTCCACAATATTCAAATTGTTTCTTCCTGGCTGCTTATAATGTTCTCTCCTTAATCTGGGAATTCTGGAACCTGGCTATAATATTCCTAGGAGTTTTCTTTTGGGGGTCTTTTTCAGGAGGTGATCGGTGGATTCTTTCAACCTCTATTTTGCCCTCTGGTACTAAAACATCAGGGCAGTTTTCTTTGAGAACTTCCTGGAGGATGCTTTCTAGGTTCTTACTTTGATCATGGCTTTCAGGTAGTCCAATAATTTTTAGATTATCTCTCCTGGATCTATTTTCCAGGCCAGTGGTTTTTCCCATGAGATATTTCACATTGCCTTCTATTCTTTCATTTGTTTGGATCTGTTTAACAGCATCTTGATTTCTCATAAAGTCATTAGCTTCCATTTGCTGCAATCTAATTCTGAAGCAATGATTCTCCTCAGTGAGCTTTTGAGATTCTTTTTCCATCTGGCAAATTCAGCTTTATAAGGCATTCTTCTCCTCATTGCCTTTTTGAGCCTCCTTTGCCATTTGAGTCAGTCTGTTTTTTAAGGTATTATTTTCCTCAGTCAGGCTGTTGACTCTCATTTCATAATTTTCTTCCATTGTTCTCATTTCTCTCCCCAATTTTTCCTCCACTTCTCTTATCTGCTTCTTAAGGTCCTCTATGGCCTGTAACCAGCTTGTATTTTCCTTTGAAGCTTTTGATGCAGGAGTTCTGACTTCTGACACTGTTTTCCTCCTGTTCCATGTTTTGCTCCTTTTTGTCCCCCAAATAGGAGTGTAATATTGGAATCTTCTGTCTTCTTTGTTTCCTTTGCCTGCTCATTTTGCCACTCAGTCACTTGACCCTTGGGCTTTTTGCCACAGTAGGACTCTGCCACCAGACAGGGGAGCTTTCGTCCCAAACGCTGGGGTTTTCTCAGTTGCCGGAGGTATTAGATGGGTGCCCTCTCTGAGGTCTCCACAGGACCTCCACCCTAGACTGCAATCCAGATCCAAGCAGGTTAAAGCAAGAGTGATTACCCCTCAGACTGGTGCTTGGTCCCCCTACACTCTGCAGGCCAGGAGCTGAAGCTGCCACTTGGCACTGGCTGGCTATGCCGGTGTCTCAGTGGCTTCTCGCAGCAGGGGTAAAAGCCACGCAACTCCCACTTACTGGTCCCAAACAGACAGTACTGACCTCTCACTTTTTCCTTAGCATCTATGTGTTGATAAATCTGGAAAAGGCCACAGCTGCTGCTCATCTGGAGTCCTTGCTGGTCAGACCCGCCCTGGGGCTAAAGCCTTGGCATGGGCCTGGGCTTGGCTCCCAGAGCACTGCGCTGGCCGATTCCTGCCGGCCTGCCAGGCTCTCCTCAGCGGGAGGTTAGCTTCTCTGTGTCATTTTGTGGGTTCTGCAGCTCCAAAGTTTGTTTAGAGTCCCCTTTTTACATGGATTGGGGAAGGTGGAAGCCAGAGCCGTGGGAAGGTTGTGCTTCTACTCCGCCATCTTGGCTCTGCCCCTGAGGCTCACTTTCAAGCTTTCTTTATGAAAAAACCAGAGCTGAACAGAAAATCTGACCTTCAACTATAAGAATCAAGAGATTCATGAAAAGCTAAACAGTTAAGAGAAATCATAAGAAACCTATTAAATTAAACTGTTTACATTCCTACATGGTAAGACAGTATTTGTAACTGATGGGACTTTTGTCAGTGTTAGGATAGCTGAAGGGAATATATATGTGTGTGTATGTATATGTATATATACATGTATATGTATGTGTAGGTGGCTGTATGTGTGTATATGTATATATAGACCATTGAAAATGAAGGGATGATATCTAAAAAATAAAATTAAGAGGTCAGAGGGATATATATTCGGAGAAGGAGAAAGGGAAAGATAGAACAGGATAAATTATCTCACATAAAAGAGGCAAGAGAAAACTATTACAATGGAGGGGAAGAGCAGGGAGGTGAAAGGGAATGAGTCAACCTTACTCTCATCGGATTTGGCTTAAGGACGACAACATACACATTCAATTGGGTATCTTACCCTACAGGAAAGTAGGGGGAAGAGAATAAGAGGGGGGGATGATAGAAGGGAGGGCAAGGGGGGAGTCAGAAGGAAACATTTTTAAAAGTCACAGAGTCAAAGGAGAAAATAGAACAAATGAGTGGCGGGATAGAATGAAGGGAAATATAGTTAGTCTTTCACAATAAGACTACTATGGAAATGTTTTGGATAACTACACACGTATAACCTGTATTGTATGCTTTTCTTCCCAGTGGCTGTAGGTGAGGAGGGAAGAAGGGAGAGAATCTTAAACTAAAAAGTTTTAAAAACAAATGTTAAAAAATTGTTGTTCCATCCAACTGGGCAATAAGATATACGTGCAATGGGGTATAGAAATCCATCTTGCCCTACAAGAAAGTAAGGGGGGTAAGGGGAGAGATGGGGGGATATAATTGATGGCAGACTGGGTTAAAGGGTAATCAGTATGCTTGTCATCTTGGGATGGGGGATTAGGGGTGAGATGGAGAGAAAATCTGGAACTTAAAACCTTGTGGAAATGAATGTTGAAAACTAAAAATAAATAAATAAATACTGGGGGCAAAAAAAAAACAAAAAAGATAGGATTTTTTTTTGGAGGGTAATTGGGGTTAAGTGACTTGTCAAAAGTTACATAGCTAGTAAGTGTGTCAAGTGTCTGAGGCCAGGTTTGAACTAAGGTCCTCCTAACTCCAGGGCTGGTGCTCTATTCACTGCACCACCTAGTCACCCCAAAGGACATTTGAGTCAGGAATTTGCAAAATGACTTGGGATTACATGGTGAAGTACAAAGCTATTTTTTTAAAAAGCATATACTTAAGGGCAGCCAGGTGGCGCAGTGAGTAAGAGTGCCGGCCCCAGTGTCAGGAAACCTGGGAACAGTTTCGACCTCAGATACTCAGCACCCACATAAAAAAATAACAGGTTATGTAACCTTAAGCAAGTTACTTAACCCCTATCACTTAAAAAAAAGCATTTACTGACATATATATAGTTTAGAATACCTGTGAATCCTATTCCCTCACATGTTAACATGCAATGTTTGCATTACCCATCTTGTACAGTTTCTATATGACAAACTAAAATCATACAAAAGTTGATAATTATTATACATTAAGTGATCTTAGTGTCTCTTTTATGTATATTTACTCTTTCAAACTAAAATATAAGCAATTGAGGGTAGGGATAATAATTGCTCTTTAAAAAAAAATCATCCCCAGTGATGGGAATAGAAAAAGAATTTAAATACTCTTTATCTTGGCCAATCTGAGAGCTGAACTCATCATTCCAATCTCATAAGTACAATGGAATAGTTCAGTAAGATAAAAATCAAGTTAACAGTTCAACCCATCAATAAGGCTATGTGCCAGGTATTATTCTGGGTACCTAGGAAAGAAAGACAAAAGTCAAACAATCCCTGCCCTGAGGGAATACACATTTATTTGATAGAGGGAGAAAAACCATACACATAAGAATACAAAATACATTCAGAAATAAATAGCAGCTTGTATTGTTAATGGTTTTTTGCTTAATGGGAAGATCTTTCCCATCCTTTCATAGGGCCGTATGACCTGCTTGACTCACATGGAAGCCTGAGTAACATGTGTCTGTGGTGGGAGGAGCTTGCTGAATGGGTGAAGAGCCCAGAGGAAGTTGGTCAGAGCAGTTAGAGTTGAGGGATAGAGAGGAAGTAGGCAACGAGCTGTAAGTGTTCATTTGTGGGGAGGCCCTAGCAGGGGAAAGGCTTGGGGATGGTAGTGCCCTCTGCATTGTTATTGTATGTGGATTTCTTTGTTGCAATGATGGATTTGGCTTTCTGGTGTTTGAATAAATGTTTTGGTTCTGTGTTTCAAGTGGAGAGTCTGCTATATTTTGTGATTCAACATTATATCAGCATATTCACAGCCACCTTAGGCACTACAGAATATTACATTGGAGAGAGAGAGAGAGGAGAGAGAGAGAGAGAGAGAGAGAGAGAGAGAGAGAACCCGAGAGAGAGAGAGAGAGAGAGAAAACCAATGAGAGAGAGAGAGAGAGAGAGAGAGAGAAGAGAGAGAGGATCCGTGACTATCGGGAATTCTTAGGTGAGGAAGAACCTACTACACATCAGGCTAGAATTTCCTCTGCAATGTATAGAGTTTGGGAGAATTAATTGTCCAGAGCACTGAGAGTTTTTAAGTGACATACCCAGCATGTGCCAGACAAGTCAAATCTCTACCACTACCACCATATCTAGCTACTGACCAGTTCAACCAACCAGAAGTTGCTCCTGCCATTGCCTCCTCACACCAGCAACAGCTACTGAAGAAACAGAAAAAAAAACAACACCAAAATCTTTGGCATTGTGAAATGATTCAACATTAGAAACTGTATGGTTTTATCACTGAAAAAGACATTAAAAATTTGCTTTGTTGCTAAACCCGAAGGACCACAGGACGTTTCTATCTGACTGACAACTGAAACTTTTCATATGTTTTCCCCCCCATTAGAATGTGAGCTCCTTGAGAACAGGGAATTTATTCCTTTATATCCATATACCATAGTTTGCTTATTTTCCACAACTGATGGGCACCCACCTTGTTTCTGGTTGTTTACTATGATAAAAAGTGCTCCTCACAAATATTTTGTACATGTGATTTCTTTATCAAATTTTTTTCAGGTAAATTCCTAGTAGTGCTGGGTTAGAGGGAATGCAAAATTTGTGAGTTTGGAGGTGCAGTTTCAAATTGCTCTCCAGAATTGTTGGAGCAGTTCACAGCTTTACCAAAAGGACATATGGCCTCCGATTAGACCTCCAATAACTGTTCTCGTTTTTCTGTGATCTGAGTCAGTCTGGTGTGGTGTTTATAACGTGAAATCTCCGAGTTGTTTGAATTTTAATTTCTCTAATTAGTAGTGATGAAGAGCATTTTTACTATGGTTTTGATAGAGTACATTTCTACATCTAAGAACTACCTGTTCTATGATAATTTATCTACTGGGGAATGTCACTTATCTTCTTTTCTGAATCTATCTTGGACATTAGATACTTGTTGGAGAAAAAAATCTGAAGAAGGCTTCCCCCCCCCCATTAATTGACTAATTTATTTTTCTTCTGCATTAGAATTTTAATTTCATGTAACTAAAATTGTTCAGTTTAGCTTTTCAGACCATCACTATTCATAGTTTAGATAAAAACTCTTCCTTATCAAAAATTGGAAAAGTTAATCTCCTTTGTCATTTTCTCTATTTATCATACAACTTCTTATATTTAGGTCATGTATCCATTTGGGCAGCTAAGTGGTGTAGTAGATAGAGTGCTGGGCCAGAAATTCAGGAGGATTCATATCTCTGAGTTCAAATCTGGTCTCAGACACTTACTAGCTATATAACCCTGGGCAAGGTACTTAACCCTATTTGTCTTAGTTTTCTCATCTCTAAAAATGAACTGGAGAAAGAAATGGCAAATCAATCCAGTATTTTTGCCAAGAAAACCCCAAATAGGGTCATAAAGAGTCTGACACAACTGAAACAATTAAACAACATTCATATGGCATAAGATGTTGGTCTAAACCCAATTTCTGCCAAATTTCTTTCCAGTTTCACCAGCAGTGTCTGTCAAGAAGTATATACACATTCAAATACCAATAATTTTGTTTTCTCTTTCCATATATGTATTCCCTTAATTTCTTTTTCTTATTGCTATAGCTAACATCTCTAGATAAATATTATATGATAGTAGTGATATTGACAGTTATTTCTGGGTGTGGTGCTAAGTATCTGAGCCCAGATTTGATCCCCAGGTCATCCCGACACTGGAGCTGGTGCTCTTACTCGCTGAGCCACCTGGCCAGCCCTAAGCAATTGGGGTTAAGTAACTTGCTCAAGGTTACACAGCCAGGTGTTTCTGGGTGGGTGCTAAGTGTCTGAGCCCGGATTCCATCCCCAGGTCATCCCGACACTGGAGCCAGTGCTTTTACTTGCTGTGCTACCTGGCTGCCCCTATACAGTCTATTAATTTTTTTTCCCTAATGTTGAACCAGACCTACATTCTTCTAATACATCCAAACTGAAGCCTTTTGCTAATATTTGATTCATTATTTTTGCATTAACCTTCATAACATATTAGTCTATAATTTTCTTTCTCCTTCATTTAGGTATCACAAAAATAATACATAACAGAAATCTGGTAGGACTTCTTTATTTTTACAAACAATTTATATAATACTGGAGTTAATGGTTCTAAATATAAATAGACAGAATACAGACTTTTTAATATGGGAGTTCATTTGTTCCTCATTCAATTTCTTTCATAAGTGGGTTTGTTTAAATTCCTTACTTCTGTTAATCTGGGTATTTTAGGTTTTTTTTAAAGTATTAACATGTTTCTTCAAGGCAATCAGCTTTGTTGATATTTTACTGGGAAAAAATATGTTCTAACAGTTTCCTTTACTTCCTCTTTATCTACTATAATTATCCTTCTGTGTTGTTTTTATATGAGTGATTTGGTTCTATCCTTTTTTGGACCAAAATACCTAAAGAGGTTTTTTTTTCTATTTTGTGATCTTTTCACTAAATTAACAACTACTTTCATAATTTGTTTTCGGCTTTCAAATTTATCTCATTTTTTCAAAGTTGCTATATTTTTGGTTTTTAAAATTTGTTCCTTTCCTTATATTTTTTTCATTGCATGCTTCATTGATCTTTTGTTTCTATCTCTTGTTAATGAACATGTTCAACGATTTAAATTCTCCCCAAAGAACTGCTTTGTCCACATCACAAAAGTTTTGATATTTTATTCAGTGAAGGAGTTGGTGGTAGGTTGGATGGAATGGCAGACCTGGAGTCAGGAAGATCATTTTAACCTCTGTTTACTTCAGTTTCCCCAAGTATAAAATAGGGATAACAACAGTACCTATCTCACAGGGTTGTTGTGAGGATAAAATTAGAAAACATTTGTTCAGTTTTTTTTAAGTCCTTACCAGAATGCCTAGAATATAGAGGTGCTACATAAATGCTCATTCCTTTCCCTTGCCCTTACTCCTTTTCATTTTCATTGTTTTCTTTGATAAAAAGAATTTATAGTTTGTATCATTGGCATTTTGACCCACACATTCTTTAGGACTATATTATTTAGTTTCCATTTAAGTGTGAATGCTTCCTTAAAACTCAAATGATTATAACTTTCATTGTGTTATAATCAATAAAGGCTATTTTTAATCTCTTTTTTTCTACATCTTTTTATGAGTTTTTATGCACTAGTACATAATCAATTTTGTGTAGGTTCATACAAAACTAAGAAATGTGTATGTGTGTATTCATTATGATTTCTATCTTTTTTTTGCATTTGCTTAAGAGTGAAAGGGAGGCATTAAAGTCCCCAATTATTCATTTACTGTCTATTTCTCCTTAAAATTAAATTTTCCTTTAAGCATCTAGATACTATATCAATTAATGTATACATAACATTTTTTGAATAGGCATCATTTCATTCTTTATGGTAAGCTTATGGTTATCTTTTTAAATATACCTATTTTTATTGTCCACTTGTCTGAGATCATGATTGCCAACCGTCATTTTTTATATGTACCTGAGGCAAAATGTATTATACTCATGAATATTATCTTAGCTCTCTGTAAATCTCTGTTTAAGTATGTTTTCTGTCAGCAATTTATCATTGGGTTCTTCTTTTTAATATACTCTGCTACCCTCCTTTTTGTGGATGAGTTCATCCCATTCTCATTTATAATAGTTACATTTTTTTCTTTCGTTATATCTTATAATAAGGTTTCCTCTCTTCACTAAGTCTCCTCCCTTTTACAAAGAAAATAAGATGGTGAGTGAAAGAGTCTAGGAAAAATACTCCTTTAACTGTAGTTAATGGTGGTCTGATGCTACTCCTTATGCCTTCCTCTCTCTACCTAGCCCAGTCTTAAATTGCTGAATTTTAACCTGTCTCTCTCCTTTTAAACTGATTTCATAATATGACTTTCACTGCTGAAGTTTATTTAGCTTGTTACTATTCCTTCTGAAACTGTGCTGTTTCTCCCAAAGCCCCTCTTTTACCCATCTCAGACTGTTTCCCTGTTGATTTTAGTGAATTTTTACACTAATGTAAGCATATTCAACCTTTTTTCTCCCAGATAACTATGGGGCCTGTTTTCCTTACCCCTACACCTCCATGTTTGTATATTTTTTTCTTTTGACACATTCCAATTACAAGAAATAGGAAGCGCCTCCCTATTCTTCTTCCTTGTTATATTCATTTTTCCTCCACCAAAAAAAAAAAAATCCTTTCTTAATATAAGTAAAATAGAAAACAACCCAATCAAGGCCATGAATTGTTCTCTCTTCATCACCTCTTTGACTCCTGAATACAGGAGAGAAATACAATATGTCCCTATTAGGATATAAGCACTTGATCATCATGTAGCATCATCAAGGTTCTCAAATACAGTTAACTCCAGATTTTTCTTCTCTCATATTTCAAAAATTCTATACAGCTCTGGTTTACTCAAAAGGAATGCTTGTAAGTCCTTTAGACTATTAAAGATACATTTTTTCATTGTAAAATTACAATCAGATTTGCAGGATATGTTATTGATGAGTCATTTTTCTTGTGTCTTACTGTATATCATGACATAATACCATATCATTACAGATTTTTCTCTCTTTCTTAGAAGATGCTTTGGTAAATCTGTAGGAGGAGGCCTGGAGTTAGGCCCTGTGATTCTTCAGAAGTCCCAGTGTTTAAGCTAAGTCCTAGGCTAGAGCAGAGAGCACCAAGTGGCTATCTCTGGCAAGCTTCACCCAATTCCACAGCCTATAGCTTCCAAATAATTTTAGGAACTTTCCCCAACCCTGGTTATATTGGTTCCATGAGTTTCCTTGTGTCTTCCAGAGGTTCATGACTTTGGAATTCAGTCACTGGCAAAGTATAACCAAAGCACCTTGGTTTCAGATTCACCACTCAAGGTCTTCCCCAAACCCAACTGCACTGATCTGCCTGGTTTCTGCCGGCTCTCTTATCTGAAAGTCTGCAGCTTATGTGCCTACTCATCTGACCTGTACTTTAGGAATATCGTTTTGAAAGCTATGTGGATGAGGATATAATAGAGAAGGAAGACACTTATGTCAAGGAGGTTGATACATACGGTAATACAAACAAAAGGTGAGAAAGGCTTGAACCAGACAGACGGAATACAGAAAATATATCTAGACACATCAAATTACAATACCAAGACACCCCAAAAAAGCTGCTGTAAGACACAATATCTACTACCACTAACAGCCATCTTCTTTGCAGTAAAAAAAAAAAGCCACTGACTAAATTGCATATTTTCTAAACACATATATAGGTATAATAATTAAACTATTTATAAACAATTATGAATTTATTTTATTTACAAAAAATTATACACCCTAGTCAGCAGTGTTCTAACAAGATAATCATAACTGACTGATATTCTCTAGGTGAAACAAGTTTTATTTTTGTTTCTCAAAAGAAAACTGAAGATATCTTTGTATTAATGTACAGTCAATAGCTATAAGCATATCTATCTTCTAAAATTTAAAAGTTTATTAGTTAAGAGTTCTAACATCCTGAGAAATTTAGAATATTTAAATATGATTGAAACATTCTACTTAGGTAGACTGAGCAAACTGAACTGATAAAGCATGTCTTAATTCCTTGTTATATGACATATGCCAAAAAGCAAAAACAAATTTGAAGATGCATGTCAAGGCATAATTCTTCAAGTGGACTGATCATCAAATATCATGAACTTTCTGATGTCCCTATGAAAATCCCAAAAGCAACAAAATAAAACAAAACAAAACAAAATAACAAAAATCCATTCTCTTCCTAATCAAAAACCTTGCCCCCCTATTAGAATACTGATAAGAGATATTGAGATTGACAAAAAATAATTAGAAAGGATAGCCCTAAAAACTATGGAGATGAGTAAAGGCCTACTATAGAAGATAAAGATAGCACAAGACTTGTGATTTGAAGGAGGGGTTATTCGTTCTAAGAGGGAAGAGACAGAAAGGGGAGGGGGGATTTAGAAGAGTAATACAATCCAGGCAACCATCAATAGAACAAGCTGGGCCTGATCCATAATCACAGGCTTCATTCCTCTGCAATGGCCCAGTAAAGTAGTTTCATTCTGTAAAAATATACCTGACATCTACAACCAAGGTAACACCAGCTGTCAATTGTGATGACATACTGATATGCCCATAAGAACTGATGAAATAAAGGAGAAAACCTAAACCATCTTTGCCATAATCTACAGATCACAGAAAAAGGAGACAAAGTGGGTTTGATAGTAGACCCTCATTCAAATTCATCTATTTTAGCATTGGTGAACTAAGTCTCACCAGCTTGTCTGAGGCAACAATGCCAGCTTTGTAGAACAGGAAATGAATCAGGATGAATTTTTCAAATCTCAAATAAGCTGATAATTTTTTTTTCCATGATAGTCCCAGGTTATTGTAAAGTTCATAATAGCAACATATGGCATTGGATTATTTGGTACATGATCCAAAAGGGGTGAGTCACACTAAGAATGTGGCAATGATGTCATAAAATATGAGTATTAATACTTGGAGAAGTTTAATTTGCAAATGAAGTTTTATAATCTAAAGTGAAAACCTAAATTGTAAAATAATCAAATTGCATTATGAGAAATTTAGGAAAATTTTGCTTAGAATAAAAATTAAATTAGAAACACATTTTGAAGGGCAAATGATTATACTAAAAATAGCAAAATCCTTACCTTGAAAAGACTGTTTGGCTCTATCTACTAATTCATCAATTGGATAACTGGCCAAATTTCCCCTGGCATGCTTGGTTTTGCAGTAGGTACAAGCATTAAGACACCTGTTCAACAGTAAGAAACAAATACCGTTCAATAACTCTTAAAAATATAATAGCAAGAATACAAAGTACTAGGAAAACTTGAGTTTTGGAAAAACTAAGTTAAGATCAAAATTTTATACAATGTACTAAAATTAGCTCCAACTGAATAAGCAACTTTAACATGAAATGCCATTCTACTAAAATAAAAACAATTGGCTGTTATCCTTTGTGCTTGAAGAGTACCAAAATGATATCACTATGTTGGGATCAAGGTACAGTGTATCCAACTGTGGCTGATCAGACCAATAGGAGCTCAGAGGGCTCTACCACAGGTCATGCACAAATAGTCCATGTGAACATCTGGAGTAGACATGGCTCTTAATTTGTACATCTGTTTCTTTTAAGCTATTGCAATTCTACTTTATTCATGGAGCACAGTATTTTCTTTGATACAGGTACATCATGCTGGACAGTCCGGTGCCAGTGTCTCTCATGCCTCATAAATGATTCCAAAGATCTTCAAAGAGATCTTGAGAAGGTCCTTGTATCTCTTCTGATCTCCATGTGAGTGCTTCCCTTGTGTGAGTTCTCCGTAAAATAGTCTTTTAGGCAAATGTACATTCAGTATTCAAACAATGTGCCTAACCCACTTGGAGATGCGCTCTCTGTAGTAGGGTTTGAAAGCATGGCAGGTCAGCTTCAGAAAGGACTTCTGTAGCTAGTATTTTATCTTGCCAGATGGTCATCAGAATCTTTCTAAGACAATTCAAATGGAAGCAGTTCAATGGTCTGGCATAGAGTTGGTATGCTGTCCAGGTTTCACAGGCACTTAATAATGAGATGAGTACAATGGCTCTGTACACCTTGATAGGTAGTTTAATATTTCTCTCTCACAATTTCTTTTAAACCTCCCAAACCCTGGGCTAACTCTGACAATGAGTGCATCAACCTCATCGTTTATGTGTATATCCGAGGAAAGTATAGTGCCAAGGTAAGTGAACTTATCCACGGCATTCACAATTTCTCCATTTGCTATAACCAATGGGTCCACACATGGATGGTATAGGGTTGGCTGGTGGAGAACCTGTGTTTCCGTGGTGTTAATTATTAGGCCAAAATCAGCACGGGCAGCAGAGAGTCAGTCCATATTTTGTTGCATCTCAGCCTCAGAGGTCACAATGAGTGCAAAATCAAATAGAAACAATTAGAGGAAAATAGAAGATACCTTTCAAATCTATGACTTAAGAAGAAATTCATTAAGTCTAACATCTATCAAAGTCATGAATAACAAAGAAGGAATAGAAAAGAGCATAAAAGCCAAAACAGAAAATTTTAATTACATCAAATTTTTTAAAATTTTGCAACAACAAAGCCAACATATTTAGTATTCACATTAAATATCTCTGATAACCAATAAAGATAGGGAACTGTTTCAATTAAATAAGACCAAGAGTATTATTTCGTGACAAATGAGTAGTCAAAGGAGATGAACAAGTAGTTTCCAAAAGAACTGCAAGTTATGAATAATTGTATAAAAAAGACCACTGATTGTTGATGGTAAGAGAAATGTAACACAAAATAATTCTGAAAATTCACCCCACACTTGAGACATTCTCAATGACCCCAAAAATTTAAATCCATTCATACTCTGCTTGAACTCAGTCCCAATGGTTAATGATGGTTAGCAACTGAACTTTCACCCCCACCATGCCAGTCATACTGAACCAACAACTACTGAAGAATAAATCCACCTTCTTCAACCCTTGCTATCTCCACTCCTTCGTTCTCATCCCCTTATACCAAGTCTCACTCTATATCTGAGTTATACCTTTCCATTGTGCCCTCTGGTATTTGAAATAAATACAACGGGTTATATTTTATTGGAGATTTTATCTTTTCATGCTCCTTCCCTCATACTTTTTTGGGAAAAAAATGAGGTCATTTGCCATTGGTTTCCTCTTCTCCCCTCTTCCTCATCTCTCCTGGTTATCAACCTACTTATCTGACCTCTCCTCCATTTCTTTTGCTAGATCCTTTTCTAGATCATGCCCACTAACTATAGGTATACCACATTAAAAAAATTTTTTTTAATCATCCAGAAATAATGACTAACCACTTAGACTGATTATCAAGATTCCCATAAAATACAGGAACTCAATAGCATTTAACAGAGAGATTCATTTATTTATAAACAATTAACAAATTGTTTAAGAAAAGGAAAGTTGAGCCAATTTCTTCAACTGTCATAGAACAAAAGACCTTTCAAGGTTAAGTACTAGAAGCCAAAACCAAAAATTGACAGCCGTTGAACAGAGAGGAAGACACAAAATCCTGAACAGACCATGACTGTTATGATGAATGCTGCTAAAACATTCATACCACACCTACTCATCTTTGCACAGGTTCTCACATGGCTACATGCCAAACAACAACTGAAAACCTCAAAGGATAGGAGTCACCCTTTGCTTACCCTTAAAAGGTCTACTCTCAAGTTTTAGAAAAAAGAATTGACTTGCTCTGAATTTTATTTTAATCTATGAGAAAAACCATGACAAAATAATTTTAGATGAAAAAGGAACTTCTTAAGTTTTAAAAAATCAACAATATTGATTCAATTTGTAAACGTTTATCAAAGGAGTCAAACCAAACTATGAGACATAATGATGGATAAAAAAATAATTACTTTTCACTGTAACAGATCCCCTGTCCCTATTCCAGTTCTAAATTCATTCAAAAATTAAATGTGTATTTCTAAATGTCCCACTCATATGATACTTATTTTGACAGGCCCTTATAACTAAGACAAGATGCTTCTGGTTTTCCTAGTGAAATCTTATATGCAAAAATGATTTTTAGCACTAACACTACAACTTGGCATATTACATTTCACTTACCTAACTTGATCCATATATATATTTTGAAACAATGGACATCTTTTTTCAAAGAAATAAAATGCTAATCCTCCAATAGTAACTAAAACTTAGAAAACCATACTATGGTCTAACTATATTTCATCATATTGAAACATCACCAATATAAATTGCAAACCAAGTTAGGAAACAAGTGCTTCACATGCATAAGTGGTATAAGATTTGACAGTTCAACACAGTCTACTATAAGAATTATTCATTTTGGTTTCCAAAATTTTTTGAAAAAATTACATATAAATGCACTTTAAAAAAAAAAGTACAAGTTGTCCAAGTGGAGTTTGATTAAATATGCAAATGATGTTATTATGTACCAGCCAACTTAAAACAAAGTTAATACTTAGACATATTAAAGGGGAATTTCAAAAGAAAATCAATATATTAAAAAGCTAACATCAAGTGCAGGCTAAAATTTTAATGTACAAAAAACCACCTACCCGAGAAGAATATAATTTGACGTTGTGGATTTGATTTTTTTTATTCCTTACAGAACTTATTCTTTAAATAGGTAATGTCTGAGACTACTTGAAACACTTCCAAGAGAGAGCCAAACATTATTTTCAACATAGTCATCAAATCACCAGATGCCAACACACCACAAAATAAATGAGTGAGCAATAATAAATTTTGCGGGTTTAAAAAAAAATGCACTGGGCTATGTTTTAAAAGCACATGACCTAAAAGACCTAGAAAGTAAGATTTCAAATATACTTAGCATTAAGTTGAAGTTTTATATCCACAGAGTCCAGAAAAGTATAGAACTTATTCAAGATTTACATAAATTATAGTGTAATTTAGCCTAAAGAAAAGAAAAACTGATGCTCATTTTTACCATAAATTCCACAGTAAAAACAAGATTGTACTGTAGAAGTGGATACTTTCTGGATAGTATAGGTGATTAGATTATGGAAGAGGTAGTTGCCATGGTAGGCTTGGAAGGCAGAGAGGGGAGGAAGAGAGGCTAAGACTGGGGGGAGTTCCTCTGATATATAAGTACCATGAGAAAATCAGCCAAGGCTGGGGAGGTACAAGCATGCATGATCCTTGATTCCATATCGATGATTCCAGGGGACTACTGATAAAGTAGTTATCCATCTCCTGTCAGAGAGATGATGGATTCCAGTGGCTGAATAAGACATATTTTTGGACAGAAATGATGTGTAAATTTGCTTTGCTTTATTGTGCTTGCTGTTATAAAAAGCTGACTTTTTTCCCCTAAGGCCTAAATTTGAAGTGTAAAAGGAAAAATAGAAAAAAGGAAAAAAAGATCATTGAAGAATTTTTTTTTAATCCTCAGAAGATAACAGAAGGAAGGCCTTAAGGAATTACTGATAAATAGGGTAGCTTTAAAAGTTACATGTTGAACTTACTACATACCTCAAAAGTAAGTTGTAGGAGGCAGCTATGTGGCACAGTGAATAGAGCACTGGCCCTGGAGGCAGGAGTACCTGAGTTCAAATTTGGCCTCAGACACTTGACACACCAACTAGCTGTGTGACCTTGGGCAAGCCACTTATCCCAACTGCCTTGCCTTCCCCCCTCCAAAAAAAAAAGTAAGTCGTACATAATAGATTTGAAGTTTCATGCATAAATTCTTTTTCTATTCTACTGTATTTAGAAGGTATTCATGTCATTGTATGTGTGTTTGTGTGTGTGTGTGTGTGTGTGTGTGTGTGTGAGTGAGTGGATCCGTGGGTCTGCAAAGGCAAGAATCTCAAAATCTGAGATGAGTAAGTAGGAGATCAAAAATCCAGGATAATAGACTGGGAGAACAAAATGTCAGGAAACCTAAAATAGGTTTGAGACACTCTGAATTCAAAAGCATAAGCCAAGTAGATGGGCAAGAAATCTTTTTAGGTTCCAGATACAGGGTATGACTAATACACAGAAAGTAAATATCAAGAGGATACCTTGACACTGATATCTCTAGTTTTTAAAGAAGTTCCTTACCCTATGGTCTGGAACCACACTGGTCTCAAACTGTGAGGAGACATCAATCCAATGGTGGTGATGAATATGTATATCTGCTGAGACTAAGTAAATGAAGAGTGGATAGGAAAACAAGCACTTCTTGACAGCAAAGAAATTCTGAAACTCTTCTCCTTGAAAACTTCTACAATTAGGATAAAAATCACCTGTTTTAGTTATAAATCTACCTATTGTCTGGGAATTATTTTGGAGAAAATCTGATAATTTCCCTTTCAAATTTATTATGCCACTATATTTTTTCAAGTTGGATTGTATAAAAATGTTTTCCTACAAAACAAAAACATTAAATTAAATACATATTGGATTTAATCTTTTAAAACTAGACCAAATGATGAAAACTGTGAATAAAAACATGGTTCCAGAGAAGATGTAATATTCTACCACCCTACCCCTTTGCAAAGGTCCACAAATGCTGCACATTGTACGTGTTTGCAGACTATCAATATATTGATCACGTATGGTAATTTTTCCCTCTTTTGCTTTATCTTTAAAAAAATGCTACTTGCTATATTAGATAGCTCTCTGAGAAGTGTACTTAGGAAAATTATGTCAAGGTACAAAGAATATCTCAATAAAAACTTACTTTAGAAAAAAGAAAAGTGAAACACATACTAGGATTCTGAACATTTTCTATATGTAAAACTAATGGTTTACCTCCCAAGAGACAGTCACATATCCCATATAGTAGCAACTTTTTATTCCTATTTGTTTACTAAAATTGTATTATTTTAAGTGATGAAATTCTATAAAACAGAAAACTTGCTTTTCTTAAAAGTATACTTACTTCCATAAACTTTAGCAATTTAGTTATATAAAGAATTGACAGTAGTCAACAAATTAAGCAAAAGAAAAACAGAGAGGCAATTCAGTTTGATTGCTTAGGTTTTAAGTCTATAGAGCATTCATATCTAAATGTTCCTTCCATATTAGTTCTAAAGAACAAAATAGTATAAAAATAAAGTTAATCATAAAAATGTAGGAAATAGCTTTCAAATAATTTAAATTCTTTTAAATTAAGGTAAATTAGACTCAATATTTAAAGTTGTGATTTTTTTAAATTAAAAACTTTCTAAAACTATTTGGAACAGGAGACCTTTTACTCATAGATTTTTTTTTAATAGCAGCTAAAGCTTAAATCCATAGATAAAATTTGTTGAGGACTCATCTTCTATCCTACACATAGCTACAGAATGCTTCTTATCTGCCAGTTACAATAAATCAACCTGTAATGTCTTTTCACTTTAGGAGATGTAGATGGTAGAGCTAAAATTTCAAGTTGTGAAAATTATCAACAGGATATTAGAGATGAAAGTGATTTTAGATACTATCTATGAATATCAAACTATGGATTAGAATGATTGTAAGATGCAACACTCCAAATATGGGACAGTATGGCAAAAGGAGATGTAGACTGTCCTCCATCACCTATAATCACTTGGTTTTTGAAACCTGCCTTTGATTTTACAAGATTTTAACACATATTGCTTAATTCTTTAATATGAAAATACATATTTATCACATTACTATTAAGTATATCTTTGATGAACAGTCTATGTTTCCAAATCTAACCTTGACTATGGCTCACTGATTTTCAAAGAGGTTTAAATCAAGGGGGCTCCTGGGCAACTGGAACTTGTTTATCTAATCCATCTATTTTTCTTAACATTTCCTGACATATGGCACAGTGCATGATCATGTTGCAGTATTTCATATCCATTTTAGAATTTCTTCAATTCTAGAACAAATTCAATCCTTAGCATACCAATACAGTTATCAGAGTTAATCACTCCATCAATGGGGATAAGACTTCCAGGCTGACTGAAATAACACCCAAAAGCATTTTTAGGAATGGAAGTTTACTCTGATGAAGATGGCTGTATCTTACAGAAATAAATTCACTTGGATGATTTCTGACAATAGTCCTAGTATACGCTTCAATAGAAAAGTGATTTTCATAAGTAAAAAACACTTTCCCTTCCACACCTCCCCTTCCCCACCCCCTATGTAATCCAGTTTTTTTCATGGCTCTGCCCATGTAAAGATTTTTTTTTCCTTTATAGCAACAATTAGCAGATGTCTTTATTAGTGTTTTGACTATCCTTCCAACTTCATGAAGCCTATATAACAAAGTATCAAGAAATCAGTAATAACTGCTCCAGACGCTAGGCCCCTTTCAAGATTTTGCTTTACTTCTGGGAATTAATTAAACTGTTTCAAATACAATAAAAGCTTGTCAGTGTTTTTATGCCTTCATTTCAATCTCAATTTCCTTCGTGCTTTGTGCACAAATTTTGTGCACAATCAATTTCCTTTGTGCAGTAAAACTGATCCTGTTTCACTGTGGATCTTAATGGATCTTAAAACACTTTACCTTTCCTTACCAAGAGTCAATGCGGTATTTCTAACACACACTGGAATGTGATCTTTACCAACTTCAATTTTTATACATTTCCTGGAGTAATATCCATTTGTTTAAAACCAGAGACAAAACAAAATACAACAAAACAGAGCACTGAAACACATGGGTATGGCATGAAATCCAGAACTCAAATGACAGAGAACTAACTGAAGATGAGGACCACGTCGTTCAAATATTGTAAGACAGTCCAAGTCTAACGTCAGTAGAAGTCTAACCACATGATAGTAACAAAAATGAAACTATCTCAAAATTACCTCATGCCTCAACTGATTAGCATAATTATTGTAGCTGTACAAATCATTGCACCACTCTGACCTTCCCTTTTCTCATTTCTAAAATGAGTATAACAGTGTCTGCTCTTCCGACACTTCACATTGCTGTTGAGAAGATCTACTAAGATATAGTATGTAAGAGCTCTGTAATGAGTAAGGCACTATGTAACTACCAGCAATAATTACATGAATTAATGATTAAGTAAATTAATAAAGCATTTATTAAGTGCATACTCTGTGCAAAGTACTGTACTGAGAGTGGAGGTTATAAATACACAAGTCAAGTCTCTCAAGGAGAGCTCTCACATTCTAATGGGGAAAACAAAACATAGGGAAAGTTTCGGTTATAAATTAAGATTGAAAGATCTTATTAGGATCTTTAAAGATAATAGCAAAAATAGTTGGAAATGCTTCTTCTTTAATGTTATTTCTACTGATAAAATTATATCGATTTCTGATACTGAACCATTTGATAGTGCCAGGGACTTTGATGGAAGGAACTTTTCTTCTCTGGATCTTCAGAAGCTTTGTCTAGAACATCTACAAAAACAGTTGCTAGGCTACATCTCCACAGGGTTTCTTCCCAGGATGATGATTATAGATACTGGGCTGAAAGCAATGCCATTCCAAAGGCTCTAGGGTTTAGTTTTCTAGGTTATCTTCTTTGAGGTTTGAAGGGAAATGATGGTCACTGTAGTGGTGATGGTAGTTGACTTGCTGGGACGGGAACATGTTGCTTGAATAAGTTTGCATATAATTATACAATTAAACTGAATTTCTTTTAGCTTTTAATAGCGTTTCTTAAAACGGATAATGTTCTGAACTTGTAATCAGTTAAGTGCTCTGGGTTTTTAAATTATCCATGTGTTTCATCTCTTATTATCACGTGTAAGGCCCATTTCTTCACAACAGGGTTTAGTTTTTCCTAAAAGTCAACAACTCTGTCCCTGGGATACAACTGGTCTCAGACCCCTTTGGCTACCTTACTGGTCACCTAAGGGCACACACACAAAAAACAATTCCACCCACATGAAGTTGAGCAACCTCTCTGACTTGGTGGATGTCTAAAGACCACAAACGTTACCATAATCTGACCTGCTGACAAGGCACAGTTCTATATGGGGAAGCCAGGGGTTAACAGGAAGGGAAGATGAAGATGACTCTAAAAAAGCTAAATACTACTGTATCCTTACTGTAAATATTTGCTGGATTATGGCAAAGTAAATCTCCTTTGGCTAACTGTTCCATGACTTAAAAATGTCTCATTTCCTCACCAAACTGAAATTTTAGCTCCACTCCCCCAAAAACAAGATACTCCAAGAAATCTATTTTTTGAAAAATCTAAATAAAGAATCAGTCTCTGAGAACAATATTTATGACACATGTTTCACTCCTTTTCATGTGAAAATATTAGCAATTCTTTTAGTTCTAATGTCATGACATAATTTATTTAAATTTCAACTTCAAAATGTATTTTCAATCACTGCTGCTGTGATAATAATTAAGGGCTTTGAATTACCATGTGCCTTAACCCACTATGTATCCCTGGGATTGCTTACATAACGCAGGTATTAAAATGCACATTCCTAGTGCCTTCGTTCAGATCCAGATATCTAACCATGTTTGATCCCTTCTGAACTTGATCCTACATGGCCTCTTCTCTGATACTACGATTAACTGAAGAATTTATGCTATCACTTTATTCAGTGTATCAAAGGCTTATACCAATCATACTCTTCTCTACTCAAGACAACGTGGCTTTTGCTAAGCATTTTTCCATTGCCTAATACTGGAATGATAGCTATGCAAATGTGTTTGCCAGTGACTAGTGATTAATGGTCTCGGTCTGAAATCTTAAGAGAACCTATCATCTTCATTGAAATAACGGACATAGTGTGAATCCTGCTGACATAGTATGACTGCTTATGCTGTTGTTCAGTCATTTGAGTCGCGGCTGACTCTTTGTTACCCCATTTGAGATTTTCTTGGCAAAGATACTTGAGTGGTTTAGAATTGCATTAAGGAATGTTGTGGCCTCATGTTTGACACCATTGGTTTAGAGTGCTAGGTTGAATTAAATATGAAATTTAACCAAGATAAATGTAAAGTCTAGTTATCTAATTCAAAAGCATAAAATATAAGAGGTACAATTAGACAACACTTTATCTGAAGAGGAGTCTGGGATTGTGGTTGAATGCAAACCCAAACTGATCCAGCAAACAAAGAAAGTTGATGAGAGCCTTGGCTGTATTAAAAGATTTGTATCTTCCAGGAATATATAAAGGTGGTAGTCCCTGCTATGCCCTAGTGACATCTTATCTAGAATCAAACTGGCATTCTTCCTGTTTTTCATACATGACATTCCATCTCCTCTCTCCTAGCTATACTGCATACCTGGAACTCTCTATCCTCAATCCCCTCTTATGACGTCTAATTTCCATTAATCCTTATTTCAAGTATGATCATCTACATTAAGCCTTTCCTAACCCATCTAGCTTGTATTTACTTAGTAGAAATTTTGTTATGTCCATTTTATACACACACACACACACACACACACACACACGCCCATGGGTGTTTGTGCGTGCATGCGTGCGTGTGTGTGTGTGTGTGTGTGTGTGTGTGTGTGTGGTTAAAAACTTATTAGCTCTCCTGGAGAACAGAGAATAAAATACAGCTTGGAAAAGACAGAATGATGATAATAGACAATAGAGAAAAGGAAGAATGACAACTGTTAGTTCAGCCTTATTTTTTTAAACAAGAAAAATAATATTTAGACTAGAACAGATATGACAAAAATGGTTAATAACTGAAACATAAGGTAAGTGTGTGTATATAAGACAGTTGCCCTTGCTCAGTTCAAGTCACTAGTACCAGAAAAACTCTCGAAAGAACAACAAAATCATTATTGGTCTACCATTGGTGATCTTTCAAAGACTATGGAGAATGAGACAAATAGAACATGACTAAAAAGGGATAAGTGCTGACCCAATTTCCATAAAAGGGAAAGGGAACTATAGGTCAATAAGTCTGAAATGAATCCTGGAAAATTCTAGTATGTTTTTAAAGGGTTACCTTGGGAGCATCTAGATAAGAAAGCTGCCAAGGGAATGGGGGGATAGGGGTGGGAGGGTGATGTCTTGCCTTAAGAACAGGTCTAGCCAGAATTACTTATTTCCTTTTGTGACATAATTATTAGACTACGAAAGCAGAAAACTGGATCAGACATATTTTACATAGATTTTAACAAAGCACCTATGTAATTTTAGAACTAGTTAATGGTCAGATTCAAAATGTCAGTTTAAAAAGAGGCCCCAAGTAAAGCATCCTAGAGGTTCTGTCCTGGTCACTCTACTGCAGATTTCTGTCAGTGGTTAGGATATATGGTAAATGGTATTCTTATCAAAATTGCAGAAATAAAAAGTTGGCAGAAATAGCATAATCTGACTCAAAAATATTGAAGATACTGGACTAAATTTAACAAGATAAATTTAAAAGAGATAAAAGTAAAGTTTGTTGCTTTTTAAAAAAATCTGAGCTCAAAAATTCAGACTCAAGAATATGATGAAAAAGATTTGTCTAGCAAGAAATACAAAGAAAGAAGACATGGGAGTATGAGAGGATTGAAAGTCAAATATAAATGAGTCGCATAATATGGTAGCCTAAAACATCACAGTAATCTGAGGTTACAGTAAGAGAGAAACACAGTGCTCTGGAAAAAAGAAAATGATATTCCTTCTACTCTGTCACATTTAGACCACAAAGAAATTTTTTATTAAGATGGATATGACACATTTTAAGCAAGGCATGGATAAAATGGAGAGTATGGAGAAGAGAGGAAGGAAAATACTAAAGAATTTTGGCTCATCCCATATTTGAATAACTTGAAGGAACTATGAATGCTAAGCCTGGAGAAGATAAGATTTGGGTGGGACATGATAACTGTCTTCATATAATTGAAGGGTTGTCACAGGAAAGAGGGATTAGGTATGTTTTACCAAGGCAAGAGAAATGTATAAAAGTTGCAGAAATGCAGATTTTGAGTCCATCAACCAAGAAACATTTGTTAATTGACTACTTGGGGACAGGCAATAAAACTTCCTAACAAAGAGACATCCAAAAGTGGTTTCAGGCTGTTTTTGAAGGCAATTACTGCCCCCTTGCTAAAATTCTTCAATAAAAAAACTTGTCCTTGCTAAAATTCTTCGATAAATATGTAATCATTTGTCAAATATTTTGTAAACAGGCTAGTTGGAGACAGTGTAAGTTAAATTAAATGGCATTCCAATTTTTAGAGTCTGTAATTCTGCACGAGTTCCAAAAACCAAGATTTTAATGTATAATAATGAGCATAATAACTAAAAATAATATCTGCATACTTATACTCATATAACAGTTTCAGATGTATCATTTAACTAGAATTTTTATACCCAAGGCAGTATGCACTAGACAAGGTAGACAATAAGAGTTAATAACAGTTTCTTGATGTACATATCTTTTTATATTTGAAATACCAAACTGGTTTCACCAAAATGATCATAGATTCTCAGGGCTATATGGGGTTCAGACAATTCATTTAGACCTATTTTTCAGATTTCAATGTTTCTGTCATATGACAGGTCCATTTTTAAAAATAGTGGCTGATAGGTCAACATGAGTATATTATTTACTGTACCTAGCACAACTTGCAATCACTGAGATAACAGTGAATTACCTAAGTGCAAGGTTGCAGAATGTCTCAACATATATATAAAGAAACTGGTTCTGTTTACATTTATATCAAGAAAAATTGGTATTCTTTTTCCATCATAATATAATACAGTTGATCTTGGTAGTTCATAGAGACTAAGTTCCATAATGTATAAATGTTTACCAATCAACCCAATTCCTAATATGTTAACAGTTAAGTTTAAATGTACTTGTATTTCTTCCTGTTCTAGAGCTGTCTTTCCCATACAAAAATAAAGCAGCAAGCAGGCCCACATTGGTTGTTTGTATTTCATAACTGTTTTCAGACAGGACAAGAAATGTACTGCCTACACACCATTTCTCAGCATCAACACCCATATTCTTATGCAATTTTAAATTTAGTTGGCAGGTTGTAGACATTTTTTCTAACCACAAACAAAAACTTCTTTTGATACTCTACAGTGTGTGTTCAAGGAAATGTTCCCAATAAAAAAGTCCATTTAAAACAATAAAATAGAAATGTAGCATCAGTATCAAGAAACCTGGGATAAGCCTGTTCCTCCACTATCATGTCTTCTATTTAAGCTGTACTTTTTGTTGTGTATTTTTAGAGGAAAAAAAATCTCTATGTTATGAGATGGCTCATGGGGAGAGAATTTTCATTTGTTTTCTTTGTTCAGAAGTTCTAGACAATATTCTTGTCTCATTTTTTGCACTGTGATGTTCAAGTATTTTTACTTTTCATGTTCTTCTGGGAGACCTATGATCATTAAGTTGCCTCTAAGCATGAAGTCTTTTTTTTAAGATTAATTTTATTTATTTTTTTGTTACATTTTAAGTTTCAAACTTTCTCCCTCCTTCTCTCCCCATCCTGAACTAGAAATCGTCACTATTTGACACAAATTTAAAAATATTTGTGAAACCATGCTACAAATACTTCTACTTATCAGTTTTTTCTCTGGAGTAGACAGAATCTTACTTCATAGATCCTTTGTGGTTGATTTGAGTATTTATCATACTCAAAATAATGTGATCATTCAAGATTATTCTTCAAACTGTTGTTTGCTGTTTACAACGTTCTCTTGGTTCTTCTCTTTTGATTTTTCATTATTTGATGCAAGTCTTTCCACGCTTTTCTGAAATCAACCAGCTTATCATTTCTTGCAGCACAGTAGCATTCCATCACAACCATATACCACAACTTGGTGAGCGATTCCTCAGTATCAAGTCTTTAAGAGCAATACATTTTGCTTGTATGGAAAATATTTGCTTTATTAACATAATTGTATTTTGCCTTTTTTCTTCCTAATTGTCCTTCACTTCTATTTATACCCCCCCAATTCCCAGTTTCATTTAATATAATACTAGAAATGAAAGCAATAGCAGTAAGGCAACAATGAAATTAAAGGTGTAAAAATTAGCAAAGAGAAAATGAAACTTGTCCTATTTATTTATACCAAACAGAAAATCCTAGGGAATCAGAAAAAACATGAAATGAGAAAAATAATAGCTTCAGCACAGTTGCAGCCTATAAAATAAAAAGCCAAAATAATCCCCAAATTCTATATGAGTGGGTAGAATGCTGAACCTAGAAGCAGAAAAACTTGATTTCAAATTACACTTTAGACACTTATCAGCTTTGTGATTTTGGACAATTTACATAAACCTTATAAGTAAATGAGATTTCATCCTAAGTAAAATGAGGATAATAATAGCACCTACCTGCCGGGGTTGTTGTTTAGACAAAATGAGATAATATTTCTAAAGTAGTTTGCAAATCTTAAGGTGTTATTTAAATGTTCATTATTACTTTTAATAAAACCCTGAGGCAATGATAGAAAGTGAAATCTCATGCCAAGTAACTACAAATACATAAAATATTTGGAGATGAATGTAGCAAAGTATATAAAATGACTGTATGGAGTCAATTAGAAGGCACCTTAAAGAAATAAAGAAAACTAGAGGAATGTTTATGTTCTTGGTTGAGCCCTGCCAATATAATAAAAAGGATAATACTACCAAGGTTAATATACATTTTGAACGCTAAACCAACCAAATTGTCAAAGTGATACTTTTTAGATTCCAAAAAAAAAAAATCCACCAATCATTTGGAGAAACAAATGATTAATAATATCAAGGGAAATAACAATAACAAAAAAGGTAGGGATGAGTGGAGGACAGAACTTCCACACCTCAAACTACATCATAAAGCAGTCATGTCAAACTATGTGGTATTGGCTAAAAAATAGACAGTAGAATGAACAAGGGGGAATTAGAAACAATGGAACTCAATAACTCAGTGTTTGATAAAATGGTAAACATATTACTTAAGGGAAATGTACTCTGTTTAAAATATGCTACGAAAACAGAATAGCAGTATAGCAGAAATTATGTTTAGATTAACATCTTAATCCCATTTTCCACAACAATTCAAAATGGACACATAACAACATTAAAGATCATATCAGGACATCAGACACATTTCACAACTATGGACAGGAGATCATCCTTAACCAAATCCATGATATAGGTAATTTCAAAAGATAAAATAGATAATTCTGATTATATGAAATTGAAAAGCTTCTGCATAAACAAAATTAATGTAATCTGGATAAGAAGGAAAGCAGTTGAATGGGGGGAAAATTTTTTGTATCAATTTCTTCAGATCAAGGTTTGGTATGAAAAATTCATAGACAACTGACAGATAGATGATGGAGACAGAGACAAAGATATGATGAAAAACCATTCCCTAATACATAAATGGATAAAAGATGATCAAAAAATTCTCCCAAAAAAAATGCAAAAACTGTTAGGTATCGGGGCGGCTAGGTGGCACAGTGAATAGAGCACCGGCCCTGAAGGCAGGAGGACCTGAGTTCAAATCTGGTCTCAGACACTTAATACACATACACACACACACACACACACACACACACACACACACACACAAAACCTAGCTGTGTGACCTTGGGCAAGTCACTTAACCCCAACTGCCCCCTCCAAAAAGCAAAACAAAACAAAAAATCAAAACAAAACTGTTGGGGATGTCTGCAAATCACTAACATTAAGGGAAATACAAATTTTAAAACCCTGAGGTTTTATCTCATACCTAGCAAAACAGCAAAGATGACTAAAAAAGAAAAGATGGGAATATTTAAAGTTGGACGTGTGAGATGATAGGTACACCAGGGCATGACTGATAGAGTTGTGAATCAACACAACTATTTGAGAAAGAAATTTGGAATGAATAAAATAAAGTGATTAAAACATCCATGTCCTTTTATCTCATTACAAGGCTGATACCCCAAGCAAGAAAGACTTCCATATACATAAAAAAATTTATATCAACACTTTTTGTGGTAAAAGAAATAAATGGAAGCAAAGTCAATGCCAATTGATTGGAGAATGGCTAAACAAATGAATATAAAGAAATATTACCGTACTATAAAAACAATATTATAAATAAAAGGAAGAATGAAAAGATTTACATGATCTGATGAAGAGTGAACTGAGTAGAGACAAGAAATAATATTAACAATGACTACAACAATGTAAACAACAAGAAAAGAAAAATGAATGTTAACAAATTACAATGAATGAGGATGACATTAAATAAATGATATTAGAAGTCTACTTAGGTTGGGTAGAAGTTCTATGACTGTGCTATATTTGTAGAACAGTATTGGATTTTTCCTTTTATTTTTTTCTTGGAAAAATTACTTTAAAAAATATTGTATGCTCTCTGGAAAAAAGGAAGGTGAAAATACTGGAAGAAATTCTAGTCACTGAAAAAAAGTATCATGGGAGGGAGGATGGTTGGAAGAAAGGAAGGAAGGAAAAAGGGGAAGGAAGGTAGGAAGGAAGGAAGGAAAACTCAGGATAGCAATGACTTTGACAAAGCCTCTATTCATGGGATTGGTTAAATACTGGATTAAGTCATAAATTTGAGAATTTAACACATTACTACCTTATTAAAAAAATAATAACAGAATCTTGAATTATATAAAATAAGAGAATTCAGTCTCCAAAATGAAAACTAAGAAATCTATCTTCAAATAACTAAAATAGAATGTGGGAAAAATCACCTCGCTTATAAAGAGTTTTTTGTTTCAAGAACAAATAGGATTTTCATTTCTTAAGAACTTAAGTGTATATATTTAGTTTTTATTCAATATGTTTCTTTTAAAATATATATGTATGTTATTTTTTTTTTTAAGCAATCGGGGTTAAGTAACTTGCTCAAGGTTACACGGCCAGTTATTTCTGGGTGTGGTGCTAAGTATCTGAGCCCAGATTTGATCCCCAGGGCATCCTGATACTGGAGCCAGTGCTCTTACTCACTGTGTTACCTGGCCGCCCCTATGTATGTTAATTTTGACAAAACATAAATATGAGTTTTAATTAAGAATTAATTTAAGGACTGAATGAAGTAAAAAAAAAACCAATAAATAGAGGACTAGACATTTTCCCTATCCCGCCCCTGCCAAAAGGAATTATGTAACAGAAGTAGAGAAATTATAAATGTTTCCATAAGACTTTAAAAAAGAGCAAGAAGTTCCAATAAGATAACCCATATAGATATCCAGTAAGATAAACCCATACATATATGCACCCCCTGCTATGTGTCTGCTAGCATACTTTGCCTGTGAAAATCCTCTAGAGTACTACTGCAACAAGAAGCTGACTTCATCTCTGCCCAGCCTCATATGAAGGATGAAGAGATTACACATTTCTCTGCCTCAGGGCAACTCCTAGGTTGGTTGTTGATGCTTCTTGTTGTTATTTGTCTTCCATTCTCAAAGGGAACCAAGACATCAGGAGGGTGATATCTTGACTTCCAAGTGAACTGTATTTAAGTGAGGCACAGCTGTGCAAGGTCATCAGCCTCATGCTTTCCTCCATAGTCACTGCAGTCCAGTAAGAAGACATAGGTCAGGGGAGGCTAGGTGGCACAGTGAGTAAGAGTGCCGGCCCTGGACTTGGGAAGACCCGGGATTGGTTCTGGCCTCAGATACTTCACCAAAATAACGGGCCATGTAATCTTGGGCAAGTTACTTAACCCCAATTGCTTTAAAAAAAAAAAAAGACATGGGTCAGGACAACTGGCAATGGCAGTGGGAGACCTTTGCCTTTTTAAGCTAGGGTTACAATAATAATCTATACTCAAGATGGACAAACCAAAAATACTCTCATTCTTTACTATCTAACTATAGATGACTCCATGGACTGTAGCACACCAATAGTCCATGGCGTTTCTTGGCAAAGATTCTGACATGGTTTACCATTTTCCTTCTACCAGTAGACAAAGGCAAACAGAAGTTAAATGATTTACCCAAAGTCACACAGTTAGTAAGGGTCTGATGCAGGATTTGAACTCAGGTCTTCCTGACTTCAGGCCAACATTCTATTCTTTGAGTCACTTGGCTACCTACCAAATGTACTACTGACTCCTGGGCCATCCCAAGTCATCCTGACTTATGTCTTGCCACTGGACTCTGATGACTATGGAGGAGTAAGGATACTGACTTTGCTTGACTTTGCCTCACTTAAAATCAATTCACTTATTAGTCAAGATATCACCCTCAGGAGTTACTGATCCTCTTCTAGAAGAAAGTACAAACAATAACCTGGAAATATGGGGGTGTGAGGGAGCAGTCTTTGAAAAATCCCACAGTGATTCAAATGTAATGTAATGGCAAGCACAGAATTAGTTCACACCTTGTTTCAGCTATTGAATTAACTAACACCTTGTTTAAGTTCAAGTTTCTTTTGAGCCTTGCATCAAGTCTGTTATGGTGGCACAGTGAATAGAGCATGGGCTCTGGAATCAGGAGGACCATAGTTCAAATCCGGCCTCAGACACTTAACACTTACTAGCCATGTGATCTTGGGCAAGTCATTAACTCCAACTGCCCTACCTTCCCCCCTCCAAAAAGCAAAAAAAAATGAGTGGTAATTGCTTACCACATAAACCATTTATGTTTAAACCATGCAGCTAGGTGGTGCAGTGAATAGAACACTGGCCCTGGAGTTGGGAGGACATGAGTTGAAATCCAGCCTCAGACACTTAACACTTACTATCCAGGTGACCTTAGGCAAGTCACTTAACCCCAATTGCCCTGCCCTCCCCTCTCGGGGAAGGAAGGAAGGAAGGAAGGAAGGAAGGAAGGAAGGAAGGAAGGAAGGAAGGAAGGAAGGAAGGAAGGAAGGAAGGAAGGAACTTGAAACTGAAAATTATGAGGTTCTTATACTGAACTGTTATAAAACATTATTTGTGACTCTGGAGGAACTGTTAATAAATCACTGATATCAAGTAAGCTTTCCTCCTTTTTCTAATTTTTAAAATCAACTGAAAACTACAAAAACAAATTGAGTCAATACAAATGACAATTTTGTACAACATGGTAATAAATGTATTCATACATAAGTGAAGAAATTCAGTTAACAAATTTTATTTTTTGTAAACATATAAACAGTTTAGTGGTAAATATATTAGCCAGAGATATCAAACTATAGTTTACCATCTTCTTCTTGAAAATAATTAAAAGTTTAAAGCAAAGATATTGTACACAATGAGTATGACTCACATGCTTCTCACATCAAATACAAAAATCACAGTGATTTATTTCTTGAAGCAAAAGACACTGAGTCTGGCATTAGTCTATAAAGTAAGAAATACCACATGCTAGTCAGACACTTGAATGTAATTTAAAAATAAAACCTGGATAAGCATGTGATGAGTGATGATTTCTAAACTTGACCTTTGCTGAAACATACAATTCTTTTTTTAAACTTTAAGAAAAATACCAAAATGCTTATAAAATGTCAAGTTTCAGGAGTGAGAGGAGGGGAAAAAAGGCAATGGAAATCTGAGATAAAGACATTTTACAAAAAATAGAAAGCTGAAGTATTTTATAATTTTGAAAGTATTACCATATTAATTTTTTTAAAAGAATAACAGTTTTATCTTAAAGAATTTGTGGGTTGGAGGGTATCTCACAGGCTATCAAGTTAAGCTATATAAGAACAAAAGCCTCCTATACAAAAATACTCAATGAATAGTCATCCAACTTGTACATGACATCCTCCAATGAGAGGAAATGAATGACTTGCCAGAGTAAACCATTCAACTTCCAGAGAGCTCCACTGTTAGAAAGCTACACCTGATATCAAGCCTACATGGCTCTGGCTGCCTCTTTACCCACTGCTCCTATAACAGGCCTTCTGCAGCCAAGCAGGGCAAGGTAAAACCCTCTTCAACGTGGCAGCCATTTATATATCTGAGAACTAGCATGTCCTCTTAAGTCTTTTCTGGTCCAGACTAAACATGCGCAATTATCTTGAACTGACTTCACATGTCATGAAATCAACGTATTTCATCATCTTGTTTCAATTCAATTCAACTTAACATGCATTTATGAAGTACCTATGATGTGAAAGGCAAAATGATAGGCAATGGAGATACATAGACAAAACAAACCAAAATGTAAAAACAAAAACTACCGCTGCTATTAAGGATTTTATATCCTACTGAGTAAGGATGGGGAAAACAACACTGATTACAAATTTGCAAAGATACATACTAACTTCTTCAGCACAGTACATTTGAGAAAGTAGTGCCCAAAGCAAAGGTGATTCTCTAGATATGGTCTGAATAGAAGAGTATTAGAGATCAACTAACTAATCCTGGACACTCTGCTTCTCTTAAAGCAGTTAAAGAATCCATTAGCTTCTAGTTCTTTAAAAAACATCACATAATTTTCAGATGACCTGTACAATCACAGTATTTCAAATTAATAGTTCAAAGTCTACCTTGAAATGCTATGCCAGTAATACAGACTACCCTTTCTTGAAGAACTTCAGGCAAACTTTTTAATTGAATTTTTGGGTCACTAGGTATGACTAGCACTGATCTACAGAAAATCTTACCCTATAAATAATTTTCTAATGTCAAGGAGAAAAAATGCTAAAGATACATTTAGTGTTACCATTCCTGAATGAGTTTTCACTTGGGTCTTGAATAAGGGAGATAAACTACCACCAACAATAAAGCAAGAATCATATTCAGAGTTGGTAAATCTCCACAGTAATTTTTATATATATCCCCAAGTCATCTCCCATCTATAAAGGAAGAAAAGAAAGGCAGCGAAAGCTTCCATTAAAAATATTAATGGAAAAAGTTCCTGATGAATTCATCCTCAAAAAACACCTAATGAATAAAAATGACCTATGGTATGTGAGCCAAACCAAAATCTATCAAGAAGAGATATAAAAGGGAATTCCATTCAAAACAACTGAAACTGTAAAATACTTGGGAGTTAATCTACAAAGTCAAATTTAGAACTTATATTCATTATTATACAGAAACATAATTTGGGAAGATTCATTTTATATCATGTTACTTATTAAAGTTATTGTTTTGATTAATTTCATCATTCAATCTCTTTCACTGAAACCATAACATCATTAGCTAGAGAGGTAATTTTGCCTCCTCTTTGCATATGTTTATTCTCTGAATTTCTTTTTCCTTTTCTTATTACTATAGCTCATATTACTAGAACTATAACAAATAATAATAATGGTATCACTAGGTATCTTTCCCTTACTCAATGTTATTTGATGAGCTTGTAGTGTTTCTTTTTCCATTTTGAATTATTATAATTTTTGGTTTTAGAAATACATATTCCATGATATTGAGGAAAGGCCATTTAAACTTGTCCTTTTTAAATTTTAACATTAGTGCCATAGTTTTCCAAAGGTCTTTCATATATTTATTGATAAAATCATGTTACTATCTTGTTTTTCTTATTAATATGATCTAATACACTTATTTTCCTGTGAACCAAGTCTACATTCATAATTTAAATTCAAATTATTTTGATAAATAAATTATTATTATACTGAGTAACTTTTAAAATGTATTTTGGTGACTCTGATAAAATTTTATAAGACATAGTTGTGCCAATCTTTTAATAATATTGAGTTACAGTTTTCTTTCTCTGCCTAATCTCTCCCTTGTTTTAAAATCACAACCACATTTCTGCCATATAAGCAGTTTCATGAGGTGCCTTCTATTTCTATTTTTGCAATTAACTTTAAGTGATGTAGAGGTTGTTCTTGAAATTTATGATAGAATTCACTTTTAAGATAATCCCTGTCACAAGTAGCTTACATTTTAGTGGGTCAAGACAAATAAAAAAGAGCTGTAAGGGTAGTAAGGAAAAAAGTTACTGGCCAGGGGCATGGTGGAGAAAGAAGTCTAAAGATTCAGGAGTGAAGCCCAGAGAGGAATGAAGTAGTGAATATGGCTGACCTGAATATTTTACTTTAAATGGCAACTGGGAAGGAACTGATCAATAAGAGAAAAAGTGGGCAAGGGAGGAAGAATTTTACAGGGTGAGAAGACTGTGCAGAGTAACGATCTTTCAGGGATTAAAGAAAGACTTTGGATTTGGACAGTAAATGTAAAGCGGGGAGGCATCTTAGAAGTGATCTAGGGGGAGGCTAGGTGGTGCAGTGAATAGAACACCAGCCCTGGAGTCGGGAGGACCTGAGTTCAAATCCAGCCTCAGACACTTAACACAAAAACTAGCCACGTGACTTTGGACAAGTCATTTAACCCCAACTGCCCTCTAAAAAAGCAAAAAAAAAAAAAAAAAAAGGGTGATCTAGTACAACCCTCTCACTCTATAGATGATTGAAGGCAAGAGAGGTTAAGTGACCCACCAAAAAGGTAATAATTAACTGAACTAACAATACAATTACTCCAGTTCTAAATCTAAAAGACTTTCTGGATTCAATGGTCTCTTTTCCAGAAGGCTCTATGACATTTCATACCATTTTTATACATCTTCAAATAGGACAGAAATTAAATAAAGGAAACAACCTCATCAACTTGAGCTATTTCGGCTATGTACTGACCTAATAATCCTAAACATAAGAAAAGCTACAAACTGATAGTTTCCTAGAGATGAAAGTTAGCCGTCACTTTCAGATTTTTTTTCTTGAGCAAACAATTGCCAATTTAGGAGTTTAACTTCCAGTCACAAAAAGGTATAAAGCAGGTCTAGATGTTTGGGAGTTAAGCATATTGATGACAAAAATTTTTTAAATGATCCAACATTCATAAGGTTATGGTCTGTTTGGAAGAGTCAGCTACAAACAACTCCTTAAAACATTAGAAATGTTTAAAAATAAAGTAAGTAAAATCAACTTGAAGGAGACTGAAGTAACATATTAATCTGTAACCATTATTTTTACAACACAGTTAATGTATTCTATCAACATAATAGTCTGCTATCTTGGCAGCATATTTTGATGAGAGGTCAACAAGCAGACTACAAAAGTATATTTAACAAGGAAAATATCACAAAAAAATTAACAGCATATACAGATGATTCAATCCAGGAAAGGAATGAACCTGTTTAAACCATGGGTGGGGAATGTGTGGTCTCAAGACCACATTTGGCTCTCTAGGTCCTCAAGTGAGGTCCTTTGACTGAATCCAAAATTCACAGAACAAAGCCCCTTAATAAAAGGATTTGTTCTGTAAAACTTGGACTCAGTCAAAATGCTAGACCCAAGGACCTAGAAGGCCACATGTGGCCTCAATGCCACAAGTTCCCCACCCCTGAACTAAAGCAAAAAACTTTTTTAAAAAGTCCTTCAAAAGTATAACCATGAGAAAATGTCCCTTTACAACCAAGTTGAGTGAGCAAATGGAGAAATGCCACTAACTGCACTTCAGCCAAACAATATAACCCACAAATAAAACAAACAAAAAACCCCACCCACAATAAATCAACCACATACTTGCAATTTGCCCCCAAAACAGTAAACAAGGTGCCACTTTAGGGGAAAAAAAAAACCTACTGCTTTAAAAACATTATAAAAACCCAAACTATTTCTAATTAATCTGTCCCAAAGATTATCAGAGGCAACTGCCTGGTGCAAGGAACTGGGCCTAGAAACTGGAAGAACAGCCTTAAAGGTTGTTTCTGTGTGATCCTGGGCAAATCATTTCATTTCTGTATCCCAGTTTCTTCACCAGGGTATAACAGCAATACATACCCACTCACTCTTTCTCCTAGGGTTATGATGAGGATGAAATTAGGTATTTATAAGTGCTTTCACAGATACTGAAATGCTATATAAATATTAGCTGTTGTTATTATTTTTTCACCACTGGGTAAGGTGGGAGGGAAAGTTACAACATTTTCTCACTATGGTTTCACATAAATAATTGAATTATTTGAACAGCACCTGTTTCCTGATGTACTCTTAACAAGACACTACAACTCTCCACTACAGGAATTTTCACTGGCTGTATATTCCTGGAATTCTCTCCCTCTTCATCTCCAACACCCCTACACACACATACACCCCCACCTGCCAACTCCTACCCCCTCAACTGCCCACCCCCACTTCTCTGGTTTCTTTCAAGTCTCAACTAAAATGCACCATCTACAAGAAACCTTTCTTAACCCCTCTTTGCTAGCATCTTCCTTCTGTCGATTATCTCCAATTTTTATGGTATATATCTTGTTTCCAAATAGGTTTCTGAATAATGTTTACATTAATTTTTGTTTTGTTTTGTTTTGTTTTGTTTTGGGGGCTTACCAGGACCCTTCTTTGTATCTCCAGTGCTCAGCAGAATGTCTAGCACCCACCCAGTAAGTGTTTAACACAGGCTTGTTGACTTGACTTGTTGACACATCCCAAAATAAAAGAACAGGTCCTTACTATTGCTACCATAATAGAATGTTTCTATTAAATAATACAAAGAACTTATGTTTTTGTTTGGGGAAA
Organism: Petaurus breviceps papuanus; assembly: GCF_028583685.1. Taxonomy (NCBI): domain Eukaryota; kingdom Metazoa; phylum Chordata; class Mammalia; order Diprotodontia; family Petauridae; genus Petaurus; species Petaurus breviceps. Next base: position 9,750,643 of record NW_027185810.1, on the reverse strand, counting down.
GTAAGAATACTTCTGATCTACAGAAACCTTCTTCTAGTAGCTTATCTAAAAAAGAACATATTGTAAAGAAAAGAACACTGGACCAGGAAACCCAGGTCTTGTTCCAGCTCTGCAGTTAATTAGCTGTGATTCTGAAAAACAGGGTTAAACCTCCTGACTCACTCTACAAAATTTCACAGTTGAATCTTCAGTGTCCTTTCTAGCTTTGAAAGGGAAGTAAAAAGAATAAGCATTTATTAAACCCCTACTACATGCCATGCACTGTGCCAAGCACTTTACAAATATTATCTCATTTCATCTTCACAACAACCCTGGTAGATAGGGTATTATTGTCATCCCTATCTTACAAATAAGGGCAATGAGGTTAAGTGAGTTATCCAGGGTCACACAGTTAGTAAATGTCTGAGGCTAAATTTGAGCTCAGGTCTTCCTGACTCCAGGCCCAGCTATTACGTAATCTTTAAGAATGTAATTCTGTCAGTTCTGCTTGCAGTAAAGAATCTAACATCAAAGTATTCTGTAAATAAAAATTGTGTATATGTCATCATGGATTTACCTTTGAAGACTTCATTAGTTGCCAAGGCATCACACTCCTCTATTTGCTTCCTTGATTATTAGGTGGGTATTCTCAAAAGATCATCATCTTCTCTTCTTTCTCAATACTCTCTCCTTTGCATCTTTTTCCAAGAGAGTTTCTCAGGAGTCAAATCACTCCAAAATCTTTTTTCCATTCCTAATATCTGACTTCCAAGCTCCAGATCCACATTTCTAAAGTCTCAAGTATAGACTGAGATGACCCACTAATATTTCAAACTTAACACATCTAAATCCAAGCTGATTATTTCTTTAAGTTGCCTGTGACTTCAAGTCAAATCAGCCATCTTTAAAGCAGACAACTATCTTCAAGACTAGCTAGGTACTAGAAGGGCAAAGTTTTAAATGACTCCTACCCTGGAACTGTTCCGCAGCACACCTTCTTCTGAAAGGAAGATGTGGAAAAAGCCTGAGTTCTAGTGACATAGAACCTATATTTGAATCTCACCTCTAATGTTTACAACCTATAAGCTGATGACCAAAGGGCAATAGGTGCCACAAGGGATAGAAGGCTGGGTCTAGAATCAGGAAGACCTAAGTTCAAACCTACCTCAGACTTACACTAGGACCCTGGGCAAGTCATTTCACCTCTATTTATCCCAGTTTCCTCATCTTTAAAATAGAAATAATAATAACAGGTACCTCCCAGGGATGTTGTAAGGATCAAAAGAAAAAATAATTATAAAGCACTTAGCACAATGCTTCGCACATAATAAGCACTAAATAAATGAGAGCTAATTTTCATTAGCCATTATTTAACCTCCCTAGATTTAGTTTCCTCATTCACAAAATAAAAGATTTGGAGTAGGACTATAAAGTCCCTTCTAGATATATGTTTTTATAACCTACAAATACAAATACAAGGTAGGGTAACATGATGGCAAAGAAGATATTTAAATAAAGTACTCTAAGTAAATTCACTGAAACCTCTTTGTTAATATTTTACTCAATACTTTTGCAGTGGTTAGAGTACTGGGTCTGGAGTATCCAATCAGACCTCAGCCACTTTCAAACTATAGAACCCTGGGCAAGACACTTAGTCTCTGTACCCGTTTCTTCAATTCTATGATGGAGATAATACTAGCATCTACTTCCTAAGGTTGTTTTGAGGCAAAATTAATGAGAGCAATTCAAAGGATGATAGCCAAAGAGTTCAATAGTATCAATAAATCTAACAGTTCAAAGCCTTGACCAAATCTGAGGATGGGGTGGGAATGGAAGGTAAAAGAAAAGGTAGAGGAACATCAAAGTCAGATAATATTGAGAAGAGAAGAGAACTATTCATTAGCACATGAATTTCTCACTTTTCAGGATTTCACTCTCTTTTATGGCAGCAGATCATTGGCCAATATCCCTCTTTAATCAGTTCTGTCGCTGCTACTATAAGATTTCAGAAGGCAATTATATGGGGGTTGATAAGGGATGACAATAGGTTCAGCAGGAACTCTGATCTTTATCTAAGACCAGAAAGCCTGAGATTCAGTCTGGAAAGAATTCAGCCCAAGCCAACTTGGAGTCAGTGTTGTAAAAGTTTATTGTACACTTTACAGCGGGCAAGGGTCCTCAGGGGACATGAAAGTCCAAAGAAGACACAGGCATAGCTTTTAAGGAGTTAAGGCTATTCACTGGATGTCAATTATGCTGACCAAGTGAGAAGAGGATGGGATTAGGGAGGAGTTAAGGTGGGGTCAGTGTTTAAAGGAACAGGTACTTTTAATGTCAACTGCACAGGCGTATTGCCCATAATTCACTGGGAAATAGCCCAAGGTGGGGCTACCTGGAGGTGTAGTTTTAGGCTTGAAACGTCACTAAGTCAGCTATTGGTCAAGGGTTGACAGAGAAGTGCCCAGTCTGCCACCTATCAGTGTCATGTTTGACAAGACTGATGTCCGGGAACCAATGCTAACAGAGACTCAGTGTATGGATAATTACTAAGGAGTTAACCTAGAGATAGGGTACTGAAGGATTCATGGGGGCAGAGGGACTCTATACAAGGGGGAGATAATAGTTGCCTAATCTGGAATGTTTATAGATACTTTTGTGAAGGACTGATGGGTGTAGCTTTTTATTGTTCCAAGCTGAGATAAACAATTCATTAGTTGTTGCTGGGCAGAGTTATTGCTCTGAAGCTGGGAAGAGTGCTGGCAGGGGGAAAGGGCACAGTTAATGCTCTGAGGCTGGGGGGGGGGGTGATTTTACAAAGTAGTTTTACAAATTGATTTTACAAACTAATGTTACAAACTAATATTATAAACATAGATCCCAAGCACCCCATCAGGGTGGGGTATATTGCTGACATACAGTAATTAAGAGATAAAAAACAAAAAGACAGAGGTGAGAAAGCACAGGACATTGTGAGGTGTGGAGTTGGATGGGCAAATTTTAAAAACAGGTGAATTTGAGCTTCTGAATTGGTCCAATCCTTCTGGAAAGTAATTTGGAATTACATGCAAAAAAAATCACTAAGATGTACATACATATCCTGTGGCCTAGCAATACCACTATGAGGCCTACACTAGGATCAAAGAAAAAGGAAAAAGATAAATTTATATATAAATATTAATAGCAGCTCATTTGGTAGTGGCAAAGAATTGGAAGCTAAGGGAGTGGCCACCAAGTAGGGAGTGGCTTCACAAATTATGGCATATGAAAGTAATGGAACACTATTATGCCATATGGTTTTTAAAAGGGATGGGTTCAGAGAAACTTGGAATGTCTGCATGAATTATTTTAGATTGAAGTGAGCACAGGAAGAAGAAACATTTTTACAACAACATTATAAAAATAGTTTTCAAAGTCTAAATAAACTCTTATCTATCCAATAATCAATCCAGCAAACTGATAAATATAAATCATTCTATCCATGTCCTGATAGAAGTAATGGACTGGAGAAGCGGAATGAGACACCTGTTTTTGGACACAGCCAATGTGGAAATTAGAGCAGGTAGGTGGCATAGTGGATAGAGAAATCAACTTGGAATTAAGAAAACTCATCTTCCTGAGTTCAAATCTGACCAGAAAATTACTAGCTGTGTGATCCTGGGCAAGTCACTTAACCCCTATTTGCCTCAGTTTCCTCTTCTGTAAGATGAGCTGGAGAAAAGAATGGCAAACCACTCCACTTAAGAAAACCCCAAATGGAGGCCACAAAAAGTCAAACACAACTGAAAAACAACTGAACAAAAAATGTGGGAATCTGTTTGCTTAATTATGCATATTTGTTATAAGGGTTTGAAAGGATTTTTGGGGGTTTCTTTTATTGTTTTTCCCCCAATGGAGGAACACAGATGGACAGGATTTTTTAAAAATTCATGTGAATTTTTTTAAGCAAAATAAGAGTTACATTTTTTTAAATGTTTAAATATGGAGAAAGTAGGATGTTGATATATCTATATAAAGTAAAGTGGGGTAGTACCAGACCCTGGAAGCTCTTGGATACCCAGAAATAGTTTGGATTTTATTTGAAAGCAATAGAAAGACACTGGAGGTTTTCAAATAATAATAAAATCATGTAGAAAGATGACTAGCCAGGAAAAAGCATTAAATATTGACAGGGGCAGAACTGGATTAGGGAGACAGGTTAATGAGAGCCTAGTCCAAGATCATAACAGATAAATCAAATATAAGATATTGTGAAGGTACAAACAATAAGTTTTGTTAAGTTGCAAGCCATGACAGAATTCTTAAATCTAAATCATACTCCTAAATAACAGGTAACAGAACAAAAATACGACAATGAGAGGTAAGATTTTATAAAGGGCAGATGAAGAGTAAATCTAACTAAGTCTTTAAAAAGGTAGATCCATTAGAAAACATTTCTGTATGCAACATATGGTAGGAATCCCCACTATAAACTTCCAATAGAAAGATGTTTCAACTTTTTCAGGTTCACAAAATCTTGTATGCATCATTATTTTGGTAATATATATTAGCAAAAAGGTGTGATGATTTTTAAATCTTTCTAAACTTGGATTGGGCTTTAGGATAAAAACCTAAAAATTATAACAAAAGTACACATAAAAATCTCTGCACTTTAAAATACTTGAAATCAAAGTCTGCCCTCAGGTAACAAATTCATAATTTTAAATATACACTCTATTACAGAAGGAATGCTTAAATGAGGGATTACTATGTCGTCAGAGCTCCAGCTGAATGCTCTTAATTAGGAAATACCGACCTTAAATGTGTGCTACAGTAAGTTGTTTTGGAAAGAGTCCTCAGGCAAAAAGATCACAGATTCTGTTATGCTTTCCACTGTAAACAATTTTTTTTTGCTTTTCCTCTGATAAAAAACACTGTGGTTTTTACAAGCTATGGAACACTACTGTTTCACTCAGATTTACAGATCCTAAAATCACTGATGAAGTATTATATTATCTATGAGTATTATCTATGTTTAAAAAAATTCAAGAAAATATATAAACACACACCACACACATATATACAAACCATTTTTAAAAAATCATTCTCTACAGAGACTGAGAATTTAGCCAATGATGCCGATGACAAAATGAATATGGAAGCAATGGGCAAAACCAGCTACAGAGCTTCATCCTGATATTCACCACTCATCTCTGTTACCTTATTACACCATCAAGAGGAAAAATAAATTTAGTATTTGAGGAGTTTATGTCCTTTGTACACTATGACTTTAAGATTATGGCCTCTTAATTTTTTTCCCCTAGTTTATTTTTCATCCGCAGCGCATTAATCAATGAAATAATCAACAAGTATTTAAAAGTAATAAATATTTACTATATGTCAAGAACTGTACCAGATACTGGGAGTACAGGAACAGATAATAGAACAATCCTTCCTTACAAGGATTTTACATTTTAGTGGGAAGACAAGTAAACATACATACACACATACACAGTCTAGCTGTGCTAAATGCTTTACAATAATACCTCATTTGATCTTCACAGCAATCCTGAGAGGTAGATAAGTGTTTACATCCTCATTTCTCACTTAAGGAAATGGAGAGCTAAGTGACTTTCCTAAGGACACACAGCCTGCAACATTTGAACTCAGGTCTTCCTGATTCCCTGCCCAGTGTCTTATGTATTACACCACCGAGCTGCCTCACTCACTCTATGTCAGTTTGTTCATCTGTCTGTCTATATGTGTATGTGTGTATAATATATACATATGTATAATATATACGGCACAAAGATAAAGTGAATAAACATAAATATACACAAATTAATGAGATAGAAAGACATTTGAGAGCCCTAGCAAAGGTTCATAACAGTCTCCCACATGCATAAGCACAAATAAACACACACATGGGTGCACACACATACATACATGCATGCACAAACACAAGCATACATGCATGCATGAAATTTGGGCTAAACTTACTTATAAAGAGGACAAATGCTCAGGATACAAATAATTTTAGTTAAAAATTATGAAAAATAAAATATCAGGTATTCAGTGTCATTGGTGGTTTAAGCACCCTCATTAAGCCTTTTCAAGAAGCTTTTAAAATCTAATTCTAGACACCATTATCTCATCTCAGAAAGGGTCCCATAATTACAAAATCAGACTAAAGCCCATACATCAGAAAAGATTCTGATCTGCAAGTGGTCATCTCACCTTCACTTGAAGGTCTGCACTGAAGGGGAGCCCCCTACCCTGTGGGACTATTCCAGTCTTTTGGTTGTTGTTCAATCATTTCAGTCATGTCTGACTCTCTTATGACCCAGTTCAGGGTTTTCTTGGTAAAGATACTGGAGTGGTTCGACATTTCCTCCAATAACACATTTTACAATGGAGGAAACTAAGGCAGAGTTAAGTGACTTGCCCACGGTCACATGGCTATTCAGTGCCTGAGGCCAGATTTAAACTGATGAAGCCCAGGGCTCTATCCCCTACACAGCCTAGCTGTCCACTCCAGTTTTAGATAACTCTTAATTATTAGGAAATTTTTCCTTTACAACCAGCCTGAAGTATCTTCTTTTGCAACTTTGCACTCACTGTAGCTGGTTCTTCCCCCGGGACCAAATAAAAGAAAATGAAGCTTTCTTCCCCATGACACTAAGGAGAGCTATCAAGTCTACTTTGTGAATGTTTTATTTTTCTAAGTTAAACATGACTATTTCCATCAAACAACACTCTTTTTCTCTTTTTTTGGAGGGGGAAAGGCAAGGCGATTGGGGTTAAATGGTTTGCCCAAGGTCACATTGCTGGTATTGTCCAGTATCTGAGGCCACATTTGAACTCAGGTACTCCTGACTCCAGGGCCAGTCCTCTATTCACTCGACCACCTAGCTGCCCTATGGTATGAAATTGAGGGCTTTAAACCTCCTATCTACCATTCTCTGCATGATATTTATCTTATAAATGCCTTCTCTAAAAATGGTACCCTAAACTAAGCATTACATTACACATTATTGTCTGACTGGGGCAGAGCAGAGTAAAATTATCACATCTTCCTAGTCCTAGACACTATTCCTTATTCAATGCAGTTCAAAATCACATGAGCATTTTGGGCTGTCATAACATAAAGGAGGGGGCAGCCGGATGGCCCAGTAAATAGAACACCAGGACTGGAGTCAGGAAGACTCATCAGGCACTTCCTAGCTGTGTGATCCTGGGCAAATCATTTACCCCTGTTTGTCTCAGTTTCTTCATCTGTAAAATGAGCTGTAGAAGGAAATGACAAACCACTCCAGTATCTCTGCCAAAAATACCCCAAATGGGGTTACAAAAAAGGACTAATTTTCAAATATCTAGAGACTGTCATCATATCTTCCCAAAGTCTCTTCTTGAGGCTAAAAATCTCCATTCCTTTAAGTGATCACTATTTAGCATACTGCCTAGTCCCTTCACCATCTCAACCACCATGACTAGAAAGCATTTTCTACCCTTTGCAAACTGCCCCCCCCATCCACAGGGTATTTGGCTACAATGTTATGTATACAGAAATACTGAATAAATTCCTAGTGATTGATAGGCAATATTAACTCACATTTCTAAGGTACTTTATGGTGTACAAAGTATTTCACCCAAACCCACCCTGATGACAACCACAATGCCGTGAGAAATGCAGGGCAAATATTTATCCCCACTTTACATGTGTCATTATACTACTGGCTCTCATGTCAGCTCATCACTATACCACCCAAGATTATTATAAGGATAAATGAAGAAATAATGCTACTCACCTCCAGAGAAGAGAGGAGCATATCAAGACAAAGAAGGAATCATGCATTTTTGGATGTTGTAAATATCTAGATTTATTATACTGTTTCACTTTTTTACATTTATTTATTATGAAGATTGTGATTTGGCTTTTTTTTATTGAGAATAGATTTATCAAGAAAGAGATTTTTAAAAAGCAAAAAAGAAATAAAAGACAACTGTGGAAAAAGTGGTACAAGCTGCAGGAACTCAGCACAAAACATTTAAACGCACCTTTGGCAGAGAAGTCTATAATGGCTGTCAAAAAGTAAATTCTAGTTTTGACTCATCTTCACAACTGACTCTAGTTCAACAAAATAAAAATCATGCTGAATATATAACATTGGTGCAATATCATAACATATATCATATGAAACAATATACTACTAACTAGTTAGTATATAATATCCTAGTTAGGATATTAATATATACTCCTAAAGAGAAGCCTATCACAGAATGAACTGCTTTTCCTAAAATGAATTCCTTCTCCTAAAGTAAATAGGTTGGAGATGGAAAAATATATTTATAAACATCTATTTGGTAGCTGGGTGGAGAACATACTAGAGAAGGGAAAATAGAAGCAGGGTAAATCAGAAGACTACAGTCATCCCTTCCACACAGCAACTTTCCCCATTGCAGTTTTGATATACCATGGGTCAGCATAAGAGATTAAATGGAAATCTGGGAAAGTTTTGCTGAAGCTGCAGACAACACAAAAATGCCAGCCGATAACACAGAAGGTTTAGAAACTCAGAAATGCATAAAATTTATGTTTAGTATTGTATAATATTGACATATTTCATCTTTTAATACCGTAATTATTCAGACTTCTCTGGTAAGAAGGGAGGATCAAAAAATGTTACATGGATTTTTCAAAGCACAGGGGCACCGCAACACTAATCCCTGTGATATGGAAAGGATAATGGTACTTCAATTGTTCATCAATGCAGATTAATTACTGAACATAGGTGTTGGTCTTGTGAAATTTGGAGAGAGATGTGAGGAAAGCAGTAATGGTATAATCAACAAGACTTGGCAACTGATTGAATATAGAGAATGACAGAGAATATCATTAAGGAAAATCACAGAAAGAAATCAAAGAAGAAAAAAACCTTAAATTTAGACAGAAAAAATAACAAGGCAATAGATTCTAAATATTGTCCAATGTCCATCACAATAACTTTTGTTTCATCTCATTTAATCAGGCTTAATTGGTTTTCTTTATTCTTTAGTCCCATGTCAAATGTAAACTAAATAACTGCTCAACTAATCACATGGGAAAATATATGCCTATGGTAAAGAATAAGAGACATGTTGATAATGGGAATCAAACTATTCCTACATAAAAAAAAAAACCCCACAGGAATGAATGGTAATCTAGTATACTGTCTGAATATGTCAAGAGAGATAAAATGAATAGCCACTTTAAATGATTCTATATACTAATACAAATGATATTAAAAATGTCTACATTTCCAAAAATCAAGGCTTAACTTAGGATCAGTAAAGCAATGCTCTGTGCTGACAATATAAGGAATTCAAAAAATGATTGTGAAAAATTTCTAGGAATTTATGGCACATAATTTTTAATATGTTGGTCACCAAAGAAATAAAATCATCAGTACTGAGAAGTTATGCTGGAAAACTGAATCATATGAAGAACAAAGTATAAAGTTAACAGTTCTTATGTGGGAAGTTAAAAATAGAAAAGATACAAAGAAAGATTTTAAAGATAAACATCATGCTACTTCGAGAAAGAAAAGTAGAGGAAATCTGAGTATAAATGTGGGATGAAATGACTTTTGGATTGTACTGTAATAAGCCTAGGGAATATTTGTGGAGAGAAAATAAGAGACATAAGAAAAAAAAGGTGGGGTGGGAGAAATCTTCAAAAAAAATAGATAGGAAAGATGAAGCAGAAAAGAAACTACAAGAAGCAAGCTTGAAGGCATAAAAAACAGCAGTTTCAACAGTCAAGGAATAGGAGGACAGGGTAAAGGTTAGCAGATTTGGAAATAAGAGGTCATTAGTTAAAGTTCCAATACAGTGGCAGAATCAGAAGTAAATACAAGACACTGGGGAGTAATTAAGTAATGAGGAAGTACAATTCTCTATTTTCAAGAAGTCTGACAATGAAAAGGAGATAGGGTGGTCATTTAAGGGTGTCTGAAGGGTTAAATTATACATGTAGATACCTTTTGGGAGGGCTGACTAATCTTGGAAATTCTTCTGGAAAGATTACATTGCAAACTATATAGTGTTCTCAATGATCCTAAGCTGTTCACTACATGCCTTTTTCAAAAGACACTAATATTCTCCCAGATATACTATCTTGCTACAAATCATAAGCCACTGGATCTCAGAGGAATAACCACTTCAGGTAATCCAAAGAGCAGCCAGTGGTAGGTATAAGCACACTTTCAAGATATTATCATGGCCTGTGCACAAGAAGACATCAGCACAGAAATATATATCTGGAAAAGGGGGTAGGCCTAGTACATAATAAGAATGAGGAACAATAGCTGGTATCAATATAATATTAAAAGAATCATTAAAAAGCCTACAAAACATTGAGAAGATGATCTATGGAAGGCTTACAGAAAGATATGAACAGCAATTGAAAGGGCTAGATTATGATCTGTACCATTGGGAGAATACTCAAATTGGTAAGATTATATAGTGACTGAAAATACTTAAATATAAGGGCAAATATAAGCATATTTATAGATAGAGGGTAAAGAGCCAGGGGAAAAGAAAATATTATGTATTCAAAGGAACACAGGCAATTCAATAGGCAAGATCCCAAATGAGTGGGGTGGGAGGGTGAGGAAATGAAATAAATGGCAAAAATAGAAAATTTAACTATGAAAAAGATAAAAGCACTTTCTCCTCCGCTCTGGTTAAATTTTTTGAAAGAATTATCTAACTCTACTTTTCATCCTGACCATGATCTCCAATCCCTACATTTTCAACTCTTTTCTAGCACTTTCCTAGAAAGTGGTTATACTTTCCTCCCTCTCCTGTCTCAGCCCTTGGTGAATCAGTTCAACTCCACACTGTTCCTTATATTTGAATCTCTCTTGCCTACAGTCCTATCACCAATTATGTGTTAATAAATCAAAATCTTGTTTTATTTATTCTACGTGTTGTTTGTTGTTCCATTGTTTTTCTATCATATCTGACTCTTCATGACCCCATTTGAGGTTTCCTTGCAAAGATACTGGAGGGGTTTCTCCAATTCACTTGACAGACAAGGAAACTGAAGTGACTCTCCTAGGGTCACATGGCTACTAAGTGTCTGAGGCCAGATTTGAACTCAAGAAGATGAGTCTTCTGACTCCAGGCCCAGAGCTCTATCCACTGCGCCTCCTAGCTGCCTATTCCCCATTATCTATATGACTGTTGACATGCTGTTAAATAGAACAGAAAAATCACCAAACTCTGCTAACTGGATCTACTACAAACTTAGGTTACTTAATCTCAAGACCTCCACTACATTTAGTCAATCCTTTTATATATAATACCCTAATGAACTTGCTATCTCCTTCACTAAAGCAATTATTCCAAATCTTTACATCACTCCTCCAGCTTCTGTAGATAAAGCTTCATCTTACCCTCTCTCTCTCAGTGGACGACCTAGCCTCATACTTTACTGAAAAAATTAGGGCCATTCAAGGGACATGTTCTACCATCCTGCTCATTTCACATCACACAGACATCTTCTCCCACTATATGCTCCTTTACCCTCATCTTTCAGGAATATGTGGCCCTTCTTCTTGCCAAGGCAAAAACCCATAAATGTATCCTTGATCTCATCTCATTTCTCCAGCACACTGGCTCCTCCATCCAGTCCACTGTCTCTCAAATCTTAAATCTCTCCTTATATATAGGCTCCTTCCCTAATGCCTATAAACATGCCCATGTCTCTCCATCATTTTAAAAAAAAACCTCATTTGATCCAACCATCTCCACTATTTAAATATAAATTAATTAATAACTAATATTATAATAAAATTAAGTAAAAGCACCATAGAGGCACATCATCTTTTAAAATAAAAAGATGGAAAATGAAAGAAACTGGCATATTTACATAAATATATTTATATAACCAGGAAAGTATACATCAAAGCCTTAGGCAATTAACTAACCTAGAATGACATTTTATAACAAAAAGCCTAATTTGGAAAAACCTCCAATTATGATGTTATTGGTCCCAAAGCAGTATATACTATTCTCAGAACTTTAAAAACACACATAGGAAAATGACCTTTGGAAGGAGAATAATGGAGGGGCTAAACATTTCCACATTGTAATACTAAGTCCTACCCAGTTGAGACAATTTAAAAGTGATAGAACAAAAAAAGCACTTTGTAAGAGAAATAAATCTTCCTTGAGGGCTGCATATGTCCTATAAATAATGTTTATTGGAACTCCACATGTTACTTTAACAGTAGCCCATCAAATGATGAAAGAAATAAAATTAAGGCACCCAGTTAACATTATAAGTCAAGCAACATTAAAATCAGAAACTGACAAAATTCCCTTGTCTATTAATTTTAATAAATGTACAGAAATATAGACATTCTACAGAGAATATTTAAATCAATAGTAGGAGTTCCCACACACATGTGCCATTGCTATCATTAAAAATCAAACAAAACATTCTGCTTTGTCAAGATTACAAAAAACAAGGACAAATCATGAAACCATGCTGAGCTGGGCTAAAATTAAAGCAAAGATATTTTAAAAATAAAAGTTATATGTGTACGTATTATTTTTGTATTGGAAAAACAACACTATGACAAGACTTCACCCACAAACACATATGAAACCAATTATATTTAATTAAAGTCTGGGCAACACAAACATATTTGATGATAGGAATGAGAAACAACTTTTTTTTGAAGGCACAGAAAACTGACTCCCAGATCTTAACTCTTCTATAATAAGTAAATTTTCCACTCCCACTGGAGAGTCTAAAGTACAACTGACTTCAAAGGGCCACACCTAACCATGAGGAGAGAAAAACTGGGTAAGATAATTTTTTAAACTTTTCTAACTACAAGTGATTTAGACTAACAAATTCAGGCAATTCTCTAAAGATTTACCTGTTAAAAACTTTAGTCAATCAACAAGAATTTTAAAACACCTATTATATGCCAAGAATTGTATTAGGTGTTGAGTATACAAAGACAAACATGAACCAGTCTCTGCTCCAAAGATCTAAAATCATCTCAGGAGAGACAATACATATATACACATATATGGTTGGGAGATTAGGAGAGTGCTACTGAAACTAAATCCTGAAGAAAGGGATTCTAAAAGCCAGAGATGGGAAAGGAATGAATTCTAAGAGAAGGGACAACCAATGTAAAGGCAAAGAATAGCCAAGTAGAGTATCTTGCATGAGAAACAGAGATTAGGCCAATTTGGTTAGACTATAGAGTATGGAAAGGGAAATAATACATGAGAATGGAACGGCAGGTTGGAGGCCAGATTGTAGAGAACCTGAAGTGACAAGTGAGAGGTTTACATTTTATCCCAAAGGCAGTAAAGCACCAGTGAATCATAAGGCAAGTGACATGTCAGATCACTTTTGGAATAGGGCCTGGTTCAGGGACAGCCTTGAGCAGGAGGAATCAAATAGAAGACTACTACAATAATACAGGAGTGTGGTGCTGAGATTCTGAATGACAGTGGTAGTTGTACAGTAGTAAGGAGTTGTGCTATAAGAGATACAGTGGAGGTAGAAATGGAAATATCTAGCAATTGAATGGATATATGCTGTGAAAGTGAGGAGACAAGGATTATGCCTGGATCACAAACCTGAGAAATTAGAAATGTGGCAGTGTTCTTGAAAAAAAAAAAGTTCAAAATAGGAGGAAAAGATAAATGAGTTGTGTTTCAAAACTGTTGACTTTGAGATGTCTCCTTAACATCGAGTTTGAAATGCCCATTAAGCAGGTGGTGAGGTGGAACTACAATTTGGGAGTGAGGCTGGGACTGGGTATACTGATCTGTAAATCATCTGCATAAAGATGATAATTAAACCCATAGGAGCTAAGGAACTCACAATGTAAGAATATGTAGAAACAAATTAAAAGAATTAAAGTTCATACATCCAAGGGGCATAGCATTGCACAGCTCAGACAGCAGGATTATAGTATATAAAATATGCTTGCTACCCTGAAAGGGATTATTATTTATATCAGGTCAAGTCAAGTCAATAAATCTTTATCAAGTAACTGCTATGTGCCATGCACTATGTTAAGCCCTGGGAATACAAAAAGAAAAGCAAAAAGAAAAGCCTTTGCCCTCAAGGAGCTCACATTCTATCGGGAGAGGTTACTGTCAAACAATTATACACATAAAAAATAGAGAGGCTAAACAGTGGACAGGGCAGGTAAGTGATGCAGTAGATAGAATGCTAGGCCTGGAATTAGAGGAACTGAGTTCAAATCTGGTCTCAGACACTTACTAGCTATGTGACCTTGGGCAAGTCACTTAAACTTGTTTGCCTCAATTTCCTCATCTGTAAAATGAGCTGGAGAAGGAAATTAAAAACCACTGCAGTGTCTTTGCCAAGAAAACACCAAATAGAGTCATGAAGAGTCAGACTACTGAAACAACACAACAATAAAACAGTGGACATAGATGAAGATAATATCTCTGGTTGAAAGGAGAAAATGAATAGGCTCAAATAATTCCACTGAACTGAAAACTATAATCCCACCTATCATGGTTCTGAAGGAAAAAGATTTCTGACCATAAAGCAAGTCTTCAGCCACAAGCAGATTATTATCACGTATTCTTTAAACATTGGTCTCCATTGCATAATCACTTATTTTCTTCTCTTTGTACAACTTTTTATCAAATAATTAAGTAAATTACTTAAACAGATTCATATATCTCAACTGTATTCCTGGAAATGATTTGTTTGTATTTATATTTTTGTGTAGTTGCTAATTAGGAGTGATTGCCTGGTCATGTGTTTTCTTTTCTATTTACAGGGGGAAACAATTTCCTTTCCTATGTTTTGGTTTGGAACTTTTCTGTGTATTTTGAGGTTGCATATTAACTGTGTATTTTAAAATTTTATTATTTAGAAATATAAGTTAAGTATGAATTACATACACAGCGATTTTATTTATAAACACCATCTCTGTTAATACTGACCATCTGCATTTTTAAAAATAATTGTCTACTCAATTAGCCAGCACCATGTCTGAACTTCTGAAATGCTTTCTTCCTGGTCCCATCCCACAGATCTCCAGGAAAGGCTGTGGGTTTCACAAAATAAAAGGGATATTGATCAAGAATGTTAAAACTCAAACAAGGACCATTTTTTCCATTAGAATGAATGGAAAAATAGATTGGAAATCACCACATCCTACTTTAAAGAAGCTAATTTCTTAATATGAAAAACATTTATTTTCTAAATGCTGTCATGGGATGTGAACAATTTAAAAAACTGGTTCATCAACTCAGCTTTTTTTTTCTGAATGCTACTCTACCGAAAAGGTGTGTAAACAGCGTTATTTTTTTGAACCCTATTTTAGAGATTTGTGGTGTTGAATCTTGAAGTAGAAATAAGATGCTGGTTAATAAAAGCCAGTATAATAAATCAGTTTTTAATTTGGCTCTCTCCTACCTTTCTAGTCTTCTTAGACTTTGCTTGATTCCCGCCTCCACCCTAAGATTCAATGATACTTCCTTTTTGTTCTTTCTTACACAACACATTCCATCTCCACTATTGCCCATGACTGAAATTATATCCTACCTCATCTCTTTCTGGTTCCTTTGTGTTCCAGATAAAATCTCATGTTCTAAAAGAAACCTTTCCCATCCCTCTTAATGCTAATGTCTTCCCTCTAAGATTATTTCCAAATTCTCCTATTTATATCATCTGTACATAGTTGCTTGCATGTTTTCTCTCTATAAGAATGTGAGCTCCTTGAGAGTAAAGGCTATCTTTTGCCTTCTTTGCATCCTAAGCTATCCTTAGTGTTTGACAGGTATTAGGGACTTAATAAGTGCTACTTGACTTAGTTTCACTCATTAATATATTAATGGTTTGTGTTTATTTAATGCTTCATATAAGCTATACATACATTTTATATAAATGGACACTCAAAAACATCTCCAGAAATAGGATAAATGTTACTTTTCAAATTTTGTGGATAAGGAAATCAAGGCTTAGTGATATTCTTCAGATCACAGAGTTAACAGAACTGGATGTGGGTCTTCTGGATCCAGGGGACCACTAAATCAAGTGGCTTTGTCTTAATCTGGACCTTATTTGTCTTCCAGTTATAATTGTAATCTCATTGGTAGCAAAAAAAAAAAAAAAACCTAATTTCCTTTTATTTTCTCCAACAAAAGGGAGAAGCTAATTTAGTTGAGTACAGTCATGTGATATGGCAACATTAAGGTCTATTTCTATGGGTTAGTATCCATTTCATTTAGCAATCACTAAAACAGCATTCTTTACTATAATTACTTGTTATAATGTTCTGTTCATATATTTCCAGCATCATTATGCAAAGGTAATATTTTTTAGTTGTGGAAATAAAATTATTTTATTTAAAAAAAGTTTTTTTTTTGCTTTTTGGAGGGGGAAGGGCAGGGCAATTGGGTTAAGTGACTTGCCCAAGGTCACATGGCTAGTTTTTTTATGTTAAGTGTCTGAGGATGGATTTGAACTCAGATCCTCCTGACTCCAGGGCCAGTGCTCTATTCACTGTGCTACCCAGCCACCCTAATAAAATTATTTTAAATCACAAAGTTACTAATAAGATTGTCGCATGACAACTTTAAAAATAATTTGATTGCTCTCATTCACACTAGAAATTTTTCTTCTTCCTAAATTTGATCTCGGAAAGGATCAATGTGGCATTCACAGGACTTGAAGTCAGACAACAATGTTGTGGTTCTAATACTTATTATAACTCTAAAGAAGTCACTGAACATCTCTGGGTTTCCATTTCCTCAGTTATAAAAGAGAGGAAATATTTGTACCATCTACCTGATAGAAATGTTTAATTTTTTAAAATTTTTAATTGCTAAATCGTTTTGTAAATATGAATTTATTATCAACAGTGTTATTACTACAGCTGGACTGATGGAGTACCAGGATGTACAATCAAATGAAGAAACACTATGTCTTAATTTTGAAAGAAAGTATAAATTGTCAATGCACTCTTTTAAAATAGAATTAAATTCTTTTAGCCATGATCTTAACAACTGAGAGAAATGTAGTAAAGCAGCATGGAATTCAAGTCCCTCCTCTGGTATAGGCTGCCTACATGGCCATGTGTTTTCCTGCCATTCAATTCAGGCAACTCTACAGACTATAAAGTGCACAACGACTGCTCATTTGCACAGGGAAAGGAGGTTTCCTCGCTAGCAGTTCCTTCAATGCTGAAATCATAAATTAACACTTTCCTACCCTCCCCCCCAATAATTACTTTAGAATGTAAAGAGTGAGGAGTTATCTACCACAGGACATAGATTTAGAACTAGACTGGGGTCACAGGATTTCAGATATAGACTTGGAAGGAATCTTAGATATCAAGTTCAATACTTCCACTGCATACATAAGGAAACTGGGACAGTGAGGATCAGTGACTTGACCAAAGTCACATAGTGAAAACAGCAAGGCAAAACTTGAACTCAGAGCCTCTGACTACAGCTCTAGTGTTCTCAAAAATATTACTGTTTTATGAACTTAAGCATCAAAAATAAATATTCCTAACAGAAACTCAAATACTGTTATATAATGTTTTAAATGTCTATTAAATTCAACATGGTAGTAACAAAACTGTCCTGTTTGTAAGCCCTTTTGATTTTTTTTTTTTGCATTTTCTTCTCTGTAATTTTTAAATGTATTTTGGTCATTCCTCACCACCCCCCCACCTCCCACTGTTTACTGCTTTTTTATCACAACCTATTTATGAATTTCCATATTCTTTCCAGTAAACCACATAGCCCCTGGGGGCAGAGATTGCAAATACAGAAAAAGCATATATAGTTCATACTTTTTTATATTTGCTTTGTTTCTCCATGATGACTTTATCTTGTACCACCCCACATACACACACACAAACAGCAACACATTTCTACTTTTAATCCAAAATATGTGGTTGACTAAGATGATCTTTATAGTCACTTCCAGCTCTGATATGTATGTCTATAAGTAAAGAGAGAAAGAAAAAGATGCTATGGGCATTATGGGAATTCAGCTTATCAAATGTTTGTAATTGTGGGCATCAAAGTTCTAAGTTAAACAGGACAGGCCAATCACTGCTATATTCATACATTTATAGAGAGAGCAGTCATTAAAGAAATATTCCTCAAAGTGGCTCAGGGTAGAAATTATCTTACTGCTCAGCCAAAGTGTATTGTGAGATGGGAATATTGTCCATGCCTGCTCCCTCACTGTTTGGGTATTCCTAAGTACTTTTAAGAACTTCACTGCTATGTACCTAGTGACAATAATAAAATTCTTTTATAAGCTAGCTGGCACAGTGGGTAAGTGAATTAGATTAAGAGAAAAGGACACCTAAGTTCAAATCTCACCTCAAACTTTTAGTGGTGTGATATTTGGGCAAGTCACTTAACTTTTGTAAAGTAGTTTGGTCTCAAGTTTCTCATCTGTTAAATGGAGATAATAATAACATCTACCTCATAAGATTGTGTAGGCTCCAATTAGACAATATGCACAGTGCTTTGCAAATTGTAAAGTGCTATATAACTACTAGATTGTGAACTTTTGGAGGACAAGGACTAGTTTTCATCTCTTCTTGTATCCCAAGTGATTAGCATAGTGCTAAAGAAAGGATGAATCAAAGTGAATGAAAGGATGGTGATGAGCACCACAGAAACAGGGAAGTTTGGAAGAGGAGTGGGATGGGAGGGGGGGATGGAATATCATGAGTCCTAGTTTGGTTATGTTGAATTTGAGATGTATATAGAATTGCTCTAAACATACAATAGGAAGCTGGTAATGACGGATTATAGCTAGATATATAGTTCTTAGAGATATTGACTTAGAGGTAATAACTGATCACATGAAATCTGGTGTGGTACTAAAAATAATGTAAAGAGAGAATAGATTAAGGGCTTAGGGAACATCCACCCTGTGTGAGGGACCTAAATGAAAATCTAGCAAAAGAAACTGAGCAGTGGTCAGACAAGGAGAAAGAAAACGAAAATAGAGTGATGCCATGAAAACTCAGGGAAAGGAGTATCCAGGGGTGAAGGTGAACAATAATGTCAAATATCAAAAAGGAGAACTGAAACAAAGCCATCAGAGTTGAGGATCCAAAGATTACTGGAGTAAGAAGTTTCATTTAAATCATAAGGCTGAAAGGCAAATCTTAAGGGGTTAGAAGTGAATGATATTAGACACAGCTTTTGCTAGGACTTTGGCTGTGAAAGAGAGGAAAGATAGCAAAATGATAGTTTAAGAGTCAAGAGAAGGCTTCTTTGAGGAAGTGACACCTGTGAAGTGGGCTTTAAAAGTTCATTAGGCAAGCAGGGGTAAAAATAAAAAAGATAAATTCCACTGAGTATATTTGCATTGAGAACAACACTCATCAGTAAGTTTTATTGAGCCAAACAGGCACATTATGGCACTGACCATATTCCTGGGGAACAGTAAAGTGTATATAAGTCAAACCTCTCTTGACAAGAAGGAAGAGATGGAAGGAGAAGGAATAAAAGGGCAAGCAAAATTATTTTTCTCTGCTGTGAGAGGTAATAAAAGTGTTGTGCCAGGGAATGGGGTGTTCTTATGACACTGGATCCTGCTGTCCTAGTCCCACTACGAATTTCCAGGCTGCAATAATTATTTTTTATGATGATACCAAGAATGGGAGCAAGAGATGAAACATTTCTAATATACCACTAAAATTGAGAGAGGGATTATTTTCTGTTAGGTTTTACTTTCATATTATATTTTCATGTGATTGGAATAATTTTAAATATCAACTAAAGCAATCTGAAAGTATGTTACCACTCAGCAAAAGTGAGAATATACTTTAGGTCCACATAGAGAGTTAAAAAGACACTTTAGTCATTTAAAACTTTTCATTAATTTAAAACTCACATTAATGATATACTTTAAAAAGCACACAGTAATCAATTTTCAAAAAGCAGAATATAATGAAGAATGTTTGACAGGAACATATCACAAATGGGCAAATTTTACAAAAAAATCAAATGTTTTATTCAAACATTTTACTTTCAGGGATATTTGTTCTATTTTATCTCTATCTATTAACATAAATGGCAAATGACAATGATAATATTAGTAAAAAAAAAACAAATTTACTACTATGGTACAACTTTGTTACATAACTAAAATTCTTAGAAGGCATTATTATTAAATACTTTAGTAATTTAGGAGAATTTTCTTCTTCCACAAAATATTCAATTACTATACTATTACATGCTTGGGAAAAAAATGATACTGAACTCATGGATGGTTCTGAATATTTTATGAAGAAGTTTGAAAAGATCTTACCCCGTATTGATAGAAATGATTTCTATCAGTGGATTTTTTCTTATCTTTGGCAAATCCAATCGAGCTCCCCCCAAACGTTTTCCATTAGATTTTTTTTGACTCAGGAGTCTCACAGAGTGACCTTCAAAAGAAGCATATAAAGAGATATTAAAATGAGGAATATGACTTCACTTTCATTTTAAATTCCTGACAAATATGTTAGTGTATGTAAATATGTGAATACTTGTTGTACATATGGTATATTAGTATTTATAAATATGTTAATGTTTGTGAGAATTTTGGGATACTCTATTTAAATACCTTTTTAAAAGAGGGAAAGACCATAGCAAAAATGTGATATGCCATCTCCTTCATAACATTATTTAAGTAACAATGTTTTCCTTGAAGCTGCAGTCTGAATATATGCTGTTTTCATAATTCCCATTTTGTACTGGCTAGACTCAAGGGAAACAGTGAGTGATAACTCCATAATTATTTTTTTAATGCAAGGTGTTTTTTTCTTTTTTATTTATAATTATTTAGTATTTTATTTTGTCCCCAATTACATGTGAAAAAAAATTTTTAACTTTTTTTTTTTAATTTTTGAGTTCCAAATTCACCTCCTCCCTCCCTAACCCACTTTCCATTGAGAAGGCAAGTAACTAGATATAGGTTGTACATGTGTAGTCATGGAAAACATTTCCATATTAATCATGCTGTAAAAAGAAAACAGGCAAAAACAAAGAAACAAGAAAAATAAGGGAAGTTTTTCTTTTTTTTTTTTTAAAGTATGCTTCGATTTGCATTCACACTCCCTCAGTTCTTTCTCTGGGAATACATAGCATTTTTCATTAGATGTCCCTCAGAAATGTCTTGGATCATTGAATTGCTGAGAATACCTTAGTCATTCATAGTTGATCATTATACAATATTACTGTGACTGTATACAACCTTTCCCTGATTCTGCTCAATTCACTTTGCAATTCATGTAAGTCTTTCCAGGTTTTTCCTATAACACAATAGTATTCAATCACAATCACATTCCATAACTTGTTCAGTCATTCCCTGATGGACATCCCCTCAATTTCCAATTATCTGCCACTAGAAAAAAAGCTGCTAAAATTATTTTTTTGTGTGTATGCGTGTGTGTGTGTGTATCCTTTTCTTTTTTGTTTCTTTATCTCTTTGTGATATGGACCTAAGCTTTTGCTAGTTCAAAGGGTATATATGGTTTTATGGTCTTCTGGACATAGATTCAAATAGCTCTACAAAATCTCTTAATCAGTTCACAAGTGCACCACTAGTGCCATTTCCCCTCATCTCTCCCATCTTCCTCTCCATTGTAAAAATTCTTTCATGCCTCCTTTATATCAGATAATTTATCCCCATTTTACCTCTCCCTTTCCCCTTCTCCCACTGCATTCCTTTTTCATCTCTTACTGTTTTGTTTTGTTTTTTAAATAAACATCTCATCACATTTAATTCACATCCATGCCCTCTGTTTAGGTACACTCCTTCTAACTCCCCTAATATATGAGAAAGTTCTTAGGAATTACAATCTTCATCTTCCCATGGAAGAATGTAAACAGTTTAACCTTGAGTCCCTTTATGATTTCTCTTTCCCGTTTACTTTCCTATGCTTCTCTTGAGCCTTTATTTGAAAGTCAAATTTTCAATTCAACTCTGCTCTTTTTATCAAGAATGCTTAAAAGTCTTCTATTTCAATTAACGTCCCTTTTTTACCCTGAAGGATTATGCTCAGTTTTCTGGGTACGTAATTCTTGGTTATAAGCCTGGCTCTTTGCCTTCCAGAATATCATATTCCAAGCCCTGTGATCCTCTAATGGTGAAGCTGCTATATGTTATGTTATTCCTACTGTGGCTCCATGATATTCTGACTATGGCTCCATATTTCTTTCTGGATGCTTTCAATATTTTCTCCTTGAGATGGGAGCTCTAGAACTTGGCTATAATAATCCTGGGAGTTTCCATTTTGTAATCTATCTCAGGATGTGATCGGTGGATTCTTTCAATTTCTATTTTACCCTCTGGTTTTAGGATATCAGGGATATCCTTGACAATTTCTTTGAAATATGATGTCTAGACTACTGTTTTGATCATGGCTTTCCATGAACTCGCCAAAAATTCTTAATTGATCTCTCCTGGATCTATTTTCCAGGTGACTTGTTTTTCTAAAGAAGTATTTAAAATTTTCTTTTTTTTTTTCATCCTTTTGACTTTTGTTAAAGTTGGGCTCTGCTCCCATGGTGCAGGAGCACAGTCCCAAGCTTCAAGCCTTTCATGCTTCTGTTTTTAGACTAACCTCTGGGAGGCTCTTTAAATTTTTGGTTCTTCCAAGGTGGCATGATCTAAGGAGAGGTGTGGCCACTGTTCTCCTGCCCTATTGTACTTTTATCTGTAAGTGACTGCACATTCTCTTTTCTTTCCTGGCAGGGCCCTCACTCCCCTGTAGCCACAAGGTCTGATGTGTGAGTGCTCTTCCTGGCCCTGGAACTGTGATCAAATCCTAGTATGGGCAATGCGAAAAAGTCTTGCACCCAGTGACAAAAAAAGGAACTCCTACAATCTCCTTCTGAGGTGTCTGACCCCCTTACCATCTGTGGGCTGAGAATTCCAGAAGAAGCCACTGCTGATGATTCAGTCACCACCAGTGTCTGCTTTTGGTTTGGTGGGGCACCACCTACTCAGCATAGCCTGCACTCTACTCTCACCCCAGTACGAGACCTTTCCTGCCAACATTTTACATTTTACATTGTCTTGGGCTGGAAAATTGTTTTAACCCATCCTTTTTGTTGGTTTTGCCAGTCTAGAATTGTAATGGTAATGGGATTTGAAGATCTTCCATGCCCCTTGTATTGACAAGCTAGTTTTTCAAGTTTATAATTGTGTCAGGTATTAAGACCCAAGACTTGTGAATCCCACAGGGGAATGAACTTCCGGACATAGCAGGAAGGGGTGGGGCAAGGAGGAGCTAATATCATATATAAGAAAAGGCCCAGGCCAGAGAGGTCAGAGACATTGAGAACAGAACTTCTGGTGGCAGAACTTCTTCTAAGAGCCAGCCAGGACTTCTGCTGAGGACTTCTGCTGAGCACTGCTAGGAGCTGGAACTCCAGGGAGAAAGCAGCATGGAGGTTGAGCAGCTACTGTGAATGAGGAGAGGAGGATCTTTGCCTAAGGGAGCCTGTTTTGTTTTGAAGGCCAGGGAATGTGGGTGTTCGCTGCATTAACTATGTGTACCACTTTTTGGCTACTGTAATGACTTTGACTTTCTGCTTTGGGGCT
Organism: Petaurus breviceps papuanus; assembly: GCF_028583685.1. NCBI lineage: Eukaryota > Metazoa > Chordata > Mammalia > Diprotodontia > Petauridae > Petaurus > Petaurus breviceps. The sequence goes on along the minus strand of NW_027185810.1, from coordinate 9,727,053 downwards.
TGACTTTCTGGTATGTGAATAAATGTTTTGGCTCTGTCCTCCAAGTGGAAAGCCTGTTACATTTTTTGGTTCACAACTACACCGACATATTTATAGTCACTGTGGGCATTGTGAATATTGCATTTTTGCTACAAGAATTTATTTTGAGGTGTTATTTAAACTTATCTAGAGGGAAATTTGGGAGAGCTCAGGCAAGTCCCTGCCTTTTCTCTACTATCTTGGTTCCACTCCTTGGTAATTTCATAATTCATAAGTGAGGACATTTCAAATGCATGGATAGCAATTTGCCAATTCAATTCAACATTTATTTTTTTTTAAAGCAATAGGGGTTAAGTAACTTGCTCAAGGTTACACAACCAGTTATTTCTGGGTGTGGTGCTGAGTATCTGAGCCTGGATTTGATCCAGGTCATCCCGACACTGGAGCCTGTGCTCTTCCTCGCTGAGCCACCTGGCCACCCCTAGACAACTGGGGTTAAGTAACTTGCTCAAGGTTACACGGCCAGGTGTTTCTGGGTGGGTGCAAAGTGTCTGAGCCTGGGATTCGATCTCCAGGTCATCCCAACACTGGAGCCGGTGCTCGTCCTTGCTGTGCTACCTGGCTGCCCCAATTCAACATTTATTAAGCAGCTACTACAAGAGCTAGACTCTCAGAAGCAAAGATGATAAGTTAAGGAAGAAATGGTTCTTGTTCTAAAGGAACTAACAACCTTGTAGGTTCCATCACATTCATTATCTTTCTCTGTCCATTGATTGATAAAAACAAATTATCCTCAGCAACACCCCCTCCCCCCCAAAAAAAAAAGTTGACTCAAGAAGTGTGGGTAAAATTACTTCTGAGGATAAGATTTCTTTTTAGTAAGAAAGAAAATCCCTAATTGCATTGACTTGCAAAAGCAAAAATTGAGGGTAGAAAGACTTGTATATACAAAAATATAGATGAAAGAAGAATAAAAAATAAAATTAACCAAAAAAGAATTATTAAAATTATTTTAATTGCAAAAAACCTGTAACACACAGATGCTAATCCACTGTGAAAGTGTTGCACACTTGCAATAGTACACTCAAATTTAAGGGTGGAGGCTGAATAAGCCAACCACCCAGGCCTAATTAAAGGGGCAAGATAATCTGCCCCTAATACTTTAATAAAATGAGAACTCTTACAAAGTATCCACTAATCAGGTATGAACTAATTGTGGTTGGGGTGTAGGTATCTTTACTCAATCAATCACTTAATCAGTCAATCAAGAGCATTAGATTCCCTTTAAGAAGCCCTTGAAAGTTGTTGAATGAAATGAAGTGGATATGACCAACAAAATGGAGGATTAAACATTTTCTCTGATGTTCAAGACCTCTCAGAGACATTATACAACAAAGATAAAGCAATTTCAGCTGTATCCATGGTCTCAGACTAAGAATGCAAAAAAGAAGGTAAAAACTCCATAAAACAATACCTAACTTGAGTTCACTCAGTACCGTGTCCCACCACCAACCATGCTACAGCAAAGCTACACTAGGAATTTAAAACACAGGCTTGCAACAAAATGCAAGCCCAAGAGCCAGCAGCACTTCAGTAGTATTCTGTACAACAGAAAATCTCTATAGAAGAATGGGAAACAGAGAAAAGGGGCAGGACAGATGTCTCAATTCCATATAGAAACATCTACTACCACCTCCTATGAGTATGTCAGAGATTCAAGTTCCAAAGAAATCATCCCACCTGTAACAGCACCAGTGACTACTGTGTACTGCTGGGCCAGTAAACTGAGGAACAATGGAAATGGCCTTGGGACAGTGGTACTCCCCAACCTGAGGTTAAAAGCTCAGCATCCAGCTGGAGTCAGTTCTTGCCCCGCAAAAGTCACTTGGGGTAGAGACCCAGGGTGGTGAACTCATCAATTGCCCAGTGAGGGAAGAGACTGAGATACTTTGAGATCCAATCCCCTGGGAAAATACCATCAGAAGAGAGGGAATCAGAAACTGAGTAATAGGGGTAAATAAGTGGAAAAAGACTGAAATAAAAGATTTTAGGGGGAAGAAAATTCAAAGATCTTGAGCATAAACAGGCAAATGAACATGGGAAACATTAACAGCAAAATAAAATATGGCCTGGGATCTAGTAAATAAGATCAGTTATGAATAAACACCGTAAAACAACAAAAAAGGATTCAATACCCTATGAAACTGAAGAGACCTTGTGGATTTAGAAGAGAACAAGGAACCGCAATGCACTGTTCCTGAGTGGTTTAAAAGAACACTAAGACTTGAGAGGGGGGTAATTTATGGCCTGCAGACCAGAAATAATTGGCAAAATAGAATGAAATGGATTGACACATCCCAGGAATTGTGTTGGTTCTGGCTATACTCAGAGGGTTTTCTTTTAAACAGAAAGTCAAGGTATAACTCAGGGATTTCTAGTTTCTGGAAACATAAAGGAGAGATCCTTGGCTATTTGAAGGGAGTACCATATGGCAGAGCTAATTTCTTTTGTACAATCCCTTAAATTTATTTGTAATTTTATGCAATCAAGTTAAACCTTAATCTGAGGTCTGTTGGTTTTGTCCCCACTGTCTTTTTTTTTTCCCTTCTGTCCTCTGGAGCAAGTCTTCCTTCTCATTCTCCTAAGGGCTGTCAAGTTTGCTTTGCATTCTCTAAGCTTTTGTTTGTCCCCATGTTGCTATTGCTAAATTGGCCTTCCTCATAAGCAGAATAATGGAACTAGATTTCACCAGGAATCGTTTTCTTGTTTGTTCACTTGAAACCATAGGAAACTGGAGGGAGATAGTTTGGATTTGTGTTGTCAAAGGCAATTAGGTGCAGTGTATTTAGGGGAGTGATTACTGTAAGTAGTTTAAAATTTTATGATTAGGTGACAAGCTGACATTGAAATTGTCCTTTCCCTAACTATAAATGAATATAAGGTTTTAATCTTCAAAAAAAATTTTTTTTTAAAAAGGAGAAAACCCTTGACAGGGAAATACTTGAAAGATGGGAAAGAGAAGAAGCCCCTGCTTTCTCCAGACCTGTACCTCATAAGAAGAGGCCTTTGTGAACTTAGGTGGGTTGGAGAATTTGCATTTATCAGGATTCTAGCAAAGTCCCCAAGATAGCAGTGACTGCATCTGGAGCTAGAGTGTCTAATTAATCCAATCTTTCTATCCTCGAAAGGTCACAATATCCTCAGGAAAGATGTAAATGTAATAATGTAATGTTGAAATACTTAAATTCGGAGAAAGTTTGTTTACTTCAATTATTCAGAAAATAGTGAAGGAACTAATAAAACTAAAATTCATCATGAAGTAACTAATAAAACCATCAATCACAACTTTTCCAAAATGACTTTAATAATTACATTAAGTAATTTAAAAAATAATGTGCATTCAGTATGAAAATTCCTACTCCAAGGTAACAACATAGCTCAGTCAAGCACAGCACTTGGCATATCAGACCTCAGATTTTCAAATCAAGTTAAACTTTTCAATCAAAAGTCCAGTTAATGAATAGGTAACCAAGATTGGCATGATAACATAATAGTAATTTGAGAGATGCCAAAAGTTCAATAATGACTAAGCAAAGGCATACTTTTTCACACCAGCATGATATAAATTTCATTACTTCCTGCTGTGATTTCAGTAATATGCAGCCTGCACTAATAACATTTGATAAATTATTCATCTTCCCCATCTACATGCAAATAAAGGGACATATCTCTGTCTGATGATATAATGAATTATTTTCCAATCCAGTGATTCATTTAAAAAGCCAAAGACCTAACTTTAAAAAAGAGAAACTAAAAATGATAGGATAGTACAGATAAAAAGAGAAATTATAAGAGAACATCTCTTTATACTTGATTAAAGATGAAAGCAAATTCAGACAGAGAAAGATATAAAATAGTCTACCAGTCTGAAACTGTTGTTTTAAATATGAGCTTCTGTAACTAATTTTACTCTAAATGAAATTTTATTCTAAATATATGTCTAAATTTAATTGGTAAAATATTTAAAATTACTATAATAAAAAGTTATTCTGATAGCAGTCACATGGGGTCCATTTCTTTATTATCACCATCTTCAACCCAATAAATCATGAGAGAACACAATATAAACAAAACAAGTGTGAGAAGTCACAAAGGTATTCTGAAACCTAGCATTTTGTTTTAGAGGAGGAAAAAGCATAAAGAATCAAACAGCATAGGAAAATTTCTTTAACAGTAAAGACCAAAGAAGTAAAATATTCAGTTAGTGGGAACAATGATGATAATGCAAATGGCAAATTTGGTAGTCTGGTCATATGTGCATTTTAAATATGAATAATGTAAGGCTATTTCTTCAGTATATCTTTCTTATCTGGTAATAGTCTATGGAAATAGACCGTTAATGTACTATTAATGTCAAAAATGTACATCTGACTGTAGACCTAAGTTAAAAAGCTTTTGCCTATGAGAAAAAATGAAAGAAGTCATATGCTTCTTGAGAACATGTGTTATAACTTAACAGATGTCTATATCCTATCATTTCTCCTTTCTTTCCACCAGTCCAACTATTGATAATAACTCCAACCACTGATAAAAAGATTTCTATCATAGCCTAGGTGAAGTAGTAGGCCTGTTAAAAAACCAATAAATAGTGTCAAAAGAGTGATCAATTATGGGAAGTACCTGATGATCAATCATGTCAAGACAGAGGCATTAAAAAAGGGCAAGGAAGCTGGGCAGAAAAGAGACCAAGAGTAAACAAATGGAAATTTTTTTTCATCTTAATTTTGAGATAAAGTATACAGCAAGAGTTGAGAGAAATCTAACTTACCCAACAACAATATAAATACATAATTTATTGAAGCAAGGTCCCACAAAAACCAATACAATAATCATTTGTAGCTATCCATTGAACAGTAAGTTCAATGGCTATCAAAGATATGATCACCTATGAACCACACATTATCACATAAATGCTATTCCTCATTATGCAAGAATCAACCTTTCTTCTTGGCCCTTGGCAAGAAGAAAGTGAGATACTTTAAAACAAAACCTACAGATTAGTTTTAGAATGCCACTCCACATTACAGGAAAACCAAAAATCTGGCAACACTGACTCTTATTGTTCTTTCTGTAAAAGGCTCTATAAAAAGAACCTCATTCCTTTACCTCTCATATGCTACTTGACCCACCTATTCTTAAAGGTCATTCATTGTTTCTCTGAGGTAGTTCTACAATGACACTCCTAACTACTGTAGAGACCTGGTGCCAACTCTCCTTGATCTTTTAGATTCTGTTTCTTACTTAAGTCACTTTCCCACTAGTTCAGTCCATGACAATAAACATTATCTCTAAAGCTCTGCTTGAATCCTCCGTTAGGAGTTGGCTTACTAGCAGAGCCGATATTAAAATAATTGGGCTATTCAAAGAGAAGAGAAAGTAAGTAAGGGGAAGTTGACTAGAAAGCAAACAACAATCACCAAAACTATCAAGTTTCTAGTCATGGTTGGACTTCAATCAATTTAAAAGAAAAATTTTAATTGTAATGTGAATCATTGGACAGGAAGCCTCAACTTAATATCTTCCCTATAAAATGTGTATTCTCATTGAATAGTAATAATGATGATCATACAAGGCTTTAATAAGATCTACAAAGTTATCTGCATAGGTTATCTCACTAGATCCTCACACTATCTATGTGATATAGCAGCTATTACTAACCCCATTTCAGAGATAAGGAAAATGAGGCATAGAGAAGTTAAGTGACTTGCTCAGGGTCACAGTTAGTATTCAGTTTCAGATCTTTCTCACTCCAATATTCCTGCCTCTGTGACACCTCACTTATCTGGATATAAACTTGGTATATATTCTTCGCAACTCAGAAAAAACAAAAGATGGTGAACTTAATGTCAGACAGTCAGAACACAAAAATTTATTGTGTCTACTATGTGCTAAATTGTACTAAGCACTGGGGAACAAAAGAGGAGGGGAAGGAAGGAAGGAAGGAAGGAAGGAAGGAAGGAAGGAAGGAAGGAAGGAAGGAAGGAAGGAAGGAAGGAAGGAAGGAAGGAAAAGGGAGGGAGGGAGGGAGGGAGGGAAAGAAATGAAAAATTCTCAGACTACACTCTAAAATCTGTAAGGCTTTTCGTGGGAAACAGGCCCGAGTTTCCCTTCACCAGAAATCACATGATTTACAAGGACTCAAAACTCAGAACAGTAGGGAGTCACCCCTCTCCTCAGTGACACCTCAGCATAAGATGTGCCAAAGGACAGAAGTGCTTTCTCAAATGTACAATGGGTGGTCTACTGCTTCCTAGTTCTGGCACTTGAGGTAGACTGCCGCACTTAGATTGTGCACCTGACTTCTAGCCAATGGAAGAAAAGGGTCAGAAGAGTGGTGGGGGATAATTCCTCCTTAGGGCTTTATAACTTCGCCATTTACTTTTGTAAATTGCTTCTCCTCCCTGACCATTTGTCAGGAGGGTGGCCCTTTGTCAAGATCGTAATAAACCATTCTTTTCTGCTTCCTACCATGGGAGGACTCGGAGTATTATTTGGGTAAGGATCTCTGTTCCACACAGTTTTGGGGTACACACAGAAGGAAGACAATTCCTGCTCTGAAGAAGCTTACAATCTAATGAAAGAAGACATTCCAAAAAAATGAGGCTAAAAAGGGTGTTCACGGAGGGTAACCCAGCTCAGGGGCATGATAAAGTTCAAAGAAATACAACCTGCTGGGAAATTAAGAGATGAATGACCAAGGCACCCTCCTTAAAATGGAGGTTTTAGGAGGAATTCTTCAGTCTACCTTTCAATCAGATTAGGTCTGAGTACCAATGCTGACCTGATCTTACACAATGATGAATCTCCTGTTGAGGAGCATGGTGGAGACAGGTGGGAAATGGAGATTCATTATTAATGCCCATTCATACCCTCCCCCCACCCTTCGGTATATCCTTTCTATCTTCCAGGAACTTTGTAAAGTATTGGAGAAATTCATTCCATATTAAAGTACACAGGGGAGAGACAGACAGACAGATACCTCTGGAGAAAGATGTTACATTTAAATAATGCCCCATGAGAAAGATTATATTTATATTTAATTCACAGGCTACTAATGATAAATACTTAAGGTGTTAATAGAAAATAGATTTTGCAGAACTGGATCTTTCAAGTGACCTTTGTGAAATGCTACACGCTGGAGGCAATCAACAAGTAAGTACAACATAGGTCCTTTTCAAAAACAAAATACAGTTTTCAATAGGCTGAATTCAAAAGGAACAGATTAAGCAATTTCTATCTGCAAAGCATTGTACTAGGTGCTTGGAATCAAGCCAATTACATAAGAAAAAGGAAGGGAAGTTGGCTAAAAGATGAAATAAAATCACCAAGCATATCAAGTCTCCACAATCATAGTTTGATTTAAATCAAATCAATTTAAAAGAAAATTACAACTTAAGTCACTGTACAGAAAGGCTCAACACACGGACAAAATAATTCCTACACTTTAAGGAATTTACAATGTACACAGTATTGACTAGATTACATACTGACATCTATTATATAGGACAAAAAAGCAGAGACAATCTCTGAATGACAAATTACCACATACTTTGATATTCAGCAACGTAAAGGAAGATGGCAAAAATTAACCTGGAAAATGTAGTTGGAGAGGGTGGGGGAGTAGGGGTCAATAAATAGGAAAGGACCAAAAAGCTCATGCAGAAGCTCTTTGACTATATCTTGAATACTTTCTTATGGAAGAAAATGTTCCTGAATTCCACAGGAACAGAACATTAAGAAAATTAAATTGTCTGTATTTTTAACAATCAAGAAACACCTAGGAAGATAGAAATCACTTCAGAATCAGTTGTGTACAGTCAAGATGGCTATGGCAAAGGTCAAATTAGTCAAATTAAACATAAAGTTAGAAAGCTGAAAAGACAAGACTGAGAGCAATTACATCAGCTTCAACTTGACATGGTTTTATAATGAGCTACTCCAAAAAATGGGAAATGAACAAAAGTAAAGATGACTTATGCTATCACTTAAAAAAAAGTTTAGCTGAGGCAAAACTAGCCACACTAAAGAGAGTAAAAGGGTCAAACCAACAAGCAGTTATCTTCCTGTTACATGCCAGGCACAATTCAAAGTGCTGGAGAAACAAGGAAAGGCAAAACAGTCTGTGCTTTCAAGGAGTTCACAATCTAATGCGTAGAAGACATGAATGCATACAGGACAGACTGGAGATAACAACAGAAAGAAGAAGCTATCATTTAGAAGGACTGGGAAAGAGCACAGAAATCTATCTCAAGTAGTACTTAATTTTGTTCCCAAACAGGAAAGACATGGAAGCCAAGGGCAAAATCAGGTTAGATTCGAGAAAATGGGATTTAAACAAGTAATATCACCTCATAGTCAATGAAAAGAGACTGAGGAGAAAACAACCCATCAAGCTTGGTGTGAGACACTGCAGAGAACATCCTCAAACTTTTGCTGATTTGACTAGAAAGAAAACAAAGGAGAAATGAAATAGTTCTTTTATTTTTTTGTGTGTTTTTTTTTTTCAGTATACTTATTTATCACAGGGGAGGGATACACTGAGGAGGGAAGGATACAATGAGGATGGGAGGGAGGGATATATTGCGGGGAGGGGAATCATGGGAAAGTGACAATGATGTAAAAGAGTGCCAACATTTTAAAAGGGGAAGGGGGGGAAAAACCCATTTTTGAGACCCAGCACCATCATGTTCTGGTGGAATAGAACAAAGAATAGAAAACTGAGAAATGGGTTTCTTTATATTCTTTCCATTTTATCTTTCTGGTCTGGGCATTGCTGGGTGAGTGGGCACCATCATGGGATGAGGAAGGGGCCTCATCATTGGAGGACCTGGCATCATAGCCATGTGGCCTCCCCATGGGCATCCCCATACCAGGGGGCAGTCCCACAGGCATCATTCCAGGAGGTGGGGGGAGCCCATCATGCTAGGGTGAGGAGGTGGGATCATAGGCCCTCCTAGCGGAGGAGCAGAGAACAGGTTGGGAGGAATTCTTCCTTGCTGAAATGCAGTGGTTGTTTTAACAATCAGGCTCTGGGCTTGTTCTTCCATCCATTTTTTATAATAGTCTCGCACATTCTCTTTGTATTTCCTCCCGCTGCAGTGTGTCTTCCTCACAGACAATCATAAGTAAGGTAATGACAGTAAAACTTGGGCATGATGATGCACAGTTGTGCCTTGTTCCAGACAAGGTATCTTCAAAACACGACTGACTGGCTTCCTCACCTTATTCACTTTATCTCTGAACAATTTTTCCACATAAAAGAGCTCTTTTATTTTTTACAATGATCTTTAAAAATGGCAAAGACAGTCACTCAGAGTGAATAGGTGGCTTCAGGTCTTATTCCTAATCCATGCTGGTTTTGTGATCTTAAAAAGCAATCAATTTAACTTTCTAGGAATTTCTTTTAAGACTGTCTGCTAGAATATGTGTATGGATGTATGTGTGCATACACACAGACACATATATCTGCAATTTTCCTCACCAAAGAAATCATAGTTCAGATCTCCAAAAATAATAAAATTAGCAAAGATAATAAAATGCCTATATTTGGACTCTATCAAGTGGTAATAGACAAGATGAAGCTTGGAATTGGCCAAATATATGCAGAAGATATTCATGCTGCAGGAAACAAAGACACAGTTCACAAAGAAGCAAAGATTTCTTAAAAAACAAAAAATGGAAAAGACTAAAATTACTTTTATTTAAAAGATAAAATAAAAAAAATAAAAGATATCAAGAACTGCCAAATCATGGAATATCTTTATCTCACAAGAATTAAAATTTGGAATAACCTGAAAACAATGGAAAAACACACAGGGAGGTTCACGAAGGATGCAAGTTATCAGTGAAAACCTGCACTTGAAAAGAGGAATAAAAGAAATTATCCAGGATTTATGTGACCAGAAAAGGAAGTAGGCTGCTCATGTGTAAGCAGTAATTCATGCGTACTTTTACATATTTTCTTAAACAATAAGGGATCATGGAAATAAGGAAAACAATCACAAAGAATGAGAAGGCATGGTGGGATTATAATTTGAATTGATGAAAGTTGTTAACAGGATTTGACTGGCTGAGTAAATCTAAACTAATGAAATAGAAGTAAATCAATCTAATAAAATCATGGATTCACAAAATTATAAGTGTTAAATCAATGATTTGTCAAGAGGTGGCTTTTTAAGTTAAATGACTAAACCTATGTTACAAGGAAAAACAAAATACAAAAATACACAACTCAAGTCCATGTGGATTTGTCAACTTTTTCAGTGATGGAGGAAGTAACAGGAAAGGGAGTACTAGGTGCTAATAATTTTATAGTTTTCAGACTGACAAACTTTAATTTAAAAGACAGTATTCTACATGTAAGATGCTTGTTCAATGATCAATGAGTAGGGCATGCTGTTAGAGAATAATCATATCAATCTTAACATTCTTGTTATAAGTAAAACCCAAAGAAAGATGAAAGTTGAAGGTAAATAGATGAATAGCTAACAAATACTACATGGTGAGACAAAGAAAGGATTTAGCATAATAGATTTTATGATTTACCTGAATGCTAAAAGAAATATTATTTCTTGGAGTATCTGGTCATCACATATTGTAGTGATAAGTATTTGGGGAAAAAACACCATTAAAACAAATGCATCACTGTCAGTGGCAAAGAGTGAAGTATTAAAGAAAGTCTATAAAGTTCTTGACAAGATACTTCAAATCAAATCAACATAAACTCTGACACTTAGTGACTTAAACGAGGATGAGGAGAAATATATAGAAAAGGATGGTTCAGGAGAAGGAAAAGAGAGAAGACATACGCATACAGAAGAAGCCTCATGCCCCTATATCATTAACACTGTGTTCAAAAAAAGAATGGGAAGGCCCTGAAAATGGCAAGCACTAAACATTACAAAGAATGAAACATTTAAACAGACATGCAAGATCATTCATAGATATGAGTTGTCCAGTTTTATCAGTGCTTGTAGATTAAGAACACTAACCTTTCAGAGCTAAGATGAGAATTTATAATAAATGAGAAAAACAAATAGCAACAAAAAGATATAGCATGCCATTAAGACCTCACCCTGAATTACTTAAACAAGCTATTGAAAAATTGTTTAATGGGAAATGGACAAGAGAAATGATATCAATGTAGATTGTAATAATTTCACCTGGAAGTCAAACCAATAAAAATTAATTACAATAATAAGGAATTAAGAGTCCAGAAAGCATCATACTGAGCTACTATATGACTTACTTGCCAAGTGGAAACAATGCAACACCAGAACAGAATATAAAGACATCTGTAAAATCTTATGGGGGGGGGGGGGGTGGCCAGCTGGCGTAGCACAGCGAGTAAGAGCACCAGCCCCAGTGTAGGGATGACCTGGGGGATCAAATCCGGACTCAGACACTTAGCACCCACCCAGAAACACCTGGCTGTGTAACCTTGAGCAAGTTACTTAACCCCAATTGCTTAGGGGTGGCCAGGTGGCTCAGCGAGTAAGATCACCAGCCCCAGTGTCGGGATGACCTGGAGATCGAAACCTGGGCTCAGATACTTAGCACCACACCCAGAAATAACTGGCCGTGTAACTTCACCAAATTACTTAACCCCAATTGCTTAAAAAAAAATCTTATAAGGGATGACAAATGATTATGAGTATGGATTTGTAGAGCAGAAAGAAGCACCAGACAGGAAAAATCCACCTCAAGTAAGCAAGGCAAGATAGAAACCTCAACAAAGTCATCCAAAATCATTCACAGATAATACAAAAAGAGTACTACACATTGAAAAAACGGAAAAAGGATTTACAAAAATTATCACCAAAAAATGCTTTATGCCTCAAGGATAGAGGAAATACTGCACACAGACTCAAACAAAACAATTCTTGAGATGCCTACAGGAAGGAGAAATGCACTAAAGAAAACAAGATGAAAGATGTGGGATTAAATTAAATATGTGTAGAGGAAATCTGTGCTGAAGAGGATACAATTGGAAGAGCATTAAAGGGTCTAAAGGAGTAGACACCAAAAGAGTGGGATTTATTAACTCCAAAATGAGATGACTAAAAAAACATCAACTATTGACTTGCATGCCTATTGTCCCATCAATACAAAATCTTTATAACAATTATCTACTGTTTCAACGCATATGGTAGGGGTGAACGGGCTGTAACATATAACCAAGAAGGAACTCCAAAGAAGAGAAGTGAAGGATGTCATCAGAGATCTGCATGAAAGAAAGAGAAAATGGGCTAATCATTTAGTGAGGGGTGACAAGTGGACAGTCAAAGTGTTCCCTTTGCAATGCTGGGAGAAAGGAAATAATGTCTCTATGTTAGGCTGACTCCTGTGATGAATTTGGGAAGATATGGACAAGAGCTGCAAAGGAGGAATAGGTAGGTATCAATGGACTGTGATATGCAAAGTTGGAAGAAATTTCCTCTCCTCCCCAACTACTGCCCTTACGTTATATCAGCGGTCTTCAACAACCCTGCTGATGATCCCACATCTCCCACTTCCTTACTCACTCGCCTAAAATGACACAACCTCCACCTTCATTCTGCTTTAGGGAGACACAGAGATGACCACACATAGATTTTATCATAATCCACAAGCATTTCACTTCCAAGATTAAAATTTCTGACATTCTCTATCTTAACCATAACATCCTATCTTTCCCTCTCTCCCTATATGCCTTGTCCCTCCAAAACCTATTCTTCCTCACTGAGACCTCTAGTTTTTCAGGCCATTACCCCTGCTCTGACTTCATTTCGCGCTCTCTCCTTTCTTGACCCAATAGTTAGCCAATTTACCTCTGGACTCTCCTTCACTCTCAAATCCCTCATCCCTTTGTCCCATCAACACTCATCCTTTGGAAAAGTTGAAAGCTGAATTATTCCCATGATTTGCCTCCTCAGCTTCTACTTATGAGCAGTGTTGAACAGAGCTGGAGAAAGTCAAATAACTGCTGACTAACTTCATTAAAAATTCATATTACTCAACTCCAACTAGGCCCTCATTTCAGCAGGGCAATACTTTTTATTATTGATTCCCTGTGTCATTCAAAAGACTTTTCCAGACCTGTTCATCTCTCCATAAGCCTCCCATGCTACCTATCTCTCAAAATTCAGAACTTTTTTTTTACCTTACAGAGAAAAGGGAGGCCATTTGATATACTCTCTAGTTTTTCTTTTGCACTTCATCTCAAAACCCCTTGAATCATCATCTCTGTTCTTTTCTGCTAGTCTCTGAAAATCAACGATCCCTTCTTCTCACCAAATCAATCACTATATATGCCCGTGACCCAACCCTTCCTATCTTCTTAACAGATTGCAAACTTAATCATAACTTCTCTTGATTTATCAACTTCTCCTTATCTATGGGTTCCTTCTCAACTGCTGGCAAACATGCTTAAATTTCCCCTATCCTTAAAAAAAAATCCTTCAGTAGACCCTACCATTCCATCAAGCAATCATGCCATATCTCTCCCTCCCTTTTTAAGGCAAACTCCTGGAAAACCCAATCTATACTTGGCACTTCTATTTTCCTTCTCCTCCTCAATTCTTTGTAATCTGGATTCTAACATTATCACTTGATTAAAATGGCTACTTCCAAAATTATTAATGACCTCTTGATTGCCAAATCAGACAGTCTTTTCTCAGTTCTCTTCTTTCTCAATCAGTCTGCTTTAGTTGACATTGCTGACCCATTCCTCCTAAATACCCTCTCTTCTTAGGATTTTCTTGACACCATGCATGCTTTTCCTGATACCTAACAACATTCTATAGATAAACTGTCTTTAAGTCGGTTATGTCCTCTAAGTATTGGTGTTCCCCAAGAATCTGTATTAGGTACCACATTCTTCTATTCCTAAATGTTTACTTGGTGATTTTATCAACTCCCATGGATTTAATTATCATCTTAATCCAAATGACGAATATATTTATATATACAATCACAGTCTCTCCCCTGTGGTTCAACACTGTCACAAATTGTCTACCAGATATTTCAAGTTTGATGCCCAAAAGACCTCACAAACTCAACATAAATCAAAATTAATAATCTTTCCTTCTCAAACTTGCACCTCCTTCTTTCAGTAGAAGGTGTGACCAGCTTCCCAGGTTTATAACCTTGGTGTTATCCTTGAAGGTGTTATCCTTGAAGGTGTTATCTTCAACTGCTCACTCTCCTTCAACACACAAACCTGATTGGTTGCCAAATCTTCTCATTTTTATCTCCAAATCATTTCTTGCATTCACCTCCTTCTCCCTATTCATATAGCTACCACCTTTATTCAGGTGTTCATTACCTATTCCTAGATTTCTCCTAATCAAGGCACTCTCCTAATTGGTCTTCTTGCCTCAAGTCTCTCCCCTACTTTAGTCTATACTCTACACTGCTGTCAAAGTGATTTTCCTGACCATATCACTCAGTTAACTCTTATGGTACCCTAGTGCCTCTAGAAGCAATGCATGAATTAATTAATATAAAAGCATTTATTAAGGGCTTGTTATGTGCTAAACACTGTGCTAAACCCTGTAGACTCTACTGTAAACAAGCAAAACAGCTTCTTCTCCCAAGGACTAGACATTTGGGCCTAGTGATAGTGAAAGGCTTATGGCCTCAAGCAAATGTCTCATCAAGTGGGAAGATTCAAGAGGAATCCCAGAGCCTAAACCTCATTAACACTGGTCTTGTCAGTGGGCAGAGCCAACATGGCAGAGTAAAAGCAGGAACTTGCTTGAGCTCCCACTCCAACCACCTCTAATACCTGTAAAATATGACTCCAGGGGCGGCTAGGTGGCACAGTGAATAAAGCACCGGCCCTGGAGTCAGAAGGACCTGAGTTCAAATCCAGCCTCAGACACTTAACACAAAAACTAGCCACTAGCCGTGTGACCTTGGGCAAGTCACTTAACCCCAGTTGCCCTCCAAAAAGCAAAAAAATCTAAATATATACATATATAGATATATTTTAAAATATATCTATATCTATCTATCTATCTATCTATCTATCTTTCTATCTATCTATAAAAGAAAAACACTGGCCTTGTCTCTGCTGTCCCTATAGGACATTAGCTTCCCATCTCGGTCTTTGCCCAATCCCTGTGCCTAAAAGGCACTCTCTCCTTTCCTGTGCCTCAAAGAATACCTTTCTTCCTTTAGATGAACCTGGAGTATTACCTTCTATTCAAAGCCTCCTTTTCAGTACCTGCAACTTCTAGTCTCCTCCTTCTCAAACTACCTTGTGTTTAACTATTTTACATTTATTCTCCTTATATAAGGTGTCCCAATTTTAAACTTTAACTTATTCAGAAGTATAAATGCTATAAACATATAAAAACATCATTTGAAAGCTTTTTTCAAATGATTTCATTTTTCAAAAATTTGAATTTCTTTTATAATTATTTGGTTTTCTGAGTCTTAAATAACAAGCACCCTGCAATGTATGTGCAACAATTTCTGGATGACACCTTCTCAGACCAGGGAATTAGTAAAGCAAGCCCTCTTGCTCAGCTATCTCAGTCACCTATCTGTCACCTTTAGATTTTTCCTTATAGTCACTTCATTTTTTTTTAATTACTTTATTTTAAACTTAAATACACACAAAAGAAAAATATATATGAACTTAAATATTATAAATTTAAATATTAAATACAAAATAAGAAAAGAAAAAAAACATTGCCATGTGCACAGCAGAACATAAGAGTCAAAATATAAAGCAATAAATTTACATTTCAAGAAAGCCTACATAATAAATACTACCTGTTGTGTTCAGAGCTGTCCATCTTTGCCTTCTAGTAACTTTCCTTTTGTTCTCTGCTGTGCACTATTTACTTTGTTCTTTTTTCTCCATTCTCCACCCCGCCCCAAATACAATGAGTGCAGATACACACACACATACATATATAATATGCATACACATAGGCACAAACATACATACATACACTTACATATGCATACATATAGATAGCTATAATCATAGTCACATATAGACATATACATTCATACGCATCTCTGCAAGACCATACTGTACTTATTTGTCCTCTGTTTCTCTAAGGGTGGATAGCCACTTACTTCATAAGTCTGAGTCTTCCCATAATTTTCTGTGTCACAGCATCCTTATATTATCTAGTAATTTTAAAAAGTCCAAAACCATATGGCTGACAAATAGTGAACTTTCCCTATTTTTCTCTTATGATTAAATCTAGTTTAGCTTTAACTTTGTCTGAGATGATGATTACTATCTCTGCTTTTTTTCCCCCCTAATAAATTCTACCAATAGAGTCACTTTAAAACATCATGTATGCCCCCAAACTGCATTCACTAGATAATCTTAGGGCTAGAATTACAAATACAAACATTCCAGTAATTGAGCAGCAGTTGATGCAAGTTTTTACAAAGTTCAAAGCTCAAATAGATGACAGACTGAATTGTAATAATAAGAAATATCAGTATTTTAAAATGTAAACACTTAACCTTCCAACTGTTTTTCAAAATTTTAACATATATTTATGAAGATATTAAAGCTTAAAATTTCACTGAGACTTTTGTGACAGTATAATGCATGTGTTCAGATCCTTTAGAATGTAAGCACCTTGAGAGAAGAGAATCTTTCATTCGTTGTATTCTGACACATAGTTTCTTAGATAAGTACCTATTGATTACAGAGTCAGCACTTAGGTTAGGCCTCAAAAGAAGAACAAAATCAAAGGCAAAGGAGTCAATGGAATAAATGTCATGAGTGGAACAGTCTCCATAAATGCACAGAGATGAGGTAGGACAGCATGAGACTAGGTAACAGTCCAGTTTCACTGAGGAAGAATAGAAGAAAGGGAATATTATGACAAAAGGTTACCACAGTAGATTGGAGTAAAATTGCAAAGAATGTCAATATCAGACTATAAGCATTCTGTTTCTTAAGAAATGGCAGCCATGGCAGCCAATGAACACTTCTGGGCAAAGGATATTCACAATTACACAGTTATTAAGAGTTTTATTTCTGGAAGTAAGCTGAAATATGTATTGCTAGGATAGGCTCAAAAAGAAAAGGCATGACAAAAATCGAGGTTAAGGAATTAGGTGAACAATACATTCAATAGTAGAATGGAGAACAAATATCAGGAACTTCACATCCTCAACACAATATTCTTATCCACTAGAGTCTAGACCATTCATCAGTTTTCAATAGAAAAAAGTTTAAAGATTTAAAACATGAGCTAAATAAGAAAAGAAATCAACTGGAGAAAGAAATAAAAATATAGTGGAGAAAGAATTTAAAAGCATAACAGAACAGGATTAGGACCAGGGTTTGAATTAATACTTGTATAACTGGCAAAATCATGTAACTTCCCTTAACACCTGCAAAATGAAATGAAAGTAGACCAGACCCTAAGGGCCCTTCTCTAATGTAGGTAAATCTCTAATACCTTCTGGCTCTAAACAGAGCAACATAAACAAAAAGAGGCAGAGAATGAAGAAAATAACCTATTTAAAATTTAAGTGAGTTCTGGAGCAGAAGTAACTTTGTTAAGGATTGAAGAATAAACAATACTCAAACAATCCTCAACCCTCTATAACTAGCCGGGAAAAGGAGTCTACTAATTCATACTCCACCCATTTGGCAAGACCAGAGACTCGTCATCATCTTTGCCAATATGAAACCCTTCCTCCTTATGGTGCCTTTTTCCATCTCTTTTTCAGAGACTAATAATAAAATCTACATTACCACTGCAACAGGGAAGGACTCCATTAGGCATCCCTGTTTTGCTGATTCACTGCCTGCCTCAGGCCTAGCTGCCTTTCCTGGACCCTGCTCCTGATCCCCTCATATCCCATTTATGTCAGCCCCATTCCCATTTCACAACCCTATTGTGGTACAGGGCAAAGAATACTGTCCTTAGAGTAGAGAATCCAAATTCAAATCCTGTCTCTGACTATACATACAACCTTGGGCAAGTTTTTCAACTTCTCCACATCTCAGTTTCCTCATCTATATAAAGCAGTGGTTGGTTCTGAGGCCCCTTCCAGTTCTAAATTGGTGATCCTATGGTCTTGCCCCCTGGAATCACTGCCATTTTATGAACGACCTTTCCTTCATCTATTAGACCCCGACCTCCAAAAATTATCTTTGTATTTGATTTTCATGCATCTGTTTTCCACAAATACAATTTAGGCTTGAAAAACAAACACTATTTCATTTCTGCCTTTGTATGTATTTAGCACAATGTCTTGAACAAAGTATGAGCTTAATAAATGCTTGTTAAATGGAACTGAATTGGATAAAATAGGTTAAAACTAAAAAGAAAGTCAAAATAAACAGAAATACAAAAGTCATGAGATTTCTGAATGGTCTGTGAAAATCTGAAACTTAGTGACTATGCAACCTGTTCAACCAAAGAACTAAATCAATCTAATATAAATTCTAGTATAGTTCTAACACTTTTAAACTGAACTCTGATTCATTACAGAAATTATAAATTAACCAAATATTTCAGAAAGTTCAATATGAGGTAAATTTCTATTAAATTAATTCACTTTTACACGTTAGCTAGTATAAAAGCAGAGATGTGTTCTGATTCAAAACTTTGGCTCCTTGTACACAAAAGTAAAAATGAAGCTCACTTATCTAGGAGAGAGTCAGATGTGGTAGTTGGTAGGTATCTGAACCTGTGATTTTATCCCCATAGAGAAATTATAGTGTATAGCTTACAGTGTATACAACAAGTATCATTAGAAAATTACCTCTAGCACTGAAAGATTAACTGATTTTCCAGTGGTCATATTGCTAGTAAGTGTCAGAGGGAGAACTTGGAATCCAAAGACCTAGCTCCAAGGTTAGTAAACTATTTATTACAGTATATTCATTCTTGATTAAAAAAAAATAGCAAATATTTTCAAATCACCTACTGAAGGAAAAAAATTCTGATAAAAGGTGAAACAAAATTCTGTGTTATAACCAAAGTAAAAGAATAAAAAATAAAAACAGACTGTAGTGTCAAGAAACTTACAGAATAATCATTGTCATTCAATTGACATTCATTCAAGGATTTATTAAGTACCTACTGCATGCTAAGTACTATGCTAGGAACTAGAGACATAAAAACAAAAATTAGACAGTTCTTATTCTCAAGGAATTTATATTTGACCATACAATAGAATTATACACTGTTTCAAGTGACTACATATTGCTATCATATAAGAAATGTTCTACAATCCTTGAAATTCCCATCTTTGTTCCACACAACTGTTAAATACTTTAAAAGTAGATAAATGGCATATAAATCTATGAACAGAAATGTAATATCCTTGCTTTGTACATAGGTTTGTGCCAATGACTGCCAGGACACATACATATAATTTAGAGATTTCTTCCATGCCATTTGTAGATTTCACATGTGTCTTGGATCTCTAACCAAACGGTTGTATAACTGTTGACAGAGGTCTTTAAAAGAAATAATAACATAGTAGAGTTTGTTGCATCTACATTTTTTAAAGGAAAATAAAGATTTCCACTGAAACCTATTCATATACTCAGATACAATAAAATAGTATCCTAGTGGATATTGAGTTCCTGGCACATACTCAATGCATGCCTGACTGAATGACTGACTGGTTGATTGATATTCCTTATAATCATTCCTTTACATTCCTTTCCTTGTGAATAATGCTTCCTTATCCTAAAAAAAAGATATCCAAAAATAACAGAAACATACTTGTAAGCAATAAGGTACAGTGGAAAGAGAACTGTCACTGGAGATAGAGAACCTGAGTATAAATAACACCTCCAACCTGGTCGAGTTGTATGACCTTGGGCAAATCACCTAGCCTTCCTAGGTTTAAAGTTTCCTCATCTACAAGAAGAGAAGGGTGGATTGGATGCCTTAGAGCCCTTTCCTGCCCAGAGTTATGACTCCACAAGATATTCTATAATATCTTTAGGTTAAACCTATTTTCTTTTTATGAAATATGTGAAATGCTGCTATCTTCTAACCTTTTATAAGCTTGCACTTCAGATTATTCTCAATTATAAGACTGGATGATTTTCTGATTTTTAAGCCAATGTTAACCTCTCTTCTCTTATTTCTTCTTTTTGTAACTTGTATTTTTTGCTTTTTACATGCCTTTCCTGATCCCTCCCAACTCCCTAATAATCAAGTCATAAACTTACCAATCCCTCACCACACACACCTTTCTCATATGCCTGACAATTTATACCTCTCCACATGCTCTTTGATCTAGAGACAATGGCCTCCCTGCTGCTCCCTGAAGAACACACTCTAGGCTTTCTTCGTAACTGTTCCTCATCCCTGCAATGTTCCCCTTCCTCATCTCTGATTTCCAGTTTATTAAAATAGAATTTCAGAGGCAACTTGGTTTATTCCACAACAGAATATCTCAATTGGGAAGTGAAAAAGCAAGTTTGAATGTTTTCAAATTTGTTTAAAAAGTGGCTGAAAAATTTAATGATTTTTTATTTTAAAAACCTCTCTCATGTCAGAGGCAAATGGAATAAAATGTGGCAACTTGAAAAAGAAGCTTTCCCATGTAAGTGGAAAATGATGATGGGGTCTGGCAAGAAGCAACCACCTGATGAATGGGGATCCCAGACCAGCACAACTACACCACAGGTCAACCAATTCATTTGTCACCCACAATGCAATTTCAGGCCATAGATGTAGGACAGACCGAGGATGGCACTTACATTCAGGGGTGGTATCCCTGGGTAAGGAGTCATCTCAGACCATAGCCAATGTAGCAAAAAAAAGAACACGTTCAGAAGCGAGGAGCAGCATGGTTCAGATGCCAGGAGCAGTGTGGTCTCAGTTGTAGCTTCTAACCCAATCAGAAGGCTACAGAGTTGCAAAAACAAAGGCAGTAATCTCATACGCAAGGGGAGCCTGCAGCCTTCTCACTATGAACCAGTAATGCTTCCCAAACGGCCAATAGGAAATGAGTCTAGCAGCTGTCTCCTCTTGCTCAAACTCAAATCAAGGTCAGAAATTTGCAGAACACAGACCATGAGGACAAGATATTGCTCTGAAGCAGACCACTTTAAGAAATGTGGAGACCATTGGCCATAACATGAAGTAAGGAAGCCAGGAAGTAGATTGGAAGAATAAACAAACAAAAAATAAGCCCACCATAAAAAAGCTTTTTTGGTAACAGGGACACTTTAAGATGCAAATCCAGAAGATAAAAAAGACTCCAAAATCTCTAGAAGCAAAGCCTTAAAGAAAAATTAAGCTGGGGCACAAATCCAACTAGAATTTGTGGAAGAGATGAAGCAAGTTTGTTTTTTTTTTTAAGTTACACATGTTTTGTTATAAATGAAATGAGAATGCTAGAGGGAAAATGGGGGAATAGCAGATGAAAAAAAATTGGAAAAAGAATTAACAGCTTGGCATTGAAGGTGCAAAAAACCTTCCTAAGCAACAACTCTCTAAAAAATTAGAATGGACCACAGAGAAGTCAAAGATTTCAGGAAAAGGAAAGATATTTTAAAACAAAGTCAAAAGACTGAAAAAAAAAAATATAAGGAAATGTAAGCAGTATTTAAAAAAAAGAACCTGGAAATCTGATTGAAGAGAAAAAATTTAAGAATAATTGGACTACATGAAAACTGTGACCAAAAAGAGAACCTAGACATAATATTCATGAAATCCTTAAAGAAAACTGTGAAGATATCTTAGAACCAGAAGGCAAAATGGAAATAGAGGAACCTAGCTATAATTTCCTAAAGCAACAAAATGAATTCTCCTATGAAGATTATAGTGGATATCCAGAGCTCCTAGATCAAAGAAGAAAATGCTACAACCAGTCAGAAAGAATTCAAGTAGTGGTCACAGTTGGGATGACATAAGATTTAGAAGTCACTAACATTAATGAGGGAAGAGCTTGGGATATCATATTCCAGAAGGTAAAGTATAAAGCCTTAGGGCCAAGAAAAATTTACCCTGCAAAACTAAGTATAATAGGGGAAGCTAGGTGGCACAGTGATTAGAGCACTGGCCCTGGAGTCAGGAGGACGTGAATTCAAATCCATGCTCAGACAGGACACACTTACTAGCTGTGTGACCTTAGGCATGTCACTTAACCCCAACTGCCTTGTTTTCCCCCCTCAAAAAAAATTTTAAAAATAAAATAAAAACAACTAAGTATAATCATGGACAGGGAAAACTGGACCTTCAATGAAAGAGAGAATATCTAAGCATTTCTGATTAAAAGACCAGCGCTGTGTAGAAACTTAGAAGTTCAAATACAAGAATTAAGAAGAACAAAAAGATAAACTTGAATGAACAATGATTATGGAAAAAGACTGATTAAACAAAGATAAATTGCTTACATTCTATTATATTTTCATATTTGTATCCTGAGCACTTAGCATATTGCTTTGTATATAGTAGGCACTTAATAAATATTTACTGACTAATATGGAAGACAATATACATGTCTTCTCTGAATGACCCCTCACATAATGGTTAGATGATCTTAAGAGAAGACTGGAAAGAGAGAGAGAGAAAGGAATACACTGGGGGGCGGGAGAAAGGAAAGGAAGTCTAGGAAATTTCTCACATAATTAGGGTGTGAAAATGGACATCAACATAAACAAAGAGGACAGGGTGGAAGGGAGTGGTTGACACTTGAACTTCACTCTCATCTGAACTTCTCAAAAGGAGGGAAGAATATATACACACATACACACACACAGAGTTGGGTACAGAAAAGATAGATTTTGCTTACTGGAAAAAAATAAAGTATAATTTAAGAAAGAACTATAAGTAGCAGAGAAAGTACCAAACTACACGGGTAGCAAAAATTCCTCATGGGGAGACTGAATGAACCAGTGAAATTGCAGGTCCATTTCCTGTACAATCTCCATGAGTAAAATGCCACATAAGGGAAGGGAGCAAGGCTATCTTGAAAGAAAGACTGCCCACAGTGTCAAATGTTACTGAGAGATCAAAAATGATGAGATCAAAGAAAAAAAATCATTGGATTAAGGAATAAGGAGTTCATTAGTAACCTTGGGAAAAGAATGATGGGGATAGAAGCCAGATATCAAAGGCTTGGCAATGAATGGACAGTAAAGAGGTAGAAGCAGTGAATAAAAACTATCTTTTTCTAGAAGTCTGGCAGTGAGGAGAGAAGCAAGGATTAGGTCTTGAATAGCAACAGAGACAAAGTACTTTTTAGCATAAGAGAGATCTAAAAATGTTTATATTGGTTGAGAGAAAAATATCAGCTAGAAGCAGAGAAGAAAGATGCATGAAAGTAAAGAATTAATGGCAGAAGGGGCACAGAGGAGATGTGGTTGGTGGAACAAGTGAAAAGGTTGGCTTTTAAATGGACCACTTGCATCTAAAAAGGGAGGGAAGATAGAAAGGAAAGATTTACAACAATGAAGAGTTTAGGAAAACAGGAATAAAGATGAGCAATTAGATTACCCAACCATTAAAGTTCTACTTTGAACCTGTCTAGGTTTACTTGAAAATATTCTATCTTGGTCCTCATGTGACCACTCCACTTCAATTTCCTTTGCTGATTCTTCATTGAGGCCACGCCTTACTAACCCAGGTTGTCTCCAGAGCTCTATCTTGGATGCTCTTCTCTTCTCCCTCTATAATTATACTTAGTGATCTCATCAGCTCTCATGAATTCAGGGAGTATCTCTATGCTGATGATGATCAATTCTATTTCCGCAGCCTTAACCTCTCTCTTGATTTCTTTTTTTTTAAGTTATTTTTATTTTTTTTCCAAATGCTTTATTAACTTCTGATTTACATCATTCATTTCTTCCAGATTTTGAGTTACAAATTTTCTCCCCGTTTTTCCCCTACCCACCGCACGAAAATAGCAGTCCCACAGGATATTCCCTCCTCCAATCTGCTTTCTCCCATATTTTCTCCCATACCCCTTTCGACTTTTCGAGTGGATCTCTATGCCCCAGTGCCTGTATATCTTATTTCCCAATTACATTTAAAATAGTATTAATGATAGTGTGTATATATATTTGAGTATTTGATTTTAAAACTTTGAATTCCAGATTCATTCCCTTCCTCCCTTGTCTCCCACCCTTACCGGGAAGATAAGTTCAGTATAAATTGTACATGTGTGGCTAATGCAAAACAATAACATAGTAGATATATTGTAAAAGACTGACTATATTTCCCTCCCTCCTATCCCACCTCCCACTTGTTCTATTCTCTGCTTTGATCCCGTCCCTTTTCTTTTTTTTTAATGCCCACCACCCCAAAATAGCAGTCCCACAGGATATACCCTCCTCCAATCTGCTCTCTCCCATATTTTCTCCCATACCCCTTTTGAATTTTCCAGTGGACCTCTATGCCTTAGTGCCTTTATATCTTATTTCCCAATTACATGTAAGATGGTATTAATAATAGTATATATATATATATATATACATACATATATACACACACACGTATATATACATACATATTTGAATATTTTATTTTAAAACTTTCAGTTACAGACTCATTCCCTTCCTTCCTTGTCACCCACCCTTACTGGCAAGATAAGCAGTTCAGTATAGGTTGTACATGTGTGGCTAATGCAAAACAATAACATAGTAGATATATTGTGGATATATATTTCCCTCCCTGCTATCCCACCTCCCACTTGTTCTATTCTCTACTTTGATACCGTCCCTTTTCAAAAGTGGGTGCTTCCAATTTCCCTCCCCCCCAGCCTACCCTCCCTTCCATCATCCCCCCTCTCATCCCCTTCCCGTACTACTCTCCTGGAGGGTTGAGATACCCTATTTAGTGTGTATTTCACTCCCTCCTCAAGCCAGATTCAATGGGAATAAGGTTGACCCATTCCATTTTGCCTTCCTATTCTTCCCCTCCATTGTAACCATTTTCCCTTGCCTCTTCTATATGAGATAGTTTACCCCATTCTGTCTCTCCCCATCTCCTCTCATTATATTCCTCTCACACCTCTTAATTTCACCTTTTAAGTATCATCCCTTCCTGTTAAATTGGTCCTGTGCCCTCTATCTATGTATACCTGTAAACATATATACACACATTCACATATGTATTCATATGCCCATATACCCTCATATATAGACATATATATATTTCTATTCCCTTCAACTACTGAGAAAAGTTTCATAAAGTTAAAAATATTGTTTTTCCATGTAGAAATGTTAATAGCAGGGCGACCAGGTAGCACAGCGAGTAAGAGCACCGGCTCCATTGTTGAGAAGACCTGGAGATCGAATCCCGGGCTCAGACACTTAGCACCCACCCAGAAACACCTGGCCATGTAACCTTGAGCAAGTTACTTAACCCCAATTGCTTAGGGGCGGCCAGGTGGCTCAGCGAGTAAGAGCACCAGCTCCATTGTCGGGATGACCTGGATCAAATCCGGGTTCAGATACTCAGCACCAAACCCAGAAATAACTGGCCATGTAACCTTGTGCAAGTTACTTAACCCTGATTGCTTTAAAAAAAATGTTAATAGTTCAACTTTGATAAGTTCCTTATGATTTCTTTTCCCTGATTACCTTTTCATGCTTCTCTTGCTTCTTGTATCTGAATGTCAAATTTTCTATTCAACTCTGGTTTTTTCATCAAGAATGTTTGAAAGTCCTCTATTCCACTGAATGATCATATTTTCCCCTGAAACATGATACTCAGTTTTGCTGGATAAGTGACTCTTGGTTTTGATCCCAGCTCCTTTGACCTACAGAATATCATATTCCAAGACCTTCGATCCCTTAGTGTAGAAGCTGCCAAATCCTGGGTTATCCTGATTGTGTTTCCACAATATTCAAATTGTTTCTTCCTGGCTGCTTGTAATATTCTCTCCTTGATCTGGAAATTCCAGAACCTGGCTATAATATTCCTAGGAATTTTCTTTTTGGGATCTTTTTCAGGAGGTGATCAGTGTATTCTTTCAACCTCTGTTTTGCCCTCTGGTTCTAAAGCATCAGGGCAGTTTTCTTTGATAACTTCCTGGAGGATGATTTCTAGGTTCTTACTTTGATCATGGCTTTCAGATAGTCCAATAATTTTTAAATTATCTCTCCTGGATCTATTTTCCAGGTCAGTGGTTTTTCCCATGAGATATTTCACATTGCCTTCTATTCTTTCATTTGTTTGGATATGTTTAACAGCATCTTGATTTCTCATCAAGTCATTAGTTTCCATTTGCTCCAATCTAATTCTGAAGCAATGATTCTCTTCAGTGAGCTTTTGAGATTCTTTTTCCATCTGGCAAATTCATAAGGCATTCTTCTCCTCACTGTCTTTTTGAGCCTCTTTTGCCATTTGAGTTAGTCTGTTTTCTAAGGTGTTATTTTCCTCAGTCAGGCTGTTGAATCTCATTTCGTAATTTTCTTGCATCGTTCTCATTTCTCTTGCCAATTTTTCCTCCACTTCTCTTATCTGCTTCTTAAGGTCCTCTATGGCCTGTAACCAGCTTGCATTTTCCTTTGAAGCTTTTGGTGCAGGAGTCTGACTTCACTGTCTTCCTCCTGTTCCATGCTTTGCTCCTTTTTGTCCCCCAAATAGGAGTCTAATGTTGGAATCTTCTGTCTGCTTTGTTTCCTTTGCCTGGCCATGTTGCCCCTCAGTCACTTGACCCCTGGGCTTTTTGCCACAGTATGCCTCTGCCACCAGACAGGAGAGCTTTCATCCCAAACGCTGGGGTTTTCTCAGCTGCCGAAAGTATCAGATGGGTGCCCTCTCTGAGGTCTCCACACGCTCTGGCAAGCTGGACACATACCCCAGGACCTCCACCCTAGATCGCAATCCAGATCCAAGCAGGTTAAAGCAAGAGCAATTACCCCTCAGACTGGTGCTTGGTCCCCCTACACTCTGCAGGCCAGGAGCTGAAGCTGCCATGTGGCGCTGGCTGGCTGTGCCAGCGTCTCATGCTACTCGCCCCGGAGTCCAAAGCCAGGCACTCCTACTTACTGGGTCCCAAAGTCCAGACTGCACTGACCTCTCAGTTTGTCCTTCACATCTGTGTGTTGATAAATCTGGAAACAGCCACACCTGCTGCTGATCTGGGGTCCCTCTGGCCGTTGGCTGGTCAGGCCCACCCTGGGGCTAACGCCTTGGCGTGGGGCTGGGCTCGGCTCCCAGTGCGCTGTGCTAGCCGATTCCTGCCAGCCTGCTGGGCTGTCCTCAGCGGGAGGTTAGCTTCTCTGTACAAAGTTTGTTTAGAGTCCCCTTTTACATGGATTGGGGAAGGTAGAAGCTTGAACCCAGCAGAGATTCTGTTTCTACTCCACCATCTTGACTCTGCCCCCTGCTCTCTTGATTTCTAAGCCAGAATCTCTAACTATTGGACATCTTAAACTCAATATGTCCAAAACAGTCCATCCCCCCCGCCAAGTATCACCACTTCCTAAGTTCGCAATTGCTTTTGAGGATCCCACTATCCCCTCAATCACCCAAACTTGCAATCTAAGTGTCAACCTGGATTCTTTGTTCTCTCTCACCAATTCCCACATCCAACATGTCACCCCATTCTATTATTTCTACCTTAGTAACATCTCTAGTCTTTGCCCCTTCTCTCTTCTGACATTGAAAACTACCCTTGTGCAGACCTTCATCACCTCACACTTTGACTACTGAAATGGCCTCCTGGTTTTTCTCTGCCTCAAGCCTCTCTCCACTCCAGTCCACTCTCCACTCAGTTGTCAAACTGATCTTAGCAAAGTGCAGGTCTGACCCACTATAAATAAATCCCAGTGACACTCATAACTCAGAGAATCAACTATGAGACCCTCAACTCTAAGGGCCAACATTCATCTGGCCCTCTCCTATTCGGAGTCATTTATTCCCTGCTCCAATCTAGTGTCACTGGCCTACTTCATGTTCCCTCCACAGGACAATCCTTCTCTTAACTCCAGATTGATGGCCTGTCCCTCATGGCTGGAATTTTCTCTCTCATCTCTGCCTTCTGGTTTCCTGGGCTTTCTTTAAGTACCAACTGAAAATCCCACATTCCACAAAAAACCTTTCCTTATCCCTCTCAGTACTAGTGACTTCCCTATTTTGTTTATCTTCACTTTTGCTGCATATCCTTTTTGTACATATTTATTTCCATGTTGTTTCACCCATTAAAATGAACTCTCTGAGGATAGGAACTGTTCTTTTACTTAGGACAATGTCTGGCATATAGTAGATACTTAATAAATGCTCTGGGGATAGAAATTTTTTTTTTTGCATTTATTTTTAAGTTTTCTCATCCATTGGCCTGTATGTTCCTTGAGAGTCATGAATATCTTTTGCCTTTTTTTGTATCACCAACACTTAGCACAAAGGCTAGTACAAAGTAGGTTAATAAATGCTTACTAAATGATCACTAATTCTCAAACACACACTCACTCATTCACTCACCCAAACAGATCAGTGGAACAGACCAGGTAAGCAAGAAACAGAAGCAACTGAAATCAATAGCCCAGTGTTTGATTAAGTCAGAACATAAATTAAAGGGGAAACTGATTACTTTTTTTTAACAGATACTGCTGTGAAAATGGAGAAATGACTTGACAAAAATGAGGTTATTAAGTTTGACGATTTATACAAGAAATAACAATAAATTAAAATTACCTAAATTTAAATGTTACAACATAAAAAAAAAATTATAAATCCTAAGACTTTATATCTTTACTTGAAAGCATAGAGATTTGAAGCCCACATTAAAAAAATTGTGAGAATTCATCCCAAAACAACCAGGTAAAACTTAATACAAGGATATACATATGATAAATAAAAATCTGATTCATGTTGCTTTATCATAAGAAGCAATCTTCAAATCGAGGAAGATTAGGGCTTGAATATTCCCTCAGACACACACTATCAATTTAAAAAATATATATATATATATTGAACTAGTGATTTCAAGAAGATTAATTGGTTACTATATTAAAAACTATATAATGTAGGGTCACCTATTTTAGCACATATTAATAGTAAAACTAATATATGACACTAAGAAAAGGACACTTGTTTGGAAATCAAGAGACCTGGTTTGAGTCTCAGCTCCACTCCTTTTTATAGCTTCCTCTTTGACAATTCCCTTAAACTCTCTAAAACAATAAATTCATGCAGGGACAGGATTTTCACTTTGGCCTCTGTATCTCTATCGCCTAGCATAGTATCTGGCACATAATAAGCACTTAATAAATGCTAGGTAGTGCAGTGGACAGAACATCAGGTCTGAAATCAGGAAAACCTGAGTTTAAATCTGGTCTCAGACACATACTAGTTGTGTGACCTTGGGCAAGTCCCCTAACTGTTTATCTCAGTTTCCTCAACTATAAAATGAGCCACAGAAGGAAATGGTGAACTATTCCAGTATCTTTGCCAAGAAAACTCCAAATGTAGTCAGAAAGAGTTGGACATGACTGAACAACCAAATGTGTACTGAATGACTGACAGGAAACTCGGAACTGAAATGCTGACTAAACCAAAGGGAAGTAGGG
Source organism: Petaurus breviceps papuanus (assembly GCF_028583685.1). Lineage (NCBI taxonomy): Eukaryota > Metazoa > Chordata > Mammalia > Diprotodontia > Petauridae > Petaurus > Petaurus breviceps. The sequence goes on along the minus strand of NW_027185810.1, from coordinate 9,697,547 downwards.
CAAATGCATGGTGGATACAAAGAGGCAACTCAAGTACAAAAATGGCAAAGTTCAGAAAAAGGATGTAGAGAAGATATGTAGCAAGAATAGAACCCATGAGAAAACAAAAGAAAGCTGTCAAGAGTCTTAGGTGGAAGTTTTAAAAGTGTGGGAAATCAGATAAGAATCTCATAGGAGCTGAAGAAGGTATCAAGAAATTTCAAATCTTCATTGATGAAGAAAATAAATTAAGATTCCAAAAAAATACCAAGGTAATAAAATAGCAAACTGCTATAACTGCCCCAATTATATTTAAATTTACTTTTTTAATAGAATGTGATGGCAAACCTTTCCAATTAATGCTCAAACAAAATTCCCACAAAGAATATTTCCTGAAAAATATTATGCTCTCTAAGTCTGTGTATGACCCAAGCATTTCAATCTTCATCAAACTGAACACCTTAGAGATAATTCTAACTCACTGCTCCCCTCTGCCTCCCAAATGCAAATTTAAATTCTATTCAATGAACAAAGTCTAGACTTCAGCACTACGTCTTCTGTGATTGCCTTCAAAGATTTCCCCAAACCAGGGCAAGGCAATTTTCCTTTGACTTTCTATAGAACTTATTATCTATACCAATAATTTCAACAAGCAATAGTGTCTCCTGTCTCTTTACTTCTTGTGATCATAATGGATTGTTGCCTCTGACATCAAGCACAGAAAACTCTTACCAACAATCAGACAGAGGCACACAGGCACATCAGCACTCATCTTATAGAGAACTAGAATATCTGTTCATTTATGCCTTTGTTTACCTTTAATGGTTTCTTCCACAACTTCTACTACACGATCTATTTGTTGAACCTAAAAAATACAAGAAAATAAACATTTTTAGTATAGTCAATGAAAATTTGATTCTAATGACATTTCTCTCTGAATCAATGTTAAGGATCCTAACAAATTCTGTATATTGCAGTCTTTGAAATTTCATAGTGTAAGTCAATGATATCATCAAGTGACATAAGAGAAATGGATATAGATTTTTATCACGTCCTATTATGGTCATATCTTATGTACATGCTGGTCAAAATACCATCTAATATTTATACAAAATATTTTTCTAATTATTGCAAATTTACATTTTCATAATAAAGGTCTACAAGGAAAAATAAAATTTACCTGTCTCAAAGAAAGTAGCATTTAACACAACCAAAGAGAGATATAAGAAAAAGAGAAGAAAGAAGGGAGAGAATAAGGAAGAGAGGGCAAGAAGACACAAGAACTCAAAAGAAAGCACGTTCAAGATTTACAGAATATAATAAAACACTGTATCTAATTCATTGTGAGAATAAGAGGAAAGATTTCCTTAATTAATACTATAAATTGTAGCCTTGAATACTCAAGAGCTCAGCAGTTGGTATATAATTCAAACAAAATAAATAAAACAATATCTTCATCCTTAAGGCTTTTACTAATAAATAGATATATAAAAAAAGACATGCAGTATGTTCTATTACTAACTCCATATGTTGTCTACAATGAAGAAAAGGAGCTATAGAATAAACAATTCATAAATAACATCAATGACTCACTGTGCAGTAGAATTTCTTAAAATCAAAGTTAATTTAATCATGCAGTAAGAGCACCAAATTTGTATTTGGAAATACAATGAAACAGTATTTCTATAATGTATAGAAAGATACTACACAAAGATCCTTCTTTGAGACATTTAATAGTTCAGTAAAAGAACATATACATATGTGATAGTACAGTGCAGCAATACATAACAAATTCTATTTTAATGTAAAATTACATTTTATTTTATGCACAAATATTTTAAATAGTTTATGAAATAGGTACTGGCAAAAATTTGTTTTGTAAAATTATGGTTATTGTTGCCAGTACATTTCAAAATTTCTTTTTATTGTTTAAATAAATTTTGTTGCTACCTTTTGTTCTCATATCACCTAAATTTCTTTTAATTTTGCCACCATTCACTTTTGATTTTGGGGGGGTGGTTCTTTTCATTTATATAGTTGTATTCATCATCTATGTTTTCTTGGCTCTGCTTACTTCACTCAGCATCAGTTCATGTAAATATTTCTTTGCTACCCTGTTTAAATAATATTCATTGCTTCTTATAGTATAATATTTTACTATATTCAAATACTAGCTCAGGGATGGGGAACTTGTGGCCCTCTAAGTTCTCAAGTGCAGCCCTTTGACTGAATCCAAATTTGATAGAACAAATCCTCTTAATAAAAGAATTTCTTCTATAACACTTGGACTCAGTCAAAAAGTTACATTCAAGGATCTAGAAGGCCATGTGTGGCCTTGAGGTCACAGGTTCCCCACCCCTGTGCTAGCTAGTGGTTGTTTAGCCATTTCCCAAATGATAGGTATTTCCTTGTTTTTCCAATTCTTTTGAACCGCAAAAAAATGCTGCCATAAATATTTTGTTACATATGAACACTTTTCTTTTTATTAATGAACTCCTTGGGATTCATGCCTACTTAGTAAAATCTCTGGTCAGTGTATGGACTTTGTATATGGTCACTTTATCAGTATAATTGCAAACTGTTTTCCAAATCACCGAATAATATGTCACTCCTCCCACAATGACTATTGTCTTATTTGTCATCTTCGCTAATTTGCTAGGTATGAGATAACCACACTTTAGAAAATATAATCATACTCATTCTCTATTACATTTCACATTTAAAGAAGACAGTCGTGTCAGTTATTAGGGTTGATTGATATATGTTTAAAAAAAAAGAAAAATGTTACCAAAAATTTATTTGATACTGAGTATATGCATCTAATTATTTAGCCAAGAATTATATACATCTAAACACACTTAAGGTCACATGTACTTATTTGCTGTACAGTTACATATTACCAATTACCACAGTAGCACATAACTAAAGACTATAGGTCAGAGCTATGTACAGACAATAATACTGTTTATGATTCTTCTGTCTTAATTTCATAGTCAACTTGTCTGTGACTATCATAAATGGAAACAGGCTGCCAATAAGTCTCCCAACAGTTTACAAATATGCCCAATTTGAAATTCTAGGATGTTTCTGATTCACTTATGCCCTGCCTAGAGTGATTTCCATGGATCTTTATCAGGTTAGTGGCCATATCTTGCCCAACTCTACTACTTCTCACAGAATCACAGACTCTTAAAGTTAGAAGGGAAAATTTGAGGTTTCTGATACAGCCTTTATGATGCATGAAATCCCTCAAGAGTCCAGACTCTACTTGAACAATGAGAATGCTCCATTCGTTATCTCATGTAAGGCCAAATAACTTCTGGATAGTACTATTAGAAATAGTTTTCTTTATGATGAGCCAAAATCTGCTTCTCTGTAACTTCTACTTGAACTAATGGTCAAGTTCTGAATCTACAGTCACAAATAAAGCCTAATTATTCTTACATCCTTCATGTAATAAATAATGGCTATCCCATCACCAGTACATCTTATTTTCTCCAGGATAAAAATCCCGACTTTCTTCAGATGTTCCTGCACAACAATCTGTTCAACTTTCTCCAGAGTCCTTCATTTTCCAATGTCTCTCTTAAAACACAGCACCCAGTACTAATATAAACATTGTAGATACAATCTGACCAGCACAGAGTAAAGCGAAAAAATGAACTATTTTGATTTCTAAATGTTGCCTAAAATTGTATCATATTCGCTTTTCTGGCTGGCATATCAGATTGTTGAATAAAACTGACTCTGTAGTTTATCAAAAAACATGTTAAGCTGTTTTTATTGTTTTAAACATGAATTGTTAAGTTGCGTTTCTTTGATACAGTGCTTGTATAGTTGTTTTTAGAGGGGAAAAAAAGCAAAAAGCTAAGTATCAATGTGACATTTATCTTTAACAAATTTCTTTTATTAAATTCAGTTCAGTGATGCAATCTGTTGAGATCTTTTAAGATCAGGATTCTGTCATTATCATCATCATCATGAATGAATGAATATGCAATTGTCAAGTACTTTCTGTGTGCTATATACTGTGCTAAGCACTAGGAATATAAACAGAAAAAGTGAGACAAACCTTGCTCTTAAGGAGTTCATAATCTAATTGGTAGAGACAACACATAAAAGCTAGTTCAACTCCGCAGGGATGGAAAGGCACAGAAGTCCTAAAAGTACAGCAGCAGAGTATATGGCAAGGTCCAGTGGTCCTTAGGTTACAACAATATGTTAGATGACAATGCTGGGAGAAAAAAGCAAGAGAGGGTGTTTGGAAGGTGAAAAGGCAGGGCAGATGTCGAGGTCTATAAAACTTCAGGAGGCAGTGTCAGGGGAAGGTCTGGTGGCCCTTCATCTTTCCAGAAGGGACAGAATGAGCGACTCTTATTTCATAGAAGCAATGTGAGCAGTCCAGCAGTACAGATGGGGTCTGGTTTTCCTGAATGGGAGAAGGGGCAAAGAGGGAGACAAAGAGGAGGATGCCTATTCCAGTGGTAGGTCTTCCTCCTACATAACCTTGATGGGTTTAAAAGCCAAGGGAAGAAGCCAAGAGGGGGAGGAAGCCTCTGATCATGCTGGGTCTTCCCACTGTTCATGTTGTGGAATAATTTTAATAGAAGCTAGTTATGTAGGCTGAGCTATTATTAAGATTACGGGTCTACAAGTTATGTAAGCTGAGCTATTATTAAGATTACGGGTCTTACACTATGGTACACCTAAAATAATTCTGCTAAACTAGTAACTTAGACCAAATTAAGAAGGCTATTAATATTTTAACAGATTAAGAAGGTTGTTATAGTTCAAAGGCATGAATATTAGGTATGAATAAAGCCTCGGTTCTTCAAAAGGTAACTTTATGACACTGCATTTGTACCACAGCCAAAAGTGGCACTTTATATAAATATTTTTGTTTACTGTCTTTAAATGAAGACATAACATCCTCTGGATTCCAGTTCATCATTTTACCATTTTCACCAAGCAGCAAGTGTGGATACACTGGGAGCTATAATCACAGCCCTGTACAAAAGAAGCTCAGGCCATTGGGTGATCTTCTCACTGTACTGAAGCAATAGTGGGATTTGGTGTTTGAGCAGATTTTTAAAGGAATATACTTGCTCACCTCTTAATGTGAGAAAGGGTCTACAAAAGGTGCCCTAAAAAGTGTCTAATTCACCTAACCTAACCCTGGAATGCAAAGTGCAGCAAGGGGATTCTACCTTATGGTCAAAACATAAAAAAGTACAAAAACTTTTGCTGAGAAGATTTCAATCACCATTAGTACATAGAATGTGCTTATGGACAACAAGAACTCCAATAAACCTCAAAGATGAACAGGTCTCATTACAAGTGAACTTGGAGCAGATTATCACATATGAACAGTAGCCCTGAATTAAACAAGGCTGGCAAATTAGGGCCAGCTTACTAAAGTCGGAGCTAGATGAACATTTTTCTGGAGTGGCCACAATGATGTGGAGTGCCATGAAGCTGGCATAGGTTTTGTAATCAGATCTAATCTAGTCAGCAAGCTGATATGCCTCCCCAAAAGAGTGAATGACAGGTTCATGACAATGTGACTGCCATTGCAGAAAAGTGTCATGCCACCATCATCAATGTGTATGCTCCCACCATGAAAAACACTGATGAGTTCAAAGAAAAATTTTATGAAGACCTAGAGGCCCTCATTATTAATGTGCCAAAAGAGGGCAAGCTTGTAATTCTGGGTGACTTTTAACACCAGAATAGGCACAGACTTAGCAGGGAGTCCTTGGGAGAAAACAGCAATGGTAACTTACTAATGAAGACTTGTGAGTCTCATGACTTTCATATCCCCAATAAGGTCTTCTGCTTAACAGTAGATGTACCCTCACAGCAAACATTAGCATTTAATGAGCTAAGTTATGTAAGGAGGAGATAGGATGTAAGAGTTCTGGAGGGATCATGGACATTTTCACCAAGCAAAACATTTGCATTCAACAAAAGCAGCAGCCCTAAGGCAAGACAATTATCAGAAGACTTTGGTCAACTGATAGGAGCACTTCTCAGAGCACCAACAGTTTGTTGCTAATTTAGAGGGAAAGCTGAGCCAATACATGATGGGCAACAGTGAAACAGAAAGAGAGGGCAGCTTTCAGAGATATGGTGTACAGCACATACTCGCAAAAACATCAGTTTTGGTTTGTTGAAAATGATGAAGGAAATTAAGACGTTACTAAATGAAAAACAAGAATTCCACAGGGCTTACCAGCAAGATAGCTCATCTTGTCTCTAAGAATACAGTCTTTAATTCCATCAAAAGTAAAGTGCAAGTGGAGCTTGGAGAGATTCAGGGTTCTTGGCTCAGAAAAAAGGCAGATGAAATTCAGTTTTACACTGATAGTAATAATCCAAAGCATTTTTATGATGTCCTGAAGGCTATTTATGGACCAAAAACCTTTCCTGCGTATCAACTTCTCAGTGCTGATGGAGCCACATTGATGAGTGATAAGAGCATGATCCTGGAGAAACAGGCTGAACATTTCTATAGTGTTCTCAACAGACAATCATCAACCAATGCTGAAGTCATCGATGATATGTTAGGTTGAAGTCAATCCTTCTCTAGGCAAACTACTAACTGAAGAAGAGGTTTTGAATGCCATTGGGCTCCTGTTGTGTAGCAAAGCACCTGGTTTGCTTTCCGTTCCAACTGATTCCATTCCAACTGAGATTTACAAGGCAGGGGGTTCATTGCTTATACAAAAGCTGACTGAAATCTTCTGGGTTATATGGTAAGAGGTGATTATGGAGTTCAAGGACAACTCTACTGTTAATCTCTATAAAGGAAAGTGAAATATATTGTCCTGTGACAACCACAAGGGGTATCCTTCTCTTAGTTATTTCCAGTAATTTTCTTGCTGCAAGAGTCCTCCTTAATCAGCTGATCCTTCACCCAGAAGATCACTACCTACCCAAGAACCTGTGTGGCTTTAGAAAGGGCAGAGAATGGCTGATATGGTATTTGTTCCCTGACAACTCTAAGAGAAATGTCAGGAGCAGAACAGAGATCTGTACAAAATGACCAAGGACCTGTGAAAGATCAAGGCAAAATTTGGTTGCCCAGAGATGTTCATCCTTATTGTATGTCAGTTTCACGATGGCATCCTTGCAGCAGGGTTGTGTACTTGCTCCCATACTTTTTCTCATGATGTTTTCAATGATGTAGTTGAACACCTTCAATAATGACGAAAACGGCACAAAGGTCAGCTACTGCAATGATGGCAAATTATTTAACTTGAAAAGGTTATAAGCCAAGACTAAGATGGAGGGAGAGTTGGTGTTCAATATTTTGTTTGCTGATGGTTATGTACTCAATGCAACCTCTGAGGCTAAGATGCAAAAGATTCTCTGTCACTTGTGCTAATTTTGGCCAGACAACACCAAGAAAAGACAAGTTCTCCACCAAGCAAGCGCTGCACCATCCTTACTTGGAATCATGAGTTATAGCAAGCCGAAAGGTTTTGAATACTATGGATAAACTCACTTACCTTGGCATACACTTTCCAGGGATATCCACACAGATGATGAGGTTGATCCTCTCACTACCAGAGCTAGCTCAATGTTTGGGAGGCTCCAAAGGAAAGTGTAGGAGAGAAGAGGCATTAAACTGCCTACCAAACTGAAGGTCTACAAAGCTGTTCTGCTGACCTCACTGCCATATGTCCATGAAATCTGTACAGTCTATCAATGCCATGGCAGTAAACAAAATCACTTCTATTGGAATTGTCTTAAGAAGATTCTGAAGATCACCTGGCTAAATATGGTACCAGACACAGGCATCCTTTCTCAAGCCAGACTGTCAAGCATTCAAACCCTAGTACAGAGAGCTTTAACTCCAATGGGCTAGCCACATTGTTTGAATGCCAAACATACTTTTGCCTAAAAGACTATTTTACAGAGAATTCACAAAAGGCAAGTGCTCACACAGAGGTAAGAAGAAGCAATACAAGAAAATTCTCATAAAATTCTATAAAGAAATTTGAAATCAATTGTGAGACTCCCAGCATGATATGACTGCATCAAAGACAGTGATATTTTCTATGAATAAAACAGAACTGGTTCAAAAAAAACATGAGACAAGCAAATTTAGAGATTTCTTTCTATCAAATGGTCATATGGATGATTTGTGCCCATCCCATGTTAGAATCTTCCAATCTTATATTGGTCTGATCAGCCACAGTGTACATTGACCCCAATATAGTGATGTCTCTAGGACATTCAATATTTAATCCTTGCAAAAATTATAATTTCTAAAACATTACATATAAATTTTCATTTCAGCTAACATATTTGATATTTATTACTCCTCAAAAAATAAATAATTACAAAAAGGAATACAGGTCCTTTATATCTTAATTCACATTTACTGTTTTTTTTTAAAAGATCCCTGATATTGTTTAAAACAAAATAGATCCCTACTACTCCTTATTTATGTCAGCAAAAGAGTAAGCCTTAGCTTTAAAATATTTGATTTTGTACAACAATAAGTACATGATATAATAGTACATATAAATATAAATATAAATAGTACATGACATAATTAGAGTCCAAAGAAATCCAGATTGCAATTTTGCATCCAATACCTATTGACTACAAGTTCTCTAAACTCTTAGCTTCCTAATCTGTAATTTAGAAGTCTATGAAAAGATGAAAATTCAAATAAAAATATATCCAGCTTTGTTATTTCCTTTAACAAAAAAATGGCTTAGCTATTTTCAACAATACAGTGATCTAAGACAATCCCAAAAGATTTATAATGAAAAATTCTATATGCCTTCAGAGAAAGAACTGAGAGAGTCTGAAAATGCAGATTAAGGCATATTTTTTTTACTTTATTTTTCTTTTTTTTTTCTTTTGGTCCATGTTTTCTTTCACAACATGACTAAAATAGAAATATGTATTGCATGACTGCACATGTATAGTCTACATCAAACTGCTTGCTTTCTCAATGAAGGGGTAGGGATGAAAAGAGGGGGAGAGAGAATTTAAAACAAATCTTTTTAAATGAATGTTAAAAAAATTTTCAACATGTAATTTGAAAAAAAATTTTTTTAAGTGGGAAGGCCATTTTTGCAATGAAATTATTCCCAAGGATGCTTATGTTTAGCTTCTGGTATACAATATATTACAATAACATTCACAAACATGACATCTTTCAAATGCTTTTATTTTCACATTTTCTAGGTGAAAGGTTTTCATTTCAAACACTGTTTTCATGCTGTTTGATTTTTCAAGATTAGAGCATCCCTACCTGAAAAGATTTTTGCACTAAAGCAAATCAACACAGGAATATTTTCTGAGATTAGTGAACACCTGCTTAAAATCACTGCTCTCTATTTCACTAAAAAGAAAATGCACCTATATGTTGGGTTCACAACTGTTACAACAGATTTTTTTATAATTTGAAATTTTTCAATAATAAATTATATTTATAGTGTGTTAAACTACATATTTTAAAGTTGTATAAACCATGTGTCTAAAATGCCATTTTTACAATTTCTCTACCAAAATAATACAACTAACATGAATCTTAGCTGAATGAAAACAAATATCAGTATGAAATAAATAAATATACTGAGGATCCATAAAAAAGTATTATTATAAAGTTATAAATATAAGCATCAGCATTTTTAAAATAATGGTTATTCCAAAACTCAGGAGTTAACCATTAAAGGTATTAAGACAAATATTCAGACTTGATGATAATAATAACATGACCTAAGGAAGCCAGCAATACTGAGTTCATATGTCTATGTACACCAAAATCAAAGAAAACCCTCTGGCTCATATCACCCTTAGAGTTCTCCAAATGAGGTCCAAGGAAGCTCAAATGAGTTAGCCATAGTGTGAGAGCCAGGCCTTGAATAGAAGTCTAGTGACTCTAAGACTGACGCTTTTTTTCACTACCAATTTTTTTCACCCATTAACATTTATTAAAACACCCAAGAGTTAAGCTATCACAGATTAACTGCTCCCTTCTGATTACAGTCTTCATCCTTTTGGCTGCTATCAATGAAAACATGTTCTAACACTAAAGATTTAGTAGTAGAATTTTGCTACTTTTAATTATGTTAAATTTACTTTTAAAACGAACGAATGATTATGATACAAACTAGTATATGTGTATTAATTTAGATATACAATCAGTTACTTGCACACTTAATATATGTCCAAATATGGATAAGATCTCATTCCTTATCCTTGGAGATAACTGTCACATGCTGTTTATCCCCACAGGGCTTCCTAAAACTTTTTCCAATCATGTTCCCTTCAGCTCTTCTTAAAACTGTGGGTTGTGACCCCAAAGGGCATCATGACCCACAGCTTAAGAAGCACTGCTAGTACAACAGATATATCTCCTTGCCGGAGAAAACAAAACCACATATTCTTTCCCAGTCCACTTTTTGTAACTGAAGAATACTAGAAATGAGAAATTTTTAAATTTGTGTTTTGGGGGGAGCTAAGAGGGATATCTCCAGTACCTAGTACAGTACCTGACACCTAATAGAAATTTAAGACTAAACTCTTCTGTAATAGATTGTGGATTATTTGGTCAAATGATCACTAACATGGACGGAGAATTACTTTTTTCAAAGCCATTTGAAACTTCCAACATCTCCAAACACAGTGAATGAATTATATGTCAGACGCTGAATAATTACTGATAGAAGAAGGAATTCTCCATAAAGCAAAATCCTTTAAAAATTAATACCATAGAACTTTTATATTTAAGAACACACACATTGGACCACACTTGAACTCAGGTTTTCTTGACTCCAAGGCCAGCATTCAATCCACTAAATCAAAATTTTTCATAATCTCTCTGGTTTATTTTCCACAATTTAATGGTAATGTTTTCACTTTATTCTGAGAGGCTTTTTGTAAATTTCAGTAGAGCTTACTGGTACATAACCTACACTGACACCAAGAGTCTCTCTATAATTCTCATACATTCAAATGCCAATTCTGTCTTGGTGTTGATTCTATTTAGCTTTAACAGAAACAATCATTTTCAGGCCCCAAGGAAAAGAGGTAGTTGGGATTTTTTTTAACCAATGTGTTAGAATTGCTTGTGGGATAGAAACTAAAGGATCTGAGGATTTTACAATGGTAATAAAAATCCCTAAAACATATCTAGGAATTTGAGAGAAGTTCTATTTAAAAACTGGTCACCAGAAGGAACAAAGAATATGAGATGAAGATAAAAAGGATGGTTAAGTAAGGAGAATGATCTTTTACTATTAGACCAAGCATATCTATGCCATAAATCAAAAAAGTTGATTAAGACCTTGGTACTACTAATGAAACTTGAAAACACTTTATCCAACTGAACATAATGGAGTAGGATGGAGCTTTGGGAACACTGACAACCTATTCATTTTACAAATGAGTTAACTGAAGAATACAGAGGGTTAGTGATCCATCCCTCATTATACAGTAATGTAGCAGCAAAGTGGAACCCAGGTCTTATAACTTCCAATGTAAGGGTAGCCTTTCCATTACTGTGTACTTCCTCCAACAGCTTAGAATTATGTTGCTCTCTGCTTGGGCACTGCAAATGGAAATTTACTGCCTTCAATACTATGAAGAGCTGGTCATGCTACTACCATTAATGAGGTATATATTAGCTCACTTTATAAGTGAGATTAGTCACAAGAGTTGTCTGTATTATTTTTTAAATCTGTTACTAAATTAAATTTTATTATATAAATTTTATATAAATAATAAATTTTATTTTTTAAATCTAAGTTACTAAATTAAACAACTTAAAGGAAAAAATTTATTCCAAATTTAACAATAAGTTGAGAGTTCAAAGTTTTTAAACACATAACATTTTTAAAACTATGTTTTTACAAGATATAAATTCAGTTCACTCCTCAAAACAAGAAAAATGAAAATGTACACAAGTGATAACAGCAAACTAAAGCTCCAAAATGCACAAGATTTTATTTTTTTATAATAAGTATATGTTTCTACAAAATTATTAATGTGAGAAAGGTTATGGAAATCAGAAATAGAGAACAAAATAATCATTCTTCTTTTAGGTTGCCTAAGTCATAAACAAAAAGTAATTATTTTATGCATAATTAAAAGTAAGAACTTCTATATGTCTGGAAAGGCATCATGTATACAATGTGTATATAAGGGAAAGGGGGAGAAGTTATGCTGATGTGACATTATCTATATCCCTAAGTACAAATACTGATTACAGATTATTTGAGAAATGTTTCATTCTAGATAATACAGCTTCTAGAGAACAGGAATGGTATTGTAAGGACAGTCAGCATAACTTCAACTTCACCATCAGCACTAAATTACATGGAAGTATAAAATGAGAAACAAAATGAAAGACATTTCACAACATATGAATTACTTACAGAAATTATTATTTTTCTCTGTCAAAATGGCTTACCCCTATAATACTCAGGCCTTTAAGGTAGTCCTGACGAGGTTGTGCTTGAGGAACACATCCAGCTAAAACCACTTTCTTGTCTTCCTCTTGAGCTTTTCTAAAAGAATTAAAGGCAAATTATTATAATTCACTACCTCACATGTGGATTTTCTAAATTGATGATAATAGCTATGAATTTGCCAAAAGCATGAAACAATTTCTTCTATTTGATCACAGAAGATAAAGTGTGCATGTTGTACTTCTCCCACTAAACATAACAATGTAGACTAAACAGTTAACTCATTCTACTGCCTTCTTGTTAGACAGAAATATAACCTACCTAGAAGCACCTTCTGAATAGCCAAGTTTTCCCAGTTAACTGTGATTTAATCCTCTGAATGTCAGAAAGCTAACTTTTCTTCTAATATGTACCATATACTTAGCAACCTTCATAAATCAAATATATAAAACTAAATATTGTCTCTTCTCAATAATTCAGAGTTATCAATAAAAGTATTATGTTGAGATAGTTAAGAAAAGGAATTGCAGTATGGCCATCAGTCAGTCAATATACATTTACTAAGCATTTACTATTTGATAGGCATTGTGCTTAGCCCTGCAAACACAAAGGCAAAAACATGGTCCCTGCCAACAAAGACTATACATGCAACTGTGAGAGATATAACATAAAAATTATAAATACATACATTAAAAATACAAAGCAGACAGAAGGTAATTGGAGAGGCAAGTCACTAGTAGGGTGGACCTGGGGTAGGGAGACAAGGAAATATCTCTAGGAGAAGGTGAGAATTGAATTGGGTCCTGAAAGAAGCCAGGGAAGCTAGGAAAGGATGAGAACACTGCAGATATGAGGGAAAGTAAGTACAAAGGCTTGGAGGGTCATGTGCTAAACAGTAAGCAGGCTGGATTGGAGCGTGTATAGAGTAGAGGAAAAGTTCAATGCCTCTCTAAAACTATTGATTCTTCTAGATCACCCCTATGCAGTGTGTCACATGGATACTTAGCCTATTCAATTTGAAAATGAGGGGACATGAGCTTCACACACACACTCCACACACAAAAACATAAATCATATATTAAAAGTGTCTTTGAAGGGAATACATAGAACTGGGGATTCTAGATATAGAATTACATGGAATACATAAAACTGGGGACTAAAACTACAACAAAGTAGATGTATCTCTGACACTGATATAACAGAATATAAACATATGACTAGAATTAATGAAAATAAAGTATAATTATTGAATCAAAAGGGTTAGAATTACAAACTACTGAGAATTATCAGTTGGCTAAGGAAAACAAGATTCAAAATTGTGACTGTCTAGAGAATCATCAGAGGATCCAGAAAATATCAGGCTCCAAGAAATGCTAAATCAGATATTATTTACATAAATCTTCAGCAAAATTTTCACTATGTCTTGGTGATAAGAACAACAAAATATGAGAATTGCAAAGCACTTAGGTCAGAGTAGGCCCTTTCTTCCAGAGGAAGGGGATATGTTGACAGAACAGCTGTCCAAGATAGAACCCTGATGTCACAAAGGAACTGTAACAACACCTGCATGCATTTTTATCTAGCTTATTCGTAATTTATATATCTGAAGATACTTAAAGTAAACTAATAAAGGGCACCAGCTCTGCTGGTATATACCCAGGTATAAAGCAGCATAATCCCCAGTATCCAGGAGCCACTCTCAATCATTCTGAACTACTGGCAGAGCCTACCTGTTTGTGATTAGACATTACAGAGGAATGAAAAATACAACTGTCAAACAAGTAAATATAAGGTAAGCTGTGAGAGAGCATTAGCAATGGGGATAACAAAATAAGCTTTACAATTTTACATCTACAGTTTATCTTTCCATATATATAGAAGCTAAAACTAAATATAAGTGTTGATATGGTGTGACCATGAAAAAGCATGGTAGGGACTATCATTACCAGCTTTATAGACACAACATTTCTATTAAATGTCTAAAATCATCCAATTCTTTTGCAACCATTTCACATTGTTGATTTACTGGGCTTGCAGTCCAAATAAAACCTCGAGGCTTTTCGACAAAAACAAATTTCAACAAGGTTACCTGCACTCTCTGCTTATACATGATTTTTTAAGAAAATTTCTAGTGCTGAAAGTAGTTAATAACTATAGTAATTTACTGTTTGATAAACCCAATAAGGGATAAGAACTCACTATTTGATAAAAACTGTTGGGAAAACTGGAAAATAGTATGGCAGAAACTGAGCACATACCAACATCTGACACTGTATACCAAAATAAAGTCCAAATGAGTACACAATTTAGGTATAAAAGCTGATACTATAAGCAAATTAGGGGAGTAAGGAATAGTTTATCTGTCAGATTTATGGAGAATGGGAGAATTTATGACCAAACAAGAGATAGAAAATATTATGAAATGCAAAATGGATAGTTTTGATTACATTAAATTGAAAAGGTTTTATACAAAGTTAATGCAACCAAGATTAGAAGGGAAGCAGAAAATTAGGAAAGAATTTTTACAACCAGTATCTCTGATAAAGGCCTCATTTCTAAAATATATAGAGAACTGAGTCAAATTTATAAAAATACAAGTCATTCTCCAATTGATAAATGGCCAAAGTATATGAACAGGCAGTTTTAAGAGGAAGAAATTAAAGCTATCTATAAGTCATATAAAAAAAATGCTCTAAATCACTATTGCTTAGAAAACTTAAAACAACTCTGAGGTACCACATCACACCTATCTGATGGACTAACAGGAAAATGCTAAACGTTGGTGAAGATGTGGGAAAATTGGAACACTAATTCATTGTTGGTGGAATTGTGAACTAATCCAACCATTCTGGAGAACAATTTGGAACTATACCCAAAGGGCTATAAAAATATGCATACCCTTTGACCCAGTATTACCACTTCTGGGGCTATATCCCAGAGAGATCATAAAAATGGGAAAAGGACCCACATGTACAAAAATATTTATAGCACCTCTTTTTGTGGTGGCCAAGAATTGGAAATTGAAGGGATGCCCATCAATTGGGGAATGGCTGAGCAAGTTGTAGTATATGAATGTAATGGAATACTATTATGCTATAAAAAAACGATGAGCAGGCGGACTTCAGAAAAAACTGGAAAGACTTATATGAACTGATACTGAGTAAAGTGAACAGAACTAAGAGGAACACTGTACACAATAACAACCACAGTGAGCAATGACTGACTTTGATAAACTCAGATCTTCTCAGCAATGCAAGGACCTAAAAAATCCCAAAGAAGTCATGATGGAAAATGCCATCTACATGCAGAGAAAGAACTATGTAGTCTGAATGCAGAGCAAAGCAGATTATTTTCTTTTTTAGTTTAGTTTAGTTTTTTTTCTTTCTCATGATTCCTCCCATTCATTATAATTCTTTTTTACAACATGAGTAATGTGAAAATATGTTTAAAAGGAATGTATATCGGGGTGGTTAGGTGGCACAGTGAGTAAGAGTACCAGCCCCAGAGTTGGGAGGACCCTGAATTGGTTCCAGCCTCAGATACTTAACACCCACACAAAAAAACTGGCCTTGTAACCTTGAGCAAGTTACTTAACCCCAACTGCTTAAAAAAAAAAAAAAAGGAATGTATATATAGAGTTGTTATGAGAATGGGAATTTAAGATCTTCCCTGCCCTGCCCCTAGGCCCTTTGATGGGCTTAAATGCACCTGGAGCCTGTGGAGGGAGGCTTGGTTTTCAGGAACGCCCACACCTTGGTGCTCTCTGATTGGGCAGTGGGTCAAGAGGGTTGTGACATTCTCTGAGCCAGGAGAAGGCTATATAAACTCTGATGTGAGGCTTTGTTTTGGGGCTCCTTTGAGAAGTGATTTGACCAGATGAGGCTCTGGGCAGCCGTTGAGGCCCCCCAGCTTTGAAAACCCAGATGTTGATGCTTCCCTCTCTGGTAACTGACTAGGTATGGATGAATTGGTTGGACAGTTGGAAGCCTGTCTGCTTGGTCTGTTTCTATCTTCTTGAAACTTCTGCTTGTAACCTCTGTATACTCTGAAGTTCGGGATGCTGACTTTTTCCCCTGAACTAGGTAAATGATATGTCTGACTGATTAAAGCAAGACTGTTAACCCATTTTGAGTTGCTTTCCTTTAGAAAAGCAGAGCTAAGAATCTCTGTTGGCAGCCACCCTGGGGATGCTGGGGTGCTTGCTGCAATAAGAGTATATATCAGACTGCATGCCATCTTTGGGTGGGGGGGGTGGGGTTGAGAAAATTTAAAACTTATTGAAGTGTATGTCAAAACTAAAAATAAATAAACTTTTAAAAATTCTAGTATTAAATGATAAGTGAACTCCCAGTAGTTTTTAAAATAAAATATAAATTCATCCTGAACTTATACAGTCTAGCTACAACTCAACATTCCAGTCTTGTTTAAAATTACTCCCTTTATTCACTCTATGTTTCAATCAAAGTGGAATGAAATGCCTCTTGCATCAATGAATTCAAGAAAGTCACAATGTCCATGCCTAGATTTTGTATTTCCCCCTCATTGTTCATCTCAAAAAGCTTCTCTTCCCCTTCAAGGCTCAAATCCTCCATGAAGTCAATGACTGCAAACTGACCTTATATTAGAATTGCTAGAGAAGACACGACCAGTCAATCAACGAAAAAAACAAGAATGTATTGGCACCCCCTATGTTCCTGACACTGTTTTGGGCATTACAGATGCAAGTACAAATAAAGAAATACCTATTAACAAGGAAATTAATATTATGATGAAAGGGCAATTAAGTACATATAAAAATGCATACAGAATAAATATAAAGTGAATAAATACAAACATACACAAGGTGAAATACAAGATAGTTTTGGAGGGAGGGCACTAGCAAGAGGGGATTAGAAAAATTTTCATGGAGAATATGGTGCTGGAGTGGCACCCTAAAGGAAGAACAATTCTGAGGTGGAGTCAATGAGGGAGAATGGGAGAAAGTCAGTACAAAGAGAAGATGAGAGATGAAATTTAGTATGTGAGAAACAGAGAGAAGGAAAATCTAACTGCATGGCAAAATGTAAGAGGGAGAATGGAGTTTCCAAGGAGGCTGGAGAGATAGGCTGAGGTAAGACTGCAGGAGTTTAAAAACTATAGTAGAGTCTATATTTTATCTTAAAGAGTAAAGAAAATCTAAGGTTGATTAAGGTGGGAGTTGTATGTACAGATCTCTAAGGAAAATCACTTTGGCAGCAGTGTAGAAGATAAACTGGAAGAACAATTAAGAGATTGCTACAATAATGTGAACCAGAAGTGATGTCCTAAACTAAAAGAGTAGTTGTGTAAGGGAGAGAAAAAAAGGTTGTTGTGAGAGAAGATGTAGAGATAGAAATGGCAAGATGTGGCAAATGAATAGATATATGATATGGAATTGAAGTTCAGGGAAGAAATTGGACTGGTTATATAGATTTGGGCATAATGCGCATAGATATGATAGTTAAGTTCATAGGAGCTATAATTTTACTGAGAGAGTGTATATAAAGGAAAGAACAGGCCCTAGAACAAAATTTCCACAGTTAGAGATGATATGAATGATAAACCAGCAAAGGTGACTGAGAAAGAGCAGTCAGACAGATAGGCAGCAAACCAGGAGAGTGTAGTATCATGAGAAGTCAGAGAGGAGAGTGTATAGGAAAAAAAGAATGGTCAACAATGTCAAATGCAGCAGACAGGTCAAGAAGGATAAAGAATGATAAAAGACCATCAGATTCATCGAATAAAAGATCACTGGTTCCAATTTCAGTTGACTGATGATGGTGAAAGCCAGACTGCAAAGGGTTGAGGGCGTGAGTAAAAGGAAAATAAGTGGAAGTAACATATGTAGATAGCTGTTTCAAGGAATTTGACTGAGAAAAAGATTAAAGATAAAGGACAATAGTTTCAGAAGAAGGTGGTGTCTACTAATGATTTTTTAAGGATGGAGGATCATGTTTAAAGACAGTTGGAAAGGAACCAGTTGATAGTGAAAAGTTGAAGATTCCAGAGAGAGGAAGTATGATCACAGTTACAACCTGTTGAGGAAGATGGAAGGGAATGAGATCAAGTACCATAAGAACATCCATTTATTTGTCAGGGACTGAGGGAAAAAAGGAGAGTATGAAATGGTATTGGGGGAGGTGGGGGTTGAAAAAAAGAGGATAAGAGGAAGTTTATAGAAGTTCACATCCAATAGTCTCAATATTCTCACTCAAATAACAGGTAAGGTCCTCAGTTGAAGGAGTGGAGAAGAAGGTATGTGAGCCCTGAGGAGGTAAAATAAGGTATGGAATAGCCTCTACAGGGAGTAGGATAGGGAATCACTTGGGAAGAAATAAAGAGATATCCTTCTTGCTGTAAGGGCCCAAGTGGGAATGAGTAACATGAATTTGTGGTATACCCACTCAGCACATTTCTGAGATTTCATGCAGTTGGATTTGGCATTCAAAGGCTCTTCAGAGGACTCAGATAAGATTTGACAAGAGAAAAGAATGATGTAAGAGGTCAAAAGAATCAAGAGTAGGAGGCAGTAGAGTTAAATTGGCTAACAGGTTGAGGTTGGAGAGGGAAGAAAATAGTCAAAGGGAAGTCAAAGTAGCAGTAATGATCTGACCAAGAACTGAGGAATCAGATTTCTCCAATGATGGCAAAAAGTAAGTTTATGAGAGAGTGGCTCATAGGGAGAGGTAGAATGATAGGAGCTCATGGTGAGATAGGGAATTTTCAGAATTTCTCATTAAGGGAGTAAAACATTTTTGGATGATGGCAAGATCCATTACACAACATCTCTATGTGTAGCTGAGATGAAGTGAAAGAATAGTTCATAAAATTTATGGCACCTGAAGAACTTGAGGGAGAATAAAAGCACATATTAAAGATACCTAGCGTAAGGGCAGGAGTTGGGGAAAAGTGAAAGATGGTGATTCAGTCACTGAACTCCTTGAGAAAGGAAGGAGAATAAAATGGAAATCAGAGGACTACAGCTACCATAATTCACAAGGGATGGAAATTTTAATTGAATAGACTTCGAAAAAGAAAAGATTACTGAATAAAGGAGGGGTAGGGAAGGGTAAAAAGAGCCAGAAAGTGGCAGTTGGGGGGAAAAAAGTATTCTGACTGCCCTTCCAGGAAGACACACAGGTAGCTCCCACTCAGTACCTTATGTGGCATATTCACAAAAAGATAGACTGGAAAAAAAAAAAAAAAACTAAAAATTTATCAAAGCATGCAATTAAAGAAAATATTTCACTTTGGCAACTGAGAGGAGAATGGATTAAAGTGAGGAGAAACTTGAGGCAGGAAGAAGAACCAGAAGGTTACTGCAACACAGAAGGATGGGTAATGAGGACTTGCATTATACTAATGGCTATCTAAGCAAAGAGAAGGGCATGTATAGAAAAGATGTTGTGAACATAGAAGCAACAAGAGTTATATAAAAGTAGATAGATTCTTCTACTAAGAATGATATGAATTCATTTCTTTTGTACCAGGATCTGGAACATTTTATATTAACATCATACTTTTTTGGCACGTTACTTAATTTTGTTGAACTTTTTTTTCTTCCTTCCTTTTTATTTTTTAGCATAAAGGACGAGTCCTTCAGAGGCAGTGTGGAGAATTCATGGGGAAATATAAATGCTGTAAATGCAAAAGATATTAAGTGTTTTTTGTAAATATAGAGGGGGATAGGAGAGGGAGAAAAGGCCACAGTAAAACAAGAACAAATGCACTGGTTGATTCTTAAAAGTGATCCCAAACTGAAAATACCTTAGAATATCAAAAATTCCAGTGTTCCCAAGTCAAAGTAAAGATACTATATGTAACCAGAAAGATTTTAAATTTGAAGAAATCATATTCAAGATATTCAAGATGATGCTGCAACTATTATAAAGAAGATAAAATCTTGAAATGAAATATATTAAAAAAAGACTCCCAAAAAAGACTTAGAACAGAAATAATTTACCTTGAAATGGTAAGTATGGTAGGGCTGAGGATAGGGATGAGGATGGGAATGGGGATGAGTGTGGGGAGCAGAAGGATAAATTTTTATAATTTAAAAAAATTGGTGAGGCAGTATCAAAATGTGAGAATAAAGGCAGGAATTTCCCCGAGCTCTTCCAAATTCCACTCCAGACAACTTTAAAATAATACCTCACACTGAATTATGGAGGAGCAGAACCACCAAAGGTTGGAGTGGAACAATTTTCCCATCCAGGAAAACTTACATGGTCAACAGGAAAAGTCTGTCTCAATGTGGTGATGATCAGACATAGAGCCCAGCACAAACCATTTAGCACAGGCCACACTGGGGTACCAGCAGACCTGGGAAACAGTTCATCAGGGACAGCAGCAGCTTCAGGAGCTCCCTTCCCATAAATAGTAAAGGGATGAAACAAAAATTCACTGAGTAGAAGAACTCCTTAAAAAGCAGAATTGACCAAATGGAAAAGGAGGCATAAAAGCACACTGAAGAAAATAATTCCTTAAAAATTAAAATTGGGCAAGTGGAAGCTAATGAATCCATAAGACATCAAGAAACAATAAAATAAAAGTCAAAAGAATGAAAAATAGAAGACAATGTGAAATATCTCATTGGAAAAACAACTGACCTGGAAAAGAGATGAAGGAGAGTTCAATTAAGAATTATTGGATTACCTGAAAGCCATAATAAAAAAAAAAAAGAACCTGGAAATTATATTTCAAGAAACTGTCAAGGAAAACTGCCCTGATACCTTAAAACCAAAGAATAAAAGAGAAATGGAAAGAACCCACTAAACACTTCATCATAGACACACCAAAATGAAAATTCCCAGGAATATAATAGACAAATTTCAGAGTTCCCAGGTCAAGAAAAAAAATACTGCAAATATACAGAAGAAACAATTCAAATATCATGGAGCCTCAGTTAAGGGAACACAAGATTTAGCAGCTTGAATGTTTAAGAATAGGAAGACTTGGAATGAGATGTTCCAGAGGGCAAAGGAGCTAGGATTACAACCAAGAATCACCTACCCAGAAAAAGTGAATATAATCCTTCACGGAAAAAGAATGGATGCTCAATGAAATAAAGGATTTTTAAGCATTCCTGATGAAAAGACCAGAGATAAATAGAAAATCTAACTTGCGAATGCAAGACTCAAGAGAAACATAAAAAGGTAAATAGGAAAGAGAAATCATAAGAGATTCAATAAAGTCAAAATGTTTACATGCCTATTTGGAGAGATGATACTTGTAACTCTTAAGAACTTAATCCTTAGTAGGATAGTTAGAAGGAGTAAACATAGACAGAGGGCACGGGCACGAGCTAACGATGGGGGGATGATTTTTTAAAAATTAAGAGGTGAGAAAGAAGAATGCATTGAGAGAAGGAAGAAGGGAAATGCAGAATGGGGTAAACTATCTCACATAAAAAAGGTATTAAAGGCAGAGCTTTTTGCAGCAGGGGGATGCTTGCACATTACTCTCATCAGAACTCTCTCAAAGAGAGAATAATACACACACTCAGTTGGGTATAGAAATCTATCTTGCCATATAGGGAGGTAGGTGGGAATAAGAGAAGAGGGAGAGGCAAAAAGGTGTGGTAGACTGGGGTAGGCAGGGGTGAATAGGAAAACAGACTTTTGAGAAGAGACAGGATAAAAGGGGAGAAAGAGAGAGGGAGAGTGAGAGAGAGAAGGAGAAAGGGAGAGAGAAATGGGGGGGGGAGGAACTGGATGGGGAAAACACACAATTATTAGTCATAACTGTGAATGTGAATTGGATGAACTCACCCAAAAAATGTAAGTGAATAGCAGAGAGGATTAAAAACCAGAATCCAACAATATGTTGTTTATAAGAAACAGAAAGAAAAACCCAGAGTAAAAATATGGGATCTGAATAAAATCTCTTATGCTTCAGTTGATGTAAGAAAAAAAAAATAGTAGCAATCATACTCTCAGACAAGGCAAAAGCAAAAATACAAAAACAAATCTAAATGAAAGAGATAAGGAGGGAAACTACATTGTGTTAAAAGGTACCATGGACAAAGAAGTAATATATATTCAACTTATATGCACCAAATAGTAAAGCATCCAAATTCTTAAAGAAAAATTTAAATGAATTACATGAGGTTTAAAGATGTAAAACTATACTTGTGAGGAACCTTAACTTTTACCTCTCAGAACTGTCTAAATGTAACCAAAATAAACAAGGAAGAAATCAAGGAGATGAGAATTTTATAAGAATTAAATATAATAGATCTCTAGAGAAAACTGAATGGGATTAAGAAAGAATATACCTTTTCCGCAGTGGTACATTGCAACTATACAAAAGTTGACCATGTATTACGACATAAAAACCTCACAACCAAATGCAGAAAAGCAGAAATATTAAACGCATACCTTTTAGATATAATGCAATAAAAATTACTTTCAATAAAGGGCCTTTGAAACACAGATTAGAAATCAATTGGAAACTCAATCTAATCCTAAAAAATGAGCAGGTCAAATAATAAATAAGAGAAACAATAATTTCATTAAAAAGAATAACAACGAGACAACAAAATGTATGAGATGCAGACAAACCAGCACTTACAGGAAATTTTGCATCTCTAAATGCTTACATCAATAAGAGAAAAAGCAGATCAGTGAATTGAGCATGCAATTAAAAAAAAAAAACCCTCAAAAAAGAACAAATTAAAAACCTCCAATCAAACCCCAAATTAGAAATCCTGAAAACCTAAGGAGAGATTAACAAAATTGAAAATAAGAAAACCATAGAATAAACAAAACTACAAGCTGGCTTTATGGGAGTGAGGGGGAATAAAATAAACCATTGATTAATATGATTTTTTAAAAAGAGGAAAACCAAATTACAGTATCAAAAATGAAAAGGGTAAATTTGTCGCCAATGAAAAGGAAATTAAAACAATTATTACAAACTATTTTGCCCAAACAGATGCTAATAAACCCAACAATCTAAGTGAATGAATATTTAAAAACATATAAATCTCCCAGATTAAGAGAAGAGGATATAAAAATACTTAAATAACCCTATCTTAGAAAAAGAAATTGAACAAGCCATCAATGAGCTCCCTAAGAAAAAACCCCCAGGACCAGATGAATTCACAAGTGAATTTTACCAAATATTTAAAGAACAATCAATTCCAATACTATATAAACTATCTAAAAAACAGGCAAAGAAGAAGTCTACCAAGTTCCTTTTACAATAGAAATATAGTGCTGATATCTAAACCAAGAAGAGCAAAAACAGAGAAAGAAAACTAGAGACCAATTTTCCTAATGAATATTGATGCAAAAATTTTAAATAAAATATTAGCAAGAAGAAATACAGCAAATATCACAAAGACCATACATTTTGGCCACGTGGAATTTATATCAGGAATGCAGGGCTAGTTCAATATTAGGAAAACTAGCAGCATAACTAACTGTAAAAAAAATAAAAACAACAAAAATCATACAACTATCTCAGCAGATGCAGAAAAAGCTTTTGACAAAATACAATACTCATTCTTGTTAAAAACACTAGAAAGAATAGAAATAATTGGAACTTTCCTTAAAATGATCAATAGTATCTATCTAAAAACATCAGCAAGCATTATCTGTAATAGGAATAAACGAGAAGCTTTTCCAATAAGATTAGGGTTGGAAGCAAGAATGCCCATTACTACCACTTTTATTCAATATTTTACTAGAAATTCTAGCTATAGAAATAAGAGAAGAAAAAGACACTGAAGGAATTGGAATAGGCAATGAGAAACAAAATTATCACTCTTTGTAGATGATATAATGGTATACTCAGAGAATCCTAAAGAATTAACTAGAAGACTAGCTGAAGAAAGAATAACTGGAAATAGTTCTGATGCAAAGACCAACTGAGTAAAACTATTCAAGCAAAACACAAGATAAACAAAGAACAGAAAGGTAAACACATTTGAATAATTGAAAGGGACTAAATGATTATGAACTACTTATGTTCTAATGGGGGACTAGACACAAGTGATTCTTCAGAACTGCACTATAGCTTCAAAGAGGAGACTTAAAAACAGAAACACAAGACCTGGGAGTGCTTTTGTTCTACTGCAATGGTTTTAACAGAGGAAAGAAAAAGGAGGGAACAAATAATGCACAAGAAAATAAATGAGGAAGAAAGAAATGCAATTCAATATTTCTCATAATTGGAGAGAGAAGAGAAAATAAACATAGAGGAAGGAATAGGAAAGTGAGTCATTTTTAACTGAAACAAAGGAAAGTTGAATGAGTGTGTGTGCGCACTCACACACGCATGCATGCACACAGCAAAGAACTGAAAACTAAGAGAGTGTTGGGAAACAGATAAAAGAATCGTAATATTTAGATGCAATGAAATATTATTACAGTAGGGACCAGAAGAGATGGGGTTGGGAGGGAGATGGATGAGGCAAAAAGGACCATTTCAGAGAAATCTAAAGGGTTCATATGAAATGAGACTGTTGTGATAGTGAAAGTGATGCCAAATAAAAGGAAAAGAAAGAAAATTAATCTTCCTGGTATTTTTTTTTTCACCATGTCACCATCTTCCTCTATCTGTCTCTCGGAACTTTGGACTCTAATGTTGAATATCCAAGCTCAGATGAATCAGTTTTTACCTAATTTTACCAGAAGAAAGACCCCCGTACTAGTTCTGAGTTTTAATCATGAAATGATACCTACACTCTGGATATCTTCCTATTACCTACTATTAGAACTTAGGACTTCATCCTCAGGATTCCAAGCTTTGATGGGTGAAGTTAAAATGAGGATCAGGAACAAAAGTACTATGTCACTTTTGGGCCACCTCATCACCATGCAGTTGTGACCGTGCCTCCTCCCCTTTTTATATATATTATCCAAATTTATTTAAATGTAAACTCTGAGGGAAGGGACTGTTTGGTATGTACATATTTGTATTCATCCTTAGCAGAGCCTGACACATAGTAAGCATTTAATAAATGTTTTGTCTATATGCCTTTTAATGAAACATTTAAAAGATGTACAGAAGGAAATCAAAGGGAGACATAGACAAGCTGGACAGTTTTGGAACTACTATGTTGAATTAGTCATAAACTATGTTTTTAAAAAGTCCAGTTGTACCGAGAGACAGTTTTATATGCAATTCTCTTTTTCTGTTCTTTATATATGGAAATGATCTTGTTTACTCATGTCTGTCAAGTTAATAATAATAAAAAAGAAAAATTTTTTAAATGAATAGTCCCAAAAGTGACTAGATTCAAGAAAAAATACAGAGATATAGAAAAAACAGGCAAAAATTCCATTTTCAACTTATATAAATTCATGAGAAAGACATACTCTAATTATACACTTCATTATCAAAATTTTTATGACAGAATAAGTGATGTAGAGATGTAAAGATCTAAGAACAGGAACTGACTTTTCCTCTGAAGCCTGATCAACAAGTCCCAGCTACCTCTTCAACCACCAACCTCAAAAAAAAAAGCAATCAACTCAAGTGCTGACACCTTAATGATACACACACAAACACTATCTGATATAAATGAGGATTTTCATTGCAGCTTATGAAAAAAGTTCTTATTTCATACAATATTGAGCTAGGAAGGCCTAGGGTCAAGTCCTACCTCTAATACACACTGGTCACATCACTGTGGGCAAGTCATTAAACTTCTCAAAGCCCCCAAGCAACTAACTCTAAGTGGCAGCTATGTATTGCTAAGAGAAGTCTCCTCACAAAGAGTTCCATATACAAATGCAAGAACAGGCCCAATCAACAAAATAATGTGCTGTGAACCATGTACTAGGGGACCTACACTCATCAATGTAAGACATTATCACTTTTGCATTGTTTTATGTTTTTGTATTGTTTTATATTCATGAATTATAAGTTCCTAATGTAGAGTGTTTCTATCTTCTGTAATACAATGCTAGGTACATAGTTTGTACTCAAATCTTTGGCAAATTAATTACATCCTTAGGAAGGTTAATTTATTTAAGGGTACATTTATAAATCTTTCATGTTACTGTGCAATAGGGCAACTACAATGGTCACAAGATTCTACTTGTAGCCATTGTCAAAAGAAACAAGCGGGCTGGATAAACTATTCATTTAACCTGGCATGCCATTTCTTAAGTTATTATATTTTTGTCTGCTGTTTCCAATGCCATTAAATGAATATGTGCCCTTGAAATTAACTAAAACAAATTTGCTTGTGTAGAAAGATATCTGTAAGTTCCTAAGAACAGAGTAATACTAATAGTCTTCAAAAAGAAAGATATAGCAGGAATTTATTAACAATTGAAATAAATCATACCAAGAAACTGTAGAATATAGTAGATATGCATGAATCTGAAAAGTTTTTGGTGTTGATCAAATACTTATAACTTAGAGCAATTCTGTGGTTTTACTTTTTTTATTAACAGAAATTGATAGTAAGACAAATGAACAAGAAAAATTGACTAGATTTCTTCACAAATAGCAGTTTTGAGGCAGCTAAGTGGCACAGTGAATAGAGCACGGGCCCTGAAGTCAGGAGGACCTGAGTTCAGATTTGACCTCAGACACAACACAAAAACTAGCCCTGTGACCTTGGGCAAGTTACTTAATCCCAATTGCCCTCCCAAAAAAAAGGAAGAAAAACAACAACAAATAGCAGTTTTAAGGAAACTGTCAGAAAATATTCATGGCCATTACTTTGTTCCACCTTTAAGGAAGACAGATGAGGTGGTGTAAAGAGCACTAACTTGTCTGTCTGAGAAAACAGAAGCTACCATACACTGAGTATGGCGTTATAGAGCCTGCAAATGAATACTTGCTTTGCAACTTACTTTGATGTGACCCTGGGCAAGTCACTTAATTAGAAGGTGATAATAGATAATCTATAAGGTCTTTTTCAACTTTAAATCTATGAGCCTATAAACCACTGGGACTCATTTTCTTCAAGTGTTAAATGAGAAGACTGACTTGGATGACCACAAAGGTCGCTTCCAGCTCTAGACTTGAACTCATTTTATCATATTGTATTATATTATGTCCTGTCCTGTCCTATCCTACTCTATCCTATTTTATCCTACCCAGTAATTTAAGAGTTGTAGGTGAGTGATAAAGGAAATAAATCCACCTTGTAATAGTTCCAGATATTTAATATATATACAGGAAGTACAAAGGATATAGAATTACGTCTGATGTGGAATACAGAAAGAATTATTACCATAATGGAAAATAGAACCTTTCTGTCCTTAGCTTTGCATCAAAAAATTTGTGGCCTATACATTACTGTAATCACTTTTAAATAAATCACAACCCTTTTAAGGAAATATCTTTAAAACAGTAAGACACTTTTATCTTTTCTACTATGCAGAAATAATAGCTACCTGAATGTACTCCCTGATTAGTCATTTTAGCCAGGAGGCACAAATTAGCTTGCGTCTCCTTGGAAATTAAATCCATTAAAAATTCTTAAATGAAGGAACTGTTTCATAGCTATTAATTCTATAGAGATACTAATTGCTCTCACTACACCCCTAGAAAATCTACAGTATTCTACATACAAACTGTCTGATTTCTTAATGTCATTTAATGTGCAGAAATTAGTGGCAAAATTCATGTGACACTTTCGTGGTAAAAACAAATAACACAATGACATTTTAGCTAGTCAAAGAATAAGGAAATTTTTGTGAAATACTTCTACAAAAAACACATTTCATGCAGAAAGATAACTGATAATGCTCTGCTAAGGGCCCATCAGTCCTATACTGTAAGGTAGCAACCCACAAGCAACCTTAGAATGACCTTAGAAACACTATCACTAATATGATTAGAATTATATAAAAAAGAATGATTATTCCACTTCACAAGGCCCTCACTTTAGCAAGGCAGTTCTTTCATTCCTCTCTTGTTGTTTCCCTATCTCACTCCCTACAGAAACTATTGCAAACCTTTCCTACCTCAGGTCTCCCAAAGCAACTTTTCCCTACTTTTGCTTAGCTAAGGATCTTGCCTCCTTTACTCAAAAAAAAACTGAGGACATTGTAATGGGAATGCAAATTTGGAAGATCTTCCCTGCCCCTAGGCTAAAGTGCACCTGAAACATGGGGGTGGGAGGCTTGTTTTTCAGTAGATACTTCTTGATTGGCCAGTGAGTCAATAAGGTTGTTACATTCTCTGAGCCAGGAGAAGGCTATATAAGCCCTGATGTGTAGCTTTGTTTTGGGACTCACTTTGAGAAGTGTTCTGTGATTTGATCTGAATTCTGGGAAGCCATTGTTGAGAGTCCCCCGGCTTTGAAAAACCCAGATGTGGAAACCCAGATGTTGACTGGGTATGGATGTAATGGTTGGACAGTTTGGAAAGCTGTCTACTTGATCTGTTAATGTCTTGATAATTCTGTCTGTATATTTTGAAGTTTGGGGTGCTGACCTTTTTCCCCTGAACAAGGTAAACGATATATGTCTGACTGATTAAAGTAAGCTTGTTAACCCATTTTGAGTTGCTTTCCTTTAACAAAGCAGATCCAAGAACCTGTATGGGCAGCAAACCCTGAGGACGTGCTTAGGGTGCTTGCTGCTACAGACATTCAACCTGAGCTTACCTTCTCCAATTCCAGTCATTTCAAAACCAACATCTCCCACATCTCTTTCTTTCCCCTGACTCTGACAAAGAAGTGGTCCTTCTCCTTGCCAAGACTACTTGCTATATATGTGCATCTGAGCTCATTCCATTCTACCTTTTCCAGAAGATTGCATCCTCAATCATTCCTCCTTTCTCTCAAATCTTAAACCTTTTCCTCTCATCCTACCTCTTCTTTCCACTCACAAAGTCACCATCTTAGTTCTAATCCCCCCTGACTGGATAAGTAACCTTCATCTTCCACAGTATTCCTAAAGTAATTTTCCTTAAGCACAGATCTTACACTTGGACTCCCTGACTCAAACTATAGTGGCATTCTGTTTACTAGAGGATCAAATATACCCCCTCTGTTTAGCTTTAAAAGCCTTATGCAATCTGACTCAAACCTCTATTTCCAGTCTCAGTGGATATTGCTTTCCCTCCCTCATTCTTCAATCCAGACAAACTGGCCTTCTCTCTGTTCATCATATACAACATTGCATCATTTCCCATCTCCCTAATTTTGTACTAGCTATCACCCATGTCAATGATGCAATGCTTCCTTACCTATACCTCACAGAGTTCCCCCTTCCTTAAAGATGCAGCTCAGGCACCATCTTTTGAACAAAGCTTTTCCCGAGGGCCCGTAACTGCTGGTTCCCTAAACTACCATATATTTAGATGTATTTCTACTTATTCACTTTGTATTTTACATATACATACTTTTATATGTACTTTTATGTCCCTGATCATGATGAAAACTCACAGAAATCAGCAAAATAATTTATACAATGACATAACATAACAGAGAAAACATCTTTGAAAGACTTTGAACTTTTATTAATGCAATGATAAACTATGAGTCTAGAGGACTAAGGTTTAATCCTGCCAGAGAAGTGATGATGCAGAATGACACTATTTTTGGAAATAACCAATGAGGGAATCTGCTTTGCTAGACTATTTCTTTTATTTTTATAGTTCAACTGGAAATATGTGTGAGAAATGGAGAGATGCAACAGGAGGAAGGTATGTATGTATGTATGTATGTATGTATAAAAGCAGGGATTGTTTCATTTTTTGTATTCAGATCCCCTTCACCTAGTACAATGCCTGACACACAGTAGGCACTTAAATATCTGCTGATTGACTGATTGAATACACTACAAGTAAGAAATTGGGTAGATGCCCTAATAATTAAATGCATTATCTTTCCTATAGGGAATATGGAGCCTCATTTTTCATTGCCCAATGTTTTTTTTTTCTTTTTTGCTCACTTCTGTGTTCTTTCCTTAACTATTGATAACTAGTTCGATATAAATAAGGTCCCATGGAGCTTCCCCATAATACTTTTTTTTTTCTCTTTTTCTCTTTCTCCCATTCCTTCCTTGCTTATTCATCTAACTTTACCTTTCTTCTCTCTTTATTCCCTAACCTGAAAATGGTATTAAAGGATATTTCCTTATGGACATATATCTCAGTGGAACTAAGACACAAAAACTGTTTTGATTTCCTTATGGGATTTACAAGGTCAAATCAAATCACTCGTTCTTTCACTAGAGAATTTGAACCCTGAGCAATTCCTCATCCAAAAGCTGTATAATTTGCAAATATTTTCTCATTTTATCCTCCTACATACTCATAATTATTATTATTGTCATTTTGCAGATGAAGCAATTGAGATACAAAGAGGTTAAGTTCCTCAACATCTTACAGCTTCGACACAGCTTGATTCCAGACCTGGGTATTTTAACCCCAAATCTAACGTTTTTTCCAATTCACCACTGCTATACCAAACTGGACAAAAGAAGCCAGTTAGTACTAAGTACAGGTCAGCTATTCATTGCAGTTTCAGTTGGTATCCAGTTATGCCTCATATTCTAAGTTACTAATGCCTACAATATGGCCAGATGACTAAATTTTAAAAGGTTCTAAAACTCTGTAGAAAAGAAGAGCTTCAAGGGAAGATTCACTTCAGTGAGTGACATTTTATAGGTACAGAGCCTATTCAATATTTTTAATGAATGAAAAAGGCAGAAGAATGAAAGAGACTCTTTTTAAAAGATATCCTTTCTTCGTGTCTGCCCAATTGTATGAGGAAATACTTCTAAGGATTTATGGTTATTTAGATTATACTGATGAGTGAAACTTTTATTTTATTTAGATAAAATTCATCCAGTTTTGCCTACACAATTAAGACCTGCTTCAAAAACTCTTCAAAAAGTTAAAGATTCTGCTCTAGCCCTCCAAAGAAAAAAGGGGAAGAGAAAGAAAACAGTCTTTGCTGCCCATCTTTTGGTATCATTCGAATTTTTCTATATATCTTAGAAGCCACATGAGAACGGTTTTAGGCCAAGAGATATAAACAGGATGTTACAGTTAAATGGAAATAGAACTAGTTATGAATGTATAAATGTGGTTGAATTTAGGCATGAAACTAACCTTGAAAAAATAAAAACCAAATACAAATTTCTGGAGATAATTTAAAAAACTAAATAATTCTGAATGTTAAAAGATGAATCAACAAAGAAATATGTATATAAATTTTGTCTTTTTATATCTTCTAGTGATTGTTTACTATAAAAAAGAGGAGAGACCAATTGAATAGGAAGGGATAATAGCTAAAAGGTAAAATTGAGAGGTGAGAGAGGAATATAATGAGAGGAGATGGGGAGAGACAGAATGGGGTAAACTATCTCATATAGAAGAGGCAAGGGAAAACTGTTACAATGGAGGGGAAGAACAGGAAGGCAAAAGGGAATGGGTCAACCTTACTCTCATTGAATTTGGCTTAGGGAAAGAATGACATACACACTAAATAGGGTATTTACTCTACAGGAGAGTATGGAGGAAGGAGATGAGAGGGGGGATGATGGAAGGGAAGGCAAGTTGGGGGGAGGGAAGTTGGAAGCACACACTTTTGAAAAGGGACAGGGTCAAAGTAGAGAATAGAAAAAGTGGGGGGCGGGATAGGATGGAGGGAAATATAGTCAGTCTTTCACAATATGTCCACTATGGAAAGGTTTTGCACAGCTACACATGTACAACCTATACTGAACTGCTTATCTACCAAGTAAGGGAGGGTGAGGAGGGAAGGGAAAGAATCTGGAATTCAAAGTTTTAAAATCAAATGTTTAAATATATATTTTATTATTATTATTATTATTATTATTATTATTATTATTACCAGCAACTGGGAAACAAGATATACAGGCACTGGGGCATGGAGATCCATCTTGCCCTACTGGAGAGTTGGAGGGGGTATAGGGGAGGATGTGGGAGAGAGAAGATTGAGGGAGGGGGTATTTAGTAAGATCACTGTTTTGGGGTGGTGGGTGGGGGAAAGATGGGGAGAAAACTTGTAGCTCAAGATCTTGGGAAATGAGTGATATAAACCAAAAATAAACATAAAATTTAATTCAAAAAAGAGAAGAGACTAAAAAATTTAGATGCATTTATACATCATACATCTATCATCTCTTTTTGCTGTTGCTGTTCAGTCATTTTAGTCATGTCCAACTCTTTGTGACCCCATTTGGGGTTTTCTTGGCAAAGATAATGGAGTAATCTGCTGTTTCCTTCTGCAGCTCATTTTACACATGAGGAAACTGAGGTAAACAGGGTTGAGTAACTTGCCCAGGGTCACACAGCTAGTAAGTGCCTGAAGCCAGATTTGGATTCAGGTGTTCCTGACTCCAGGCCCAGAGCTCCATCCACTATATCACTGTGCTGTCACCTATCATCTCTAATACCCCTCATTTACACCTACATCCTTCACTTCTGTGAAAACATAATTTGTAACCTTTGAGATAAAGAAGGGAATAGTAAAAAAGCATCTGATTAGACAATGAAGTGACCTAGTTATGCTTTTCACTGTGTAATCTTGAATCAGTCACTGTATCACTGATTTAAAGTTGGAAGGGACTTCAGAGGACATCTCTCATTTTACAAATGAAGAATCTGAGAACCAAAAAGGCCATCCAAGCAGTAAGCATCAGAAGCAGGAATTGAACCAAGATGCTCCAGAACCAGTGGTCCTTCCACTATACCATATAACCTGTCAGAACTACATACACAATTAAAGGCTTAGCATAATGAATCATTTAATCTACAAGTTCTTACTTAAGTATCTGCAAGATACCACACACTGATAGGCAACAGGGATTCTTATAATAAAAGAGAGAAATTCTGTCCTCCAGAGACTTCTATTGAGGGAACAGAGTATGTTTACATATTGCTAAACAATAATAAAATGAAAACATAGTGATGTAGGGAGAGGGACAGTAACATCTAGGAGAAACAGGAAAAAATTTCAGAAGGAATTGGCACTGGAGATGAGAAATGAAGGAATGTAGGGTTACAAGAAGTGGAAGTCACAAGGAGGAGCAATCCAAATTTGGGAGAGAGCCAGTACAAAGGCAGAAAGATAGGAGATGCAATGTTGTATATATCAAGGAAAGAAAGTAGGCCAGTTTGACTGAAAAGCAGTGTGTGTGAGGGAAAGTAGTATGTGATCAGCCTGGAAAGATAAGTTAAAGTCAGATTGTTAAGGGCTTCAAATTTCAACCACTGAACTTATATTTCATCCTAAATGGAATGAAGACTCAATGAAGCTTCTTAAGCAAGAGAACAACATAATCAAACCTATTAATTAGTACTATCAATTTTGGAGTTATACAGAGAATGGATTGAAAAGGAGAAAGATAGCATTAAGAGTCTACTGGAAGAAGCAATGAGGCCCAAAACTAATGAGGTCATGGTGCAAGCTAAGAGAAGAGGATAAATGCTAAAGATGTTGAGGTAGAATCAACAACTGACTGCATATTGTGGGAGAAATGAGAGTGAAAAGTTGCAAATCACTTCTTACAAAGCTGTGTGCCTGGAAGAAAGGTGGTAGCATGCAGAGAAAAGGGAATGTTAAAGAGGAAATAGTTTTAAAGGAAAAGATAGTAAGTTGTGCTTCAGACATCTCATGTTTGAGATACTTATGAAGAATACTGATGGATATGTACAGCAAGATGTTGGAGATACAAAACTGGAACAAAGGAGAGAAATAAGGGCTGGATATAGAGATCTTAGAATCATCAGCATAGAGATCAGTTGGCTATGTGGGGGCTAATGAGATAACTAAAAAATAATATAAAGATAGAAGAGGCTAAGAGGCCCTGGAAAGAGCCATAGTGGAACACCTACATGGAAAGACTCTTTGACTTGGATAAAGACCTTCTCAAAGAGGACAAAAAGGATCAGTCAGATAATTAGGAAAAGAATCAAGACAAAGCATTACCATCAATCTTAGGGAAGAAGTATTATCCAGGAAGAATGTGAGGTGTTGTTATCAGCAACAAGGGACAAAGAGAGGTTGAACATTACAGTGAGGATGATATAAAGTTCCAGCTCCAAGATGAGATAAAAGCAAAAGAGTATAAGCGGAAAACACAAGAAGGGTCACCTTAACCTGTAAGACTGGAGCAGAGAAGAAAGGATTTACAAATGATATTGAGGTTAAGTGAGGTACAAAAACAGGAGGAGAGGGAGCTCAGAAAGGAAAGATTCCATTTTTCCAATGAAGAGCAAGAAGTGCTCCTCTGCCAAGAGGAATAGTAGTAAATCATTTGAGAAAAGAAGATTTGTAACAGCAACTGTGAGAAGTGCAAAATATCAAGGAAAGAATGGATAACCAGGCAGCCATGAGAGCCCAGCTGAAGTTGTATAAATTTTTTTTGTAGACCTAGTTCTATGATTTACTACAGAAGTATTCAGCAACATATTGGAAGTGCATAAGTCAAATGGGAGTAGTAATTAGGCTCATGCATTAGAAAGCAAAGAGCAAGGGATCCAAGAGTTGAAATAGAAGTTGAAAAGGTTAACAAAGATAATCTCAAAGGTCCATTCAACCACTAAAATCATTAACTCCATTTTGACATGTTCTAAGGAAAGGTGATCAAACGTCAGAAGAAGCACCTTACTTCTAATTTATAGTGGTCACTGGAAACAACAGGGAATTTCAATTGTGTCCAGATCCTTAAGGGCACCATTGTAAGTAAAAGAACTATTAATAAAATGTCTCCTAATTAATGTTAAATATATCCTTACACAATATAGAAATTACCCTGAACAGACTTAAAAATAACCAAAGAAAAACTTACAAAGTTTGTTTTATTTTGTGTGTTTAAATCTAATTGACTCCACAGACATTCTTATTCCACATACAAAACTAGGAGAGCAAAGGTGAATTAAGAGTGGTTTTTTTTTTTTTTAAGTTGGAAGAGAAGTTAAATTGGTAAATAATGGAAAATAACTAGGCACAGGAAAATCCACCAAATGGAGAGTCAAGGAATGACAAAAAGGAACCCATGCTGAAGACTTATGGGTAGACCTACACATATGACTGTCTTGACTTTGTTGAAATAAAAAGACAAAACAATGTAAACATTTGCAGTTAGGAGTATTGTTTTGTTCATTTGTTCTTCATAAAACTTGCTGACAACAAATTACACTTTTTGATTTTTATCTTATGTAAGTGTTTATAAACAATAGAGGAATGAATCCAAAATTTGTCATCTCCAGGAACAATTAATTTTGCCATACCTTACAAAGAAAGAAAGAAATTATACTTAGGTGGGAGAATGAAGAAGGATAAGAGAAGGAAATAGTGAATAAAGATATGAGCAAACATATATATATATATATACATATATAAAGAGAGAGAGTGAGAGAGAGAAAGAGAGAGCATAGCAACATTTTTTTAAATGAAAGAGCAGTTCCAATAGAATTGAAAATGATGATAGTAAAACTAAAGAAGAAAATAAGAGAGCCAATCATTAAGAAATGGAGAAGTGGAGCAGCAACGACTCAACTAGGAATACTGAATACCACAAGGCAGGACAAAATCAGGAATGATCTATAAAAACACACAGCAGGTTGTTCTGGGGCTCTCCTCTCTCCCCCCCGCCAAAAATAAGGGCTACCTATACACTAAGAGAAAAAGTAGGCTAAGAGAGAAGTGTCATTAGACTAGGAGAGGTTAAAAATATGAGAAAGGAATCTGATAAACTGAGAAAGTGAAGCCTTAGAGAATGTCAGAAGGGATCAGAATTAAAGGCAAAAGTAAAAGGTGTGTCATTAGAAAGGAATGACACTTTGCTATGTCAAAGAAGGAGAAGAAGGGGGCACTTTCTTCAGCTATGGCTCCAAATACTTCCAATACCAGTAAAAAAAAATGACTCTAAACAAATTTTAGAGCTACATACCCAATAAGTGACAGAGAGAAACAAATCTCTAGCAAAAGGCAGCCTGGCAGGCCAACCATAAGGATCAATAGCATCAGACTGGGAGCTGAGTGCAGTCCCACATAAGCCACCTGGGCCCAGACCCTGGGCAGCCCCCACCAGCAGCACAGACCAGCCGGAACAGACTTCAGGAGAGAGAATAACCAACAGCTATGGTGGTTTCTAAACTTCTCAACCCATAAATGATAAAGAGAAAGAAAAAGGTCAGGGGGTACTCTGTTGGAATTAAGTGATAGAAGAGTACAATCCAGCACCTGCCCCCAGGGCTAGAGGTTGGGGGGGCAGGGTGGCTGGAGCTACTGCCTTGTGGCTCCCTTAGGAGCTCCTGGGCTACAGATGGTAAGGAGACCAAGTGACCATTCAGAGGGTAATCTCTCTTGCTTTTGATCTGCTTGGATCTAGGTCACAGTCTTGGGTGGTAGTCTTGGAGTGTGTCGAACAGTGTGCCAGAGCTTCTGGTAGCTGTAGAGAAGGCACCCTCCTCATAGCTCTGGCAACTGTGAAAGCCCCAGCGATTTGGGACACAGCTCTCTCCATTCTGGAAACAGAGTTCTACTGTAGCAAAGAGCTCAAAAGTCAAGTAATTGGTTGGCAAGATAAGTAAGCAGAAGAAGCACAATCAGACCATAGAACCCTTTTTTTGGGAACAAAAAGGATCAAAACATGGAAGGAAAGGAAGAGAACAAAGTCAAAACTCCTGCATCAAAAGCTTCCAAGAAAAATATGAATTGTTTACAGGCCATGGAGGAGCTCAAAAAGGATTTTGAAAATCAAGTAAGAGAAGTGGAGGAAAAATTGGGAAGAGGAATGAGAATGATGCAAAAAAAATCATGAAAAGCAAGTAAATAGCCTGCTAAAGGAAATCCAAAAAACTACTGAAGAAAATAACACCATAAAAAAAACAGACTAACAGGGGCGGCCAGGTGGCTCAGTGAGTAAGAGCACCAGCCCCAGAGTTAGGATAACCTGGGATCGAATCCGGACTCTGATACTTAGCACCACACCCAGAAATAACTGGCCGTGTAACCTTGAGCAAGTTACTTGACCCCAACTGCTTAAAAAAAAAAAAAAGACTAACTCAAATAGCAAAAGAGGCCCAAAAAGCCAATGAGAAGAATGCCTTAAAAAGGAAAATTGGCCAGGTGAAAAAGGAATTTCAAAAGCTCACTGAAGAGAATAATTCCTTCAAAATTAGAATAGAGGGGCTCTCTCCCCAGGCGTCCTCATGAGAGTGACATCGTCTTTAAATCCCGTGTGGCAATCCCTGAAGTACCACCGCAATGCCCAAGGAAGACAGGGCTACCTAGAAGTCCAATTAATTCAAGATCATCCAACTTTTGGATGATTATCCAAAATGCTTCATTGTGGGAACAGACAATGTGGGCTCCAAGCAGACAGCAGATCCAGATGTCCCTCCCTGGGAAGGCTGTGGTACTGATGGGAAAAAACACCATGATGCACAAAGCCATTTGTGGTCATCTGGAGAACAATCCTGCCCTGGAGAAACTGCTGCCTCATATTCGGGGGAATGTGGGATTTGTGTTCACCAAGGAAGATCTGACTGAGATTAGGGATTTGCTTCTAGCCAATAAGGTGCCAGCTGCTGCCCGTGCCGGTGCCATAGCCCCATGTGATGTCACTGTGCCAGCATGGAATACTGGTCTGGGTCCTGAGAAGACTTCCTTCTTCCAGGCTTTGGGTATCACCACCAAGATTTCCAGGGGTACCATTGAAATCTTGAGTGTTGTGCAGCTGATTAAGACCGGAGACAAAGTGGATGCCAGTGAGGCAACCTTGTTGAACATGCTGAACATCTCCCCGTTCTCCTTTGGACTGATCATTCAGCAGGTGTTTGACAATGGCAGCATCTTCAACCCTGAAGTGCTAGACATCATGGAGGAGACTTTGCATCTTCGGTTCTTAGAGGGTGTCCGTAACATTGCCAGCGTCTGTCTGCAGATTGGCTACCCAACTGTTGCATCCATACCCTACTCAATCATCAATGGGTACAAGCGGGTCTTGGCTGTAGCTATGGAGACTGAGTACACCTTCCCACTTGCTGAAAACGTGAAGGCCTTCTTGGCTGACCCATCAGCATTTGCAGTGACCACCCCTGCGGCCGCTGCTTCAGCTGCTGCCGTGCCTGCTGCTGCCACTCCGGCCAAGGTGGAAGCCAAGGAAGAATCAGAGGAGTCAGATGAAGATATGGGCTTTGGTCTCTTTGATTAGCCCACAGGAAACAACTATTTCAGCAAGTTTATTTGTGAAAAAAAGAAATAAAAGTACTCATTTATCTCAAAAAAAAAATTAGATTAGAGGAAATGGAAGCTAATGACTCTATGAGAGATCAA
Organism: Petaurus breviceps papuanus; assembly: GCF_028583685.1. Taxonomy (NCBI): domain Eukaryota; kingdom Metazoa; phylum Chordata; class Mammalia; order Diprotodontia; family Petauridae; genus Petaurus; species Petaurus breviceps. The sequence continues at coordinate 9,658,880 of NW_027185810.1, read as the reverse complement.
GATACTATACAACAGATCCAAACAAATGAAAAAATAGAAGGCAATATGAAATACATCACTGGAAAAACCACTGACCTGAAAAAAACAGATCCAGGAAAGATAACTTTAAAAATTATTGGACTACCTGTAAGCTATAATCAAAAAAAGAGCCTAGAAATCATCTTCAAGAAATTCTCAAGGGAAATTGCCCTGATATTCTAGAATCATAGGGCAAAATAGAAATTGAAAGAATTCAACAATTGCCTCTTGACAAAGATCCCAAAAAGAAAACTTCTAGGAATATCATAGCCAAATTCCAGAGTTCCTAAGTCAAGGAGAAAATATTACAAGCAGTCTGGAAGAAACACTTTGAGTACTGTGGAAACACAATCAGGATAACACAAGATCTAGCAGTTTCTACACTGAGGGATCAAAGGGCTTAGAATATGATATTATGGAAGTCAAAGGAAGTAGGATTAAAACCAAGAATTACCTACCCAGCAAAACTGAGTATAATGCTTCAGGGGAAAATAGGGTCATCCAATGAAATAGAAGACTTTCAAGCATTCTTGAAGAAAATACCAGCACTGAACAGAAAATCTGACTTTCAAATACAAGAAGCAAGAGATGCATGAGAAGAAGGTAAACAGGAAAAATCATAAGAAACTTATTAAAGTTGCACTATTTATATTTCTATATGGAAAAGTGATAATTGAAACTCATGAGACTTTTTCTCATTATGATGATAGTTGAAAGGAATATATATACATATATATGTATGGAAGGATGTATGTGTTTATAAACATGTGAGTGTGAGTATATTTGTGTACATGTATACATAGAAAGAGGGCACAGGATGAGTTGAATGTGAAGGGATGATATTTTAAAAATAAAATTAAGAGGTGAGAGAGGAATATATTGGGAGATGGAGAAAGGGAGAGATAGAATAGAGTATATTATCTCATATAAAAGAGGCAAGAGAAAACTGTTACAATGGAGGGGAAGAGCAGGAAAGTAAAAGGGAATGGGTCAACCTTACTCACATTGGATTTGGCTTAAGGAGGGAATAATATTCACACTCAATTGGGTATCTTACCCTACAGGAAAGTAGAGGGGAAGGGGATAAGAGGGCAGATGATAGAAGGGAAGGCAGAGTAGAGAAGGAGGTAGAAACAAATGCTTTTGGAAAGGGACAGGGTCAAAGTAGAAAACAGAATAAGTGGGGGACAGGATAGGATGGTGGAAATATAGTAAGTCTTTCACAATATAACTACTATGAAAACATTTTGTGTAACTACACATGTACAACCTATATTGAATTGTTTGTCTTCCCAGTGGAGGTGGTTGAGGAGGGAAGAAGGGAAAGAATCTGGAAATCAAAGTTTTAAAAACAAATGTTAAAAAAAAATTGTTGTTTTTTTTTTTTACATGAAACTGGGAAATAAGATATACAGGCACTGGGATATAGAAATCCATCTTGCCCTACAAGAAAGTTGAGGGGCGGGGCGGCTTGGTTGCACAGTGAGTAAAGCACCAGCCCCAAAGTCAGGAGGACCCGAGTTCGGTTTCGGCCTCAGACACTTAACATCCACACAAAAAGACTAGCCACGTAACCTTGGGCAAGTTACTTAACGCCAATTGCCCTCCAAAAAGCAAAAAAAATGATGAGGGGCAGGGATGGGGGAGGATATGAGAGAACAGACTGGGGGAAGGGGTATTCGGAAGGCTCACTATATTGGGGAGGGGAAGGGGAAAGATGGGGAGAAAACCTGTAACTCAAAATCTTGTTGAAATGAACGTTGAAAACTAAAAATAAATAATATTAAAAGAAAAAAATAAGAAGGAGGGTAAAAAAGGATAGGCACAGAAGTAAATATTTCAAAAAAGAGAGTAAGAGTAGAACCAGGAGAAATTTATACACAATTGCAGACACAACATATGTGTGACAACCAACTTTGGAAGACAGGACTCTTCTCAGCAATGTAGGGTTGTAAGTCAACCCCAAAAGACTCACGATAGAGAGAGATGTCTACATCCAGAGAAAGAACTTGAAAGAACTGAGTGTGAATCCAGATTGAAGCAAACTATCTGATCTTTTTCTTTTTCTTGTTTGGTTTGTTTCCTCTTTCCCATTGCTCATTCCATCTGATACAATACTTCTTTATAACCTGACTAATGTCTAATGTGAAAGTATTTGCAGATCCTATACTTGATTGTATGCTGTATGGGGGGGAGAGAAGGAGAGAAAATTAGAAACTCAAGGAATTGTGGAACTGAATCTTGTAAACTAAAAGTAAACAAATTAATAAAGACCAAAAAATTTAAAAAAAGAGAGTAAGATCATACCTGATAATCTTCATCTTCCCAGTAAAGAAGACATGAGAGAAGAAAAAGTAAGAGAAATTATAATCTGCCATTGAAAATTTGGCTGGAACAAGCAAGATGCATGTTCATGACAGATCTGGTGATGAAAGCAGATAATGCATAGTTAACTGTATGTGGTAGTTATTACAAGATCAGAGAATAAAGTTTAATACAAACAGTAGGTCAGGAATAGAAACTCTGGGTTCTATAGCAATAGGTCAGAAACAGGTTTAATAATAGGCAATCCAGTCATATGGATAGCTCCCAAGAGAAGAATCCCTATGTTGCAACTGAAAATTTATCCACAGAGCTCCAGGAGTATTCTATAGACTCTGCCATTGTTCAGAAATGTTGATTGTTAAGAGTGACCCCTTTGTGGAGAGGGAATGACTTTATGACGAAACAGGAATTAGAGAACATTATAAAATGTAAAATGGATAATTTTGACTACATGAAATTGAAAAGTTTCTGTACAAATAAAGCCAATGTAACCAAGATTAGGAGGGAGGTGGGAAATTGGGAAAGAATCTTTACAACCTATGTCTCTGACAAAGGACTCATCTCTAAAATATACAGAGAATTGAGTCAAATGTATAAGAATACAAGTCATTCCCCAATTGATAAATGGTCAAAGGATATGAACAGGCAGTTTTCAGAGAAAGAAATTAAAGCTATCTATAAGCACATGAAGAAATGCTCTAATTCACTATTGATTAGAGAAATGCAAATCAAAACAACTCTGAGGTACCACATCTCACCAGTCAGATTGGCTAAGATGACAAAACAGGAAAATGACAAATGCTGGAGAGGATGTGGGCAAACTGGAACACTAATGCATTGTTGGTGGAGTTGTGAACTGATCCAGCCTTTCTGGAGAGCAATCTGGAATTATGCCCAAAGGGCTATAAATACTTTCATACCCTTTGATCCAGCAATACCACTCCTAGGGTTATACCCCAAAGAGATCATAGAAATGGGAGAAAGACCCATATGTACAAAAATGTTTATAGCAGCTCTTTTTGTTGTGGCAAAAAATTGGAAATTAAGGGGGTGCCCATCAATTGGGGAATGGCTGAACAAGTTGTGGTATATGCATGTTATGGAATACTATTGCGCCATAAGAAACGGGGAGCAGGCGGTCTTCATACTTACCTGGAGAGGCTTAAAAGAACTGATGCTGAGTGAGAAGAGTAGAACCAGGAGGAATTTGTACACAATTACAGACACAACGTATGTGTGATGACCAACTTTGATAGACTGGACTCTTCTCAACAATACAGGGATATAAGTCAATCCCAAAAGACGCAGGATGGAGAGAAAAACGTGCATCCAGAGAAAGAACTAGAAAGAACTAAATTTATATCCAGGTGGAAGCAAAATACCTGATCTTTTTCATTCTCTTATTTGATTTTATGTCCTCTTTACCATTTTTCATTCCAGCTGGTACAATCCATCCTTATAACCTGACCATTGTATAATGTGAAAGTATTTACAGATCCTATACTTGATAATAAGCCGCCATGGGGGGGAAGGAAGGGAGGGGGACAAAATGTGAAATTCAAGGAATTGTGGAATTGAATCCTGTAAACTAAAAGGAAACAAACAAATTAATAAATTAAAGTTTAAAAAAAAAAAAAGAGTGACCCTTTCTGTTAGGCTTAGTCCTTAGAACCTGTGAAACAATGCATAAAGTCCTTTTCCTTCTTCTCTCCAGAAGAAAAATAAAACAAAAGTAAGCTATTGCTTAAGATACCACGGTGGCATTGATTTAGAGTCACAGAACCTGTGTTCAAATCCTTGCTCTGCTACTTACTACTTCTGTGACCCTACTTAACTGCTAAGTCTCAGTTTCTTTATCTATACTATGAGGAGATTGGACTAAATATAAGGATTTAACAATAAAAGGACTGGAATTTAAGAATACCATAAAGAGAATCTTAAGAAGGACCACTGGAAATAGTGGGGAAAAATTTTTTTTCAAAGTGAAATTATGAAATGTACTTGTAAATATATTTAAATACATCTGCACCAATAAGAGAAATTATAGTAAATTTTAAAATTACTTAAAATTTCTAGGAAAAGTTTTGCATTGGTTAATACAATTAACAAGTCTACTTCTTAAGCACCTGCAATCTGCCAAGCACTATGCCTAGCACTGAAGATATTTTTATAAAAAGTTCTTGCCTTCAAGGTACTTACATTCTAATGAAGGAGATGACATGTCAAAAACTAGGTTCATATAAGGTACTGACGCAATGGGGGTGGGATGGGGGGGGTGGAGTCAAGATGGCGGAGTAGAAACAGGACTTCCGCGGGGCTCCTGCTTCCACCTACTCCAATTCATGTAAAAGGTGATTCTGAACAAACTTTGGAGCTACAGAACCCACAAAATGACACGGCCAGCGCAGCACTCTGGGATCTGACTGCAGCCCCACATGACCCCAAAGTTTTAGCCTCAGGGTGGCCACAACCACCTGGAGGGACTTCAGATCACCAGCAGCTGTGGTGTTCTGCAGAATTATCAACCCATAGATGCTAAGGACAAAATGAGAGGTCAGTGCAGTGTGGACTTTGGGACCCAGGAATTCAGGAGTGCAATTGGCCTTTGCCCGCAGGCGAGAAGCAGCTGAGGCATGGTGGCCCTATACCCACTGCCACGTGCCTACTTCAGAGCTCCTGTCCTGAAGATTGTAGAGGGACCAAGTGACCAGTCTGAGGGGTAATTGCTTTTGCTTTAAGCTGCTTGGATGTGCATCACTGTCTGGGGTGGAGGTCCAGTGTGCCAGTGCATGGGGAGGCTTCAGAGTAGGTACCTAACAAATAGCCCCAGCAGCTGAGAAAACTCCAGCAATTGGGACAAAGCTCCCCCCTCTGACAGCAGAATTCTACTGTGGCAAAAAGCTTAAAAGTCAAGTAATTGAGAGGCAACATGAAAAAACAAGGGAAACAAGGCAAGCACAGTAATCCAACTTTGGACTCCTTTCTTGGGGACAAAAAGTATCAAAGCAAGGAACAGGAGGAAGACAACTAAGTCAGAACTCCTGCACCAGAAGATTCCAAGAAAAGAATAAGCTGCTTACAGGCCACAGAGGATTAAGGAGGATTTTGAAAACCAAATAAGAGAAGCAGAGAAAAAATTGGGAAGAGAAATGAGAATGCTTCAAGAAAATTATAAAATGAGAGTCAACAGCCTGACTAAGGACAATAACACCTTAAAAAATAGACTAACTCAAACGGCAAAAGAAACTCAAAAAGCCAATGAGGAGAAGAATGCCTTAAAAAGGCAAATATGCCAGATGGAAAAAGAATCTCAAAAGCTCACTGAAGAGAATCATTTCTTCAGAATCATATTAGAGCAAATGGAAGCTAGTGACTTTATGAGAAATCAAGATACTATTAAACAGATCCAAACAAATGAAAAAATAGAAGGCAATGTGAAATATCTCACTGAAAAAACCACTGACCTGGAAAATAGATCCAGGAGAGATAATTTAAAAATTATTGGACAACCTGAAAGCCATGATCAAAAAGAGAACCTAGAAATCATCCTCCAAGAAATTCTCAAGGAAAATTGCCCTGATGTTTTAGAACCAGAGGGCAAAATTGAGGTTGAAAGAATCCACTGATCACCTCCTGAAAAAGATCCCAAAAGGAAAACTCCTAGGAATATTATAGCCAGGCTCTGGAATTCCCAGATTAAGGAGAAAATATTACAAGCAGTCAGGAAGAAACAATTTAAATACTGTGGAAACACAATCAGGATAACACAGGATCTGGCAGTTTTTACACTGAGGGATCGAAGGGCTTGGAATATGATATTCCGGAGGTCAAAGGAGCTGGGATTAAAACCAAGAATCACCTACCCAGCAAAACTGAGTATCATGTTTCAGGGGAAAATATGGTAATTCAATGGAATAGAGGACTTTCAAGCATTCTTGATGATAAAACCAGCATTGAATAGAAAATTTGACATTCAGATACAAGAAGCATGAGAAGGTAAACAGGGAAAAGAAATCATACGGAATATATCAAAGTTGAACTACTTACATTCCTACATGGAAAAACATTAATTGTAACTTATGAAACTTTGCTCAATATGAGAATAGTTGAAGGGAATAGAAATGTGTGTGTGTATATATGTATATATATATATATACATATATATGTCTATATAGGAGGGTATATGGGCATATGAATACATATGTATGTGTATATATGTGGATAGGTATACATAGAGAGAGGGTACAGGACCAGTTGAATAGGAAGGGATGATACTTAAAAGATGAAATTAAGAGGTGAGAGAGGAATATAATGAGAGGAGAGGGGGAGAGATAGAATGGGGTAAATTATCTCATATAGAAGAGGCAAGGGAAAACTGTTACAATGGAGGGGAAGAACAGGGAGGCAAAAGGGAATGGGTCAGCCTTATTCTCATTGAATTTGGCTTGGGGAGGGAATGACATACACACTAAATAGGGTATCTCACTCTATAGGAGAGTAGGGGGGAAGGGGATAAGAGGGGGGATGATGGAAGGGAGGGCAGTTTGGGGGGGAGGGAAGTTGGAAGCACCCACTTTTGAAAAGGGACAGGATCAAAGTAGAGAATAGAACAAGTAGAGGATGGGATGAGATGGAGGGAAATATAATCAGTCTTTAATAATATATATGCTATGGAAAGGTTGTGCATAGCTACACATGTACAACCTATATTGAATTGCTTATCTTCCCGGTAAGCGTTGGTTAGGAGGGAGGGAGGGAAAGAATCTGGAATTCAAAGGTTTAAAATCAAATGTTTAAAAAAATATATACTATTATTATTATTATTATTTTACATGTAACTGGGAAATAAGATATACAGGCACTGGGGCATAGAGATCCACCATGCCCTACTGGAAAGTTGGAGGGGGGAGGGGAGAAGATATAGGAGACAGTATATTTGGCGAGGGGATATTCAGTGGGATCACTGTTTTGGGGTGGTGGGTAGGGGAAAAATGGGGAGAAAATTTGTAACTCAAAATCTTGTGGAAATGAATGATGTAAACTAAAAAATTAAAAAAATAAACTACAAAAAAAGAAGAAGAAATAAGTTACTGACAGAGTTGGTTAAGGTAAAATGAAATAGCAAGGCATTTGTAACTGAAGGACTAGGAAAGGCCTCCTACAGAAGACAAGATGAGCTGAGTCCTGAAGAAAGCCAGGAACAGTGAGAGGATAGAGCATTCTAGGCATGGGGGAGAATGTAAAGGCATAGAGACAAGAGATGAAGTGCTACATACAAGAAACTGAATTTCACAAAAAGGATCTTCTGGCCTGACTGGGACTTTTACTGCCACAGTCATGTCCAAGAGATTGGCCCAGAGTGGGGTAATTCATGTTCCTTATGAATACAGCATCTGCTCTTTCAAGGGAGCAGGTAGGGGGTGGGAGGAATGGAGAGAAAGTTTTCTATCATACTAGGTGCAAAAGAATCCACATTATAGTTTTCTCTTTGGAATTATTCCCTTAGTTTTCCATTATTACTTCTTGTTAATGTCAATGTGGCCAGGACCCACCAGTTCTATTGCTGCTTTTAATATCTGTCTCTACTTATACTATGTCTAGCTATCACTGTCATAATTTTTAGGTGTAACTTCTCTAAACCCCTCTCCTTTCCTTGTCCCTTCTATATCTTCTTGAACTCCTACCAAAGTTTTTGGAATGCATACCATTACAGCTGTCACTAGACAATGAGATCACCGTAGGTAAAATACAGCAACAAAAAAAAATTTAATTTAAAAACATTTATAGGGGCAGCCAGGTGGCTCAGCGAGTAAAGAGCACAGGCCCCAGTGTCGGGATGACCTGGGGATTGAATCCAGGCTCAGATACTTAGCACCACACCCAGAAATAACTGGCCATTTTACCTTGAGCAAGTTACTTAACCCCAGTTGCTTAAAAAAAAAATTATCAAACATCTAATTTGTGGAAGACAGTGTGTTCAAAATCTAAAATGGAGAAACATATAAACACAGCTTAAAGATAATGAGATAAATGCAAAGGATAGGTTCGGGAAAAGTGTTATAAGAACTATGAGAAGGGAGATTAGTTTCTCCATGGGGACTTAATAGGAAACTTCACAGAATATGGCTATAATATACAAAACTAACTGAAATGAGGGGAAAAGAATGAACAATTATATATGACAATGGCTTGTAACATTTTCTGTTCCACTAATTCCTTTAAAAATGAATAGTGAAGTCCCAGGATAATTTAAGTGCTTATAATAATTACAATGATAATTTTTGCTCCAAAATGAAATTTACATTATATAACAATTACAAAATGTAAAATTTCATTCTACTTATAAATATGAAAATTTTTAAAAATTATGAAATGTGAAGTTAAAAAATACTCATTATAAAAATAATTACGGAAATCTTATGTGGGGCATTCTGTAAGAATTTAAAGAAGAAATCCAAATCTCAATTGCTTACTATTATCTGCAATACTTCATGTTAAACTTATTTATTTTACAAATTCTAATGAATACTTTTTTTTTGGAGGGCAATTTGGGGTTAAGTGACTTGCACAAGGTGACATGGCTAGTTTTTGTGTTAAGTGTCTCAGGCCAGATTTGAACTCAGGTCCTCCTGACTCAAGGGCCGGTGCTCTATTCATTGCGCCACCTAGCCACCCCTGAATAAATCCTTCTAATGAAATAAGTAACAATGTGGAAAATGTTGAACATAACAGTAATTTCATTTAAACAATGTCAATGTTAGATTTTTATATCTGAACAAACATTTGCAATATTTATCTCACCACAAAACAGGTATAGTACAAAACCTGGTTGGTTCCATGTTGAGTTTCTTTTTTTTATTTTTATTTAAAACAAGAATAAAATGAAAATGCTCATCCACACTAATATATAGCAGACAACACAATAAGAGAATTTTAGAACCTACCTTTCTGAATGAAGAGAATTTTTATTTTTAGCTACCTAACCAATCAATGAAAATAGCTAGTTATCATATAAAATATTGATATTTCTATTGGCCAACTGTAAGTACTATCTTCAATGATAAAGGTACTTAAGGTGCAACTGAATATATTGTTTCGATTTTAATATTGCTAAAAACTAACCTTTGTAAGGAAATAATGTCTTCAGAGGTGACTTTTTTTCTCTTCTACCACTAGGCACACCTGCTACATTCACAGAAACTCTAATGAACGACTAACCAATGTTGCAAATCAATTCGTCTGAAATTCCACCAGATAGAAGAATAGTAACCTAAGTGGAGGATAATTTAAACAGGAAAACAGCTTTAATACTACAATGAGAAGAAATATAAGGTTTATTTCTGCCAAACACTTGTGATGGTCCATGATAGTTTCCAGATAGCTTGTAATATGCATGCCCAACAATCATGGTTTTAAGACAGTCTGACATTTGTGCTACAAGAACACAAATGTTTCTAGCATCTTGATTATGTGATTACACAGCTGATGAGGTACAATTACAGGATAATAGTGGAGAAAGAAAATGCTACTCTGGTTCAGTATACAGAATGCAAATGAAGGAGCAGTGCACAGAATGCAAATACCCATGAGTCTGACCATTCACTGGGAAAGTGATGGCACTCCAGTATCAAACCCTTTGGCAGTTTGGAAACAATTTAATGACAGCTTGAGAAACTGCAAGAACACATTGCACTTAGTTAGAAGTGATCAGAATTTTTGGTGTAATTGTTGCACAAACACCAAAATTGTTGTGCACACCAACATGATGGTTTGGAATCACTGTAGAAGTTACTGGGTAGCTTTTCAGAAATGTTGCAAACATGTCCAGGTTTGTTGTTACAGAGGAAAAATAAATTTGTGAAACAATTGGGCAATCATTTATTGGTTAAAGTACCACTTAAAGAATTTTTAGCACAAATCCCTTTGGCCTATATCACAAATGTCTTAAGAGTCCACAAAGGACTAACTGGGAGCCACTGATATATTGAGATGTGGAGAAAAAGAGCTAAAGGGAGGAGGCCCAAGACAACAATGGCCTTCCTTTCTAAAAGAAGTAACTATTCATTGTGACTGATGCCTTTTTGTTTTCTTTCTTCTCTTCATTCTTTTCTTTCCTTTTCTTCCTTGAGGTTATAAGAAGACATCTTTAGATAAGTGAGGCACTATGTATGTCACTAAGAAACTTTTCTATTATATATTATATATAAAGTAATTTTCGTTAGGAATCAAAATCCTTTACCACAGAATGTTCAGTCAGAAAACAGAGTTCTTACCAATCTTAAGACACTCATTTTTCTTCCTCCTGACATTTTTCAAATAAACTTAAAATCCACAAAAATCCAATATTATTAGTCATATATTAAAAGGAAAAGAATGTTAATTGATAGAAGAGAAATTATTACAATCAATGAATAGAAATCATTTATTCTAAACCACTTATTCTAACGATGAGGAAACAGTCTCAACATTTAAATTACCTGTCAACAGACATAGATAAAAGCATAACTATATGAACAAACTCCGAATCCAGCATTTTCTTCACTATGCTCTGATGACTCTATGCTGTTCATTTAGATAATATATTTCTTTACTGTGACTCTCAAAGAGAAAAAGAAAGTTTTTGATTGTATATTTTATTAAAATGAAAAAGAAAGAGTAAAGTTAGGCTGAAAAGTATGAATTATTTTTGAACATTTACCCTTTCTAAGTGGGCTGTTTAATGTGTACTGTAATCTTTTTTAATATTTTTGGTCAACATTGGCTTCATTTTATTGAGAAAAATCAAATATTACCTGTCAACAGGAAAACAAAAGGTAAGTAAAAAAAACCTGAGATGCTACTGATGAGCGTGAATCTCATCTATAAAAATATTCTACATTTTAGAGAAAACATTTTTAAATTAAGTTTAAATAGGAATAAAACAGAAATTATGGTAGTTTTTCTAATAAGAAAATGACCACAATCAAGTTTAATTCTTCCCTGCTTTTGTTTATGAATGACAGGTGAATGTCCTCACATGTAAAATAGTTCAGAGAATCCTAACATGTGACTCAGGAAGACATCAGCACCTTTGGAAAATTCTCTGTCTACAATGAAAAAGCAGTGTTTGGAATAACAAATCATAGGAAGAGCAATGAATATGAGTCAGAAAAGTACAAAACACAAAAGCATAAAGCCATTTAAATGCTGTTTCCCCTACAAAAGATGACACAACAATTTACAGTCGAAAATTTTCAGCTTCAAAGTGACCACCTTCATCACAAACTAAAACCAAGAAGTCATGCTAAACTGAATATGAATCACTAGAGACATTGCAGGACCATTCTCACTTCCTAATCCCGCTATAGCATGGATTACTTAGAGATATAGTTAACATAGTAAAGGCTGGGCACCTTTAGTTTGAAAGGCAATTCACTCACAGAAAAATCCATCATGGTGTGAAATGACATCTCAGATGTGGAGCCAAATCACAATCTGACTTCTGAAATGATAAGCATTTGTTACTAGGAACTGAAAAGAATTCATCCTTTTATAGTAAGTGGTATATACAGAAAAGTGGGAGACGAAGATGTGGGGAAAAGGCTACATATTATGAAAAACCTTTGTAAAATGAAAACAATAAAGATTACACATATGCAGAGTATAAATCAAACAACCACCAAGAATTTACTGAGCACCTACCCTGTGCTAGGCATTAAGAAGATAAAGGTAAAAATAAGAGTCCTTGACCTAAAGGAAATTATATTCTGTTGAGAAAAACAACAGAGAATTAAATTTTAAAGATATGCAAAGGTAACAGGAGATAGTGTAAGTGGAACCAAGTTTTGAAATAAGTCAAGTGTAGGAGAGAAGGCATGGAGAGCATTTAAAATATGGGGCTGTGAAAAGGCATGGAGATGGAAATGGAATATTACCATAAATAAAAGCTGACTGCTCATAAGGCTTTGTGCAAGGTGATAAGATGTAAATATAAATAAGATGTAAAATAAATAAGACAGTCCCAGACAGTAAGGAACTTCTAGTCTTTAGACATACATATATACTGCAGTATGCATCTACACAAACATATATGTGACCTGTGATTTATTGATGAAAGCAATGTCCATTGAGGAAACCCAGTATATCAATGTAAAGCTACAACTCTTTTACAATTTATATGCTTAAAGAATTACTTGTCTATTTCACTAAAAAATTAACTTATTTGTGTAGGCTCATACAGTATGTTTCAGAGGAAGAACCTAAACCCAGGTCACACATATACATACATATACACACATAGCAATATAATTGTGTATATGGGTATATCTATATCCAAAAAAAGGGAAATGAACATCCCATAATTTCAATTCCACAACAGAAACTTTTTAACCCATTGATAACAGGTAATAAAATATATTATTTAGATGTTTAAATTTCCTTATCTTTTGTCTAAGTTATGCTTAAGGTGCTAAGAAGATACAGAATTATATTATTTAATAGCAAGCAAAGCTGGAAAGAAGAAAGCAGGTGCTTGAATAAATACGCAGTTCCTGAAATAATCCCAAACTGGCTATACAAACCCTTTCAGTACTTAGTTTAAATCCCTGTTAAATCCTCACTGCCTATATAGAATACTACCTTTTAAAGTAGTGGTGCTGGATTTGTAGCCAAAATACATGAGTTCTACCCCTGGTCCTGGCACTTATTATTTGCATGACTTTGAGTAAGTCACTTAAAATCACTGGGCCTAAGTTTTTCCAGGCATTAAATGAAAGAGTTAGACAAAATGATCTATGAAATCCCAAATACCTTTAAATCTGTGATATTTTCTAAGTCTAATAAGCTATGGCAATAAGTCAATTTTCATAGAGGTGATAATTAAAAAGGAGTCTTTCCTCTTATACAGGTTGGGAATGGCAGTACACAAATGCATGCAGATGCACATAACACTTATACACACACACACAGAGTCTAATAAATGGATACTGGATTTTAATATATTTGGAAGAAGGCTATGTGTTTGGAACATTAAAGATAATAAATGTAATTAATCCAGCAAATAGCAATTTTGCAAAACAAATACAAGAAGCTACCTACGTGCAAAGCAACAGGTCTTTTAGCATTAAACAGTCTGTTTTAAAAATAGAAAGCTCCCTTGTATGTTTGGAGGAGATTTGGTAACCCTCAGCTATAGTGGATTGTGACAATGATCATATCCCATAACCAACTACTGAGGCAACAATCACAGTGAAGAAGCAGACAGGTGTTAGATGGTGGCTAGTTACCATAATTCCAAATAATACCTGTACCTCTTTTTATGTTGTTTCAGCACAACAGATAAGAATAAGCTACTCCTAGATAAAACTAAAATGTTCAGATGTTATATCAACATGATAAAAGCATTCTGTGATTAGTGAATAATAACTGTAAAAGAGATTTGTTTTCTTAATTCAAACACCCAGTAGTCAAATAGTCTATCATTCTGTGCTGAATTAATGGTCACAACTAACCCAGATAGTTCCAAACACATGACAAATCAAAGAACCAAAACACTGTAGCCACTTGCCAGATTGCTACTAGAACAAAAGTACAGCAGGTGGTCGGCCATCAACTGTTCCAAATGAAATCATCCCGCACAGAACATTATCCCCATCATCATATAATGTTGTTTTTGTGTAATGCTATCCAACATATCCAATTTTCAAAATTAAGAGAAAATTGTTTTTAATGATAAACCACAATAGAAGACAACAATGATCCCAAATAATGTTGTTCAGTCCTGAGTAAAAAGCCTTCCTTGTATCCCCACACTCCTACCCCAGTGTTTGTTAAATGAAGCACTGCTTTATCTGGAATAAATCCTGCAGCTGAGTTAAACACCAGGTGGTATACTAGGGTCATGTTTTTAAAGTAACAGATGGCTCCAACTTTCCATCTTTATGAGAAGCCCTATAGGACTTTTATAAGTGAAATTGTCTTGAAAGTATTTTATACAACTAATACAATTACTCATGTGACTCATCACTTCATATTGTAGATAAGTAGCAGTGAAACAGCTGCTACATTCATGAGTCAAGCAATACATAGTAGAAGTAGCAGTAAAATATACATATCTATGTGTATATACTTATATATAATTATTATTAAGTATACCTTGACCTAGGTATCTTATCCTTGTGCAAATACAATAAAATGTCCCTAATTAAGGAAATTTAGAAGGGGGAAAGTATATTCAGATTGGAAGTTGAACAACTGATTTGCTACCTAAAAGTACTAATACTATGTGGATACAAAGATGAAACACAGACCACAGGGATCTTATAGCCTAAAAGGAAAGTAAAATATATATCTAATAGTCATTCAAAAAGCCAAAACAATAGAAGGGCCAATAGAGAGATATAAAATAAAGTACTATAAGGGTTCACAGAGCACATGCTAGATTAGTGTATACCTGTAACTCTTGTTAGCAGACTGATCCCAGCAGCTCACGGGTTCTGAGCTGCAAGCATGCTAAGCTGACTGGGTGTCTTCACTAACTCTAGCATAAATATGGTGAGCTCTTCCAAAAAGGGGGCCACTAGAGAGGTTGCCTAAAGAGAAGCAAACTGGCCCAGGTGGGAAACAGAGTGGATGAAAGCTCCCATGGTGATTAGCAGCAAGTCTGCTAGAGGCTCCTGTACTTTCACAATCCTAAGCAAAACAGAGGGATCCAGTCTCTCACCTCCTGTCCGAAAAAGTGCTCAGAGACTCAGGAAATCATTCCTAATGAGGGAATTAATTCAGAGAGATTCATAGTGGAGACAGAATTTGGCCTAGATCTTGGCAAGATGAGCAGAATTTCAAAGGAGGAGAGGAATAAGGTATATGCAAGGAGAATACTATGAGCAATGAGAGAGAATGGAAAAATTTGCTTTGAGAGGAGTGTGGGACACATTTACAGGAAAAGTATGTGGTGTGATTAGGCAAAGAAGAAAGGTTTAAGCC
This sequence comes from Petaurus breviceps papuanus, assembly GCF_028583685.1. Taxonomy (NCBI): domain Eukaryota; kingdom Metazoa; phylum Chordata; class Mammalia; order Diprotodontia; family Petauridae; genus Petaurus; species Petaurus breviceps. The sequence continues at coordinate 9,643,574 of NW_027185810.1, read as the reverse complement.
TGGTACAGAGAGCCTTAAATGCCAGCTTAAGGAATTTGATTTAGTAAACAAGAAGATTCCCAAGTGGGAGGATAAGATGATCAACACTGTAGAATATTGTTAGAATGATTTTAGAATGGAAAGTGTGTTGGACTGGAAAAAGCAAAGCCATTTAAGGCCTTTGGACACCACAATACTACCAACGTCAAACCAGAGAAACCTAAGCTGAAGAAAAACAGGAAGATGTTCCCATCCTCTAAAACTTAAATGACATTTTCTAGGAAGTTCTGTTAAGTTCCCCTTGCACTAATCTGTTCAGCATTCCTCTTATACACAACCATCTCATCAAAATTCTGGTCTTGCAAAAAAAGGGAGCTGATGACTAAGACTCAACTACCACCCATTTCTTCTAAGTAGAGAGAAAATATGCAGAAAGCTCTCTTTTGGAAAAGTGACAAAATAGAGGAAATAAAAACATTAAGCCACTCACAGATTTTTAAGGAACAGACCTATCTATCCTGTATATCCTAAATACAGTGGTAGCTATCTATACTAATAACTCAAGAGGACACATGAAACACAGAGCCCTCATCTTTCCATGACTGATATTTCTTTTTAAAGACAACTCCATGGAGTTAAAAGAGTGTTCTTTAAAGGGATGCTCACTGTGGGTGGCAGGGACAGTGGCAATAGCAACAGAAGGGTTAATCTAAAAAGCATCTCCTTTGAGAATACCATTTACCTGGTATTACTTGGGAAAATGCTAAGGAAGGCACGATGATTTTAACACCCAGAAAACACTGGTAAGAATAGACAAATCTAAAAATGTATGCTAGTGATAAAAATCTACAACAGGGAAAGGGAAAGCTATGTGAATTTTTAAAATGTTTTTAATTTTTGAAAATTCATTTTTAAACACCTCCTCATAAAAAAAAATCTTTAAAACGAATAAGCAAACTCAAGCAAAATAAATCTACACATCTGTCATGTTCAAAAATTTATGTCTCATTCAGTACCTTGGATACATCATCCTATTCTCAGGAGGTGGGCAGAATGTTTGAACATCACAGCTATTCATTACATTAGAGTTCCTAAGTCTTTTGAAGTTGTTTGTCTTTACAATGAATTGTTCTACTCAACTTCAATCCACAGTATTTCAATAGAACCCTTCCCACATTTCTCTGAAACTGTCCCTTTTGTTATTTCTTATAGAGCAATAATATTCCATTACATTCACATACCATAATTTGTTCAGTCAAACCCCAATTTGTGGACACACCCTCTTTCCAGTTCTATGTTAAAATAAAAAGAAATGCTATAAATATTTTTGTACATGGGATTCTTTTTATCTCCCTTTGATCTCTTTGAGGCATAAGCCTAGTAGTGGTATTAATGTATTTCAAAGAGTTTAGGGACTTTTGGGGCACAGTTCCAAACTGCTTTCCAAAAGTACCGGACCATTCATTTCACAGCTTCACCAACAGTGCACCAGTGTGCCCGTCTCCCCATAGTTCCTCCAACAACTGCCATTTTTGTCATCTTTGACAATCTGATAGGTATCAAGTGTAACTTAAAAGTGTCAGTTTTTTTCTCTGTGTTTTTATGATTTGTAACGTTTTTTGGAAGTCTGTTGATAGCTTTGAGAACTGCCTATTCATATCCTTATCATTTATCTATAGAGGAATGGCTATAATTCTTATATTCAGGGTATCCCAAAAATCTTAATGCATTTTAAAACTATTAAAGTTTAAATAAAGTCTTTATATATTGTAGATATCAAACCTTTATCAAACTTACTGAAAAGATTTTTTCTCCCAGTTAACATTTTCCTTTCCATTTTAATGGTAATAATTTTGTTTGTACACAACTATCTCAATTTTATTTAACAAAAATATATTTTCTTCAGTGACCCTCCCTATCCCTTCTTTATGAAAGGTATCTTCTGCCTTGATCCTCAAATTTGTTTATGACATGAATTTTCATATTTAGGGCATGTAATTACTTGGAGTTTATGGTGGTTATATGGTGTAAGATACTAAGTTACACCTAACATCTACAAGATTGCTTTTGAGTTTTCCAAGCAAAAGTTTTCAAAACAAAATTTCCTTTGTGCACACTGATTTTTTTCTCCCCCAGATAAATTGTTACTTCTCATATTTTACTAAAGTAAACCATTGGTAGTATTACTGGAATGTCACTAAAGAAATAAGTCAATCTTAGTAGCAGTATTGTTATTTTCTTATTACCTAAATGAGAAGACCTATTTAAACTTGCCTTTATTTTTGTAAGAAAAAAAGATTTTGTTATAGTATTCTATATAAAATCTACTGTGTATGTTGTGGTAGGTAAACTCCTAAATATATAATTTTTTTTTATTCTGTAGTTATTTTAAATGGCATTTCTTTTTGCATCTCTTCCTGCTAGATATTGTTAGTAATAGAAAAGATCATGATTTCTGGGAATTGATTCTATATTCTGTCATTTTGCTGCAGTTATTAACTGTTCAATTAATTTTAAACTGTAGGGTTCTCCACATAGGCAGCAAACTATGGTCTGAAGGGCAAATATGACCTGCTGACTGTTTTTATAAAGCATGTGGATTAACAATTTCTTGAACAAATTTAAATATGTAAAATTCAGATTTGACCCATTGAATGTAGCCAACCCCAACATAAACCATCACATCATCTACATGGCTAGTTTGTGTGTGTGTGTGTGTGTGTGTGTGTTAAGTGTCTGAGGATGGATCCGAACCCAGGTCCTCCTGACTCCAGGGCCAGCCCTTTACTCACTGTGCCCCCTAGCCGCCTCCTCACTGCTTTCTTTATAAAGAGTAAGAGTCTGCTCAACATTAAGAGCTGCTTCCATTCTGCTGTCCCCTATCCTCACACTCAAACATCACTCAGAGATTTTTCCCTTTTCTTTCTTTCAATCCTTCCTTCATACCCCGCCCTCCAGAATAGCAGTTCATTTTCTTTATGATTAATCCCTACCTTATTCTACCCTCTTTTAATCCTCCCCTATACCTCTTCCTGCTCCCACATTTCCTAGTTGAGTTTGATGATTTTTCTACATCAACCTTTTTGTGTTTGTATATGTACACGTTTATGTACTCTGCTTGTCATCACTGCAAAAGTACTCTGTTCCTCTCTTCTTGTATCCCAACTATCTTTGAATACCGTACACAAAGTGCTGGCCTAATCCAGGCTCACATCTGTCCTCATAGCATGGAATGCAGAGTTCTTCATGACTGTCACGGGTCACTGAGTTCTGCAGCTACAAACTTGCAATGACCCCAAGGCATCACTGCATTTTCCAAAGGAACTCTTATTCACTGTACTTCTCCTGTACTTAATCACCTTGGAGCCTCCTTGGTCCTTATCCCAGTACCTCTAGTAGAGGTTTCCTCCTTTGGACCTACAGGCTTCTGGATGTCCCCTTTTGCCAATCTGGGATAGATACAGTATTTACTATAATTTTCTCTCTATTTTTTAATCATTTCTGAAATGCACATACAGGAATTAGGCCACACTGTTCCCATTCAACAACTTTACCAGAAGTCAAAGTTATGTATTTAAGGGAAATTAAAACCATTTTTTTTTCTCCTGGTGGCAGGAAGAACCTCCAGTGACATATGCTTCCTTTCAAGTGTTATTCTTTAGTCATTTTATATGGCATAGTAAAGAATAATTACCATCTACCACAAAGCATATCACATCCCAAAAAGAATGTCCAGAAATAAGTAACAATTCATATTTCTTTAAGTCAACTTTTCTTTTTCTACCCCTTAGGATAAATGTTTTTAGATTACATTCTTTATCAATTGTATTGTTTTGTTTTAATGTTTAATATTATAAGAGTGTAATAAGTTATAAAGTATTTCAAACAGATTTTGGGTAAAACAGAGTTGTGTGTAGGACAGATTGTAAAGTTAACCATTATTTATATATCTCTAAGAGAAATTTTTTTTCCCAAAATCAAATTCACAAATGAATTTCTTTAATACAATAAATCTATTTTAGGTGAAATTCCAAATAAGATGGTATTGTATGTGGCACGTTTCACTTTGTCGCTTTTGACTGTCTATACCTTTCTGTGAATTACTTCAACTGCCAGTGAACTCAAAGCTTTTTATAAACTGCCAAAAGGAAAAAAGCACTTAACAATTTGAGGATGAGATTATTTGCTCTACCTCCAAAAGAAATATTTTATAAATCATAAAGCTGTAAGGGGTGGCTAGGTGGTGCAGTGAGTAGAGTGCCAGCCCCGGAGTCAGGAGGACCCAGGTTCAATTCCAGCCTCAGACACTTAACAACCACACAAAACACTAGCCATGTAACCTTGGGCAAGTTACTTAACCCCAAGTGCCCTCCAAAAGGCAAAAAAATTAAAAATCAAAAAAAATAATAATAAAGTTATGGCATGAATATTCCTACAATACTGACAATTTTTAAATTTCCTGATATTTTTACTTGGGAACATTCAAGAAACCTGCTTGCTCAGTGATAATGAAATCTCGCAAATAACATTTGATTTGTAACATGAAAAATTACCAGTTTATGTCTACTCACTTGAGAACAGATCATACTGTCCCTAAGTTAATTAGTTCACAGTTAAGGTCACCTACCTAGAATTTAATTTTTTAATAGCATGCCCTCTATTAAAGAATGATCTATGTTTCCACATTTTCAGGAACTTCACCATTTTGTATAAGACTTCCAGGAAATATTAAAAGATTGAATAAAGTTAGCTTTTAAATTTATATCTATTAATTATCAACCTACTTCATCTACCCTTTACCCTGGTACACTGAAAAGTTATTGTATGCACATTTTAATTGAATATGAACTGTTATTCTCATTTCAGTCAAGCTTTTTGACTCATTTAATCCAAATCTCATACTCTTACATACAAATTAACTTGATGACCACCCTATCATGGTTAATGGCACACCATAAATTTAGGCATTTATACCAGCCGCAGGGTACAAGGAATATATAATCAAGGATGTCATTTCTTAAAATTAAATAGTTCAGATGATGCACTGAAGTGAGATTTAATTTGAGAATGAACAAATCAACTCTGTTATTTCCTGTCATCTAGTGATAGGCAGGCCCTCCATAGATATGCTTCCTTTCTGGTCCTATACTGCTGGTATTCTAAATGGGGTGCTGGTCAATTTCATATGAATTCACTTGTGATACCTATATAAGTTATGATTCCAAACAGATATCAATGAGTCAACCAAAAAGCATTTATTAAGCTCCTACTGTGTACCAACTTATTGACCTGAGGAATGAACTCTTACTTATCTCTGGCTCCCTACAATGACTAGAAGTTATTTATTTCTTGATTTTGCAGGACTTAGAGCTGGAAGGTACCTTTAATATCCTCTACTCAAAATGTCTAATTTTAAAGATAAGTAAATTAAAGCAAAGAGGAGTGAAATAAATTGTCAGAGGCAATATAGATGCCAAGTTATCAGAGTTAGGATTCTAATACAGGTCCTCTGACTCCAAATCCCAAGTTCTTTCCAAAAAACCAAAATCAGTAATATTCATTATACTGAATTTTTAATAAAATGCCAAAATCTCAAAAATATCTACAAAAAAGTATCTGATACACATCTGAAAAAATTTTATAAGTAGATGGTTCCAAAAATTGGTATAATAAATGACCAAATATTTGACATTACTGAATTAAACATAGATTAAAACAATTCTATTACAGGCTATCTCATAAACTGGCAAAAAAAGGTCAGAAGGTCATACACACTTCAATTAAGCAAAACTAGCTGGTAACCTTGAAAAAGATACTGTATTTCTCTGACTTTAACCTTCTGAATAAATATAAAATGTCTGGGCCACTAGGAGTATAGAACAGGAGTTGGAAAACAAAGTCCATTGTTTCTGTTCATCGCAAGTGAAGAATGGTTTTTACATTTTAAAAATACAATGAAACTTTATTTTAAAATATAAAAGCCGAGGGGCCGCCAGGTGGCTCAGTGAGTAAGAGTACTGGCCCCAGTGTTGGGATGACCTGGGAATCAAATCCAGGCTCAGATACTTAGCACCACACCCAAAAATAACTGGCTGCGTAACCTTGAACAAGTTACTTAACCCCAATTGCTTATTTTAAATATATATATATATATGTACATATATATATAAAAGTGATTCTTCAATTGTGGGTCAAACACCAACAGGTTAAATATGGCTCTATGTGGTATAGCAAGGAAAAGGTTGAAGAGAATTTATTTTCCTGTTTGTAAGCCAAATTCTGAAACAGATTATGTCTGTCTTTGGAATTCTCCCGATTCATTGTCAAGGATCAAATGCTGCTGGGACCTACATTATTTAGCACACCGCCCAAGTCTGCCCAAATACCTAATGTACCCCACGTCCCAGAACCCCTCAGCTCTACACACTCATCCATCAAAATCACATTATTTATATCAGATGGAAACTGTTAGAAAGAATGCAACAGGACAAAATAACAGCCCTGATACCTCTGCAGTGTTAACATTTTTAAACAGAATCACAGAAATTCAAATTTGAAAGAAATTCTCAGAATTAACTTCTAACTAAATAAGAAAGTGGTCATCTAGCCTTTGTTTAAACGCCTCCATAAAGGAGGAAGCCACTGGACTCCAGGGCAGTCCAATCCATTTTGAAATATTCAGCTTTTATCAAAGCTCGAGCCATTTTCTGGACACAACCTTTCCTGATTTCCCAAGTTCTCTCAAAATTACTTTGTATTTGCTTGCCTCTTCTTCAGATATTCCTTTCAATTTCCGAAATTCAAAGAGCTCTGATTCCCTGGATGACAATGCATTCCCAGCCAGTCTTTAGAGTGCTCATAGCACCTTCTCTCATACCACCTCTGACACTGATTCTGGAGGGGGAGTCAAAATACTGCTTGCTTGACACTGCCATGTCAGGAGCCTCTCTTCTTTTAAGATTCACTCTATGAAAAATTATCATTTAATCTACATTCTGATAGCTATTATCTACCAAACCACTTAGTTACTCTCCTACCTTTCTCAAGGAATTCAATACTTGGTTCACAGTCTATTTCTCCACTACTGTCCATATACTGAAAACTTCCAAATATATGCCAGTGTTTCCTTGAATACACTAACTTCCCAGTTCTTGAATCTACTCAGCTCACACGACCTACTCTGCTTTACCTCAACTGCATAGGAATGGTTATATTGAGTCTTACTAATACCCACAGGTGTTCTACTCTTCTGAACAAAAACTGTGGAATTCCTTTAACCAAATACAATCTTTCACTCCATTTTTCTCTCTACCTTATTCTACTTAAGCCTATCAATTATCCTCACTTCACCCCTCAATACTTTGACAAGGCATCATCTAAGACACAACAATACAGTCTGGGACCCCTCAAATGAATAGTATTCAAAGATTTACAGATGGAGGATATATAACATATATAGTATGTGTGTATACATACATATATCTATACAGATAGATAGATAGATGATAGATACTGAGAGAGATTATAGATATTTAAAAAATTACAAATTTAACATATCATATGGTTGTTTCCAGAGGTCTTGGCCCACAGACAGTGGGAATGAAGCAGCTGATACAAAACCCCCAAAGCCTGGGACAGTATACCCACGCTCACCCCCACAACCACTGGAAGCAGAGTCCTACCTTGACAAAGAGTTAAAAAGTCAAGTATTTGGCTGGAAAGATGAGCAAACAGCATAAAAAATTCAGACTAGAGAATCTTACTTTGGTGACAAAGAAGATCAAAACATACAACCAGAAGAAGACAACAAAATCAAAGTCCTGCATCAAAAGCCTCCAAGAAAAATATGAATTAGTTACAAGCCATGGAAGAACTCAAAAAGGATTTTGAAAATCAAATAAGGAAAGTAGACCAAAAAAAATTGGGAAGAGAAAGGAGAGTGATGGATGAAAATCATGAAAAACAAGTCAACAGCTTGTATAAGGAGACCCAAAAAAATACTGAAGAAAATAACACCTTAAATAGACTAATCCAAATGGCAAAACAGATCCAAAAAGCCAATGAGGAGAAGAATGCCTTTAGAAGAAGAATTGGCAAAATGGTAAAGGAGGTCCAAAAGTTCACTGAAGAAAATAATTCCTTAAAAATTAGAATGGAGCAAATGGAAGCTAATGACTATGAGAAATCAAGAAATTAAAAACTAGAACCAAAAGAATGAAAAAATAGGAGACAATGGGATATATTTCACTGGAAAAACACACTGAGCTGGAAAATAAGACGCAGAAGAGAGAACTTAAAAATTACTGGACTACCTGAAAGCTACGATCAAAAATATCAAGGAAAACTGCCCTGATATTTTAGAACCAGAAGATAAAATAGAAATTGGAAGAATCCACTGATCACCTCTTGAAAGAGATCACAAAAGAAAAACTCCTAGGAATATTGTCAAATTCCAGAGTTCCAAGGTGAAGGAGTAAATACTGCAAGCAGCCAGAAAGGAACAATTCAAGTGCTGTGGAAATAAAAGCAGGATAACACAAGATCTAGCAGCTTCTATATTAAGGGATTGAAAGGCTTGGAATATGATATTCTGGAGGTCAGAGGAACTAGGAATAAAACCCAGAACCACCTACCCAACAAAAATGAATATAATCCTTCAGGGGGGGGGGGGGGGAGGGAAATCAAAAAAAAAAAAAATTGTCAAGAATTCCTGATGAAAAGACCAGAGCTCAATGGAAAATTTTACTTTCAAATACAAGATGCAAGAGGAGTATGAAAAGGTAAACAGGAAAGAGAAACCATAAGGGACTTATTAAAGTTAAACTGTTTATATTCCTATATGGAAAGATGATATAGGTGGATGGATAGATAGAAAGATAGATAGAAAGAAAGATAGATAGATAGATAGATAGATAGATAGATAGATAGATAGATAGATAGACAGATGATAGATAGGTAGATAGGTAGAAAGACAGACAGAGGGCACAGGGAAAGATGAATATGAAGGAACGATATCTAAAACATAAAATTAAGGTGTTAGAGAGGAATATATTGGGAGGAGAAAGGGAGAGGTAGAATGGGGTAAATTATCTCACATACGAGAGGCAAGAAAAAGGTTTAACAATGGAGGGGAAGAAGAGGAAGGTGAGATGGAATGAGTGAGCCTTACTCTCACTGGATTTGGCTTAAGGAAGGAATAACATACACACTCAATTGGTTATCTTAGCCTACAGAAAAGGGGGAAGGAGATAAGAGAAGAGGATGACAGAAGGAATGGCAATTTAGTGGAGGGAGTAGTCAGAAGGAAACACTTTTGAAAAAGGACAGGGTCAAATGAGAAAATAGAGTAAGTGTGGGGTGGATAGGATGGAAGGAAATATATTTAGTCTTTCACAACATGACTATAATGGAAATGTTTTGCATAACTACACATGTATAACCTATACTGAATTGCTTGCCTTCTCTATGAGAGTGAGTGGGGAGGGAAGAAAAGAGAGAATTTGGAACTCAAAATTTTAAAAACAAATGTTAAAAAATTGTTTTTACATGCAACTGGGAAATAAGATATACAGGCAATGGGGTTTAGATATTTTAAGACAAATAAACACAGCATACAGGATGGCTGCTAGCACAGCTTCACTCTTTATCTGGTCAGATAAGAAATACTAAGAAGGGCTTAATAATATTACTTTATTGTAGTCTAGTTTTCTCAGAAGAGGATTGCTGATAATGTGAGCACAAACTCCTATAGCATTCCCTAATTACCCTTTTCCCAGGGGCCAGTGAGAAGTAGGGGAGGGTGGGGTGGGGGGGAGAGGGAGGAAAACTACCCCTACACCTCGATGGAGTCAGTCAAGACAGGTACAACTTGTACATCCCCTAAATCCTTCCAAGCCTCAATGGGGGCCAGTTGAGGCAAACACAGATTCCCTACAAGGTTTGATGAGGGTCGATCAAGGCACTCACATCATTTGTGCATTCAACCCTAAGGTTCCCGTTTCAGTGACCACTGCCCACCTATTTTATAGGGGCAACAGACAAAGAAGGCATATAGCCAGCAAAAGCCTCACATCACCCCATCCCTGTATCTCACTGCGCAGTCACAGTGGATATTTATATTATTTATCATTACATAATGCTGCGCAAGCGTGGTGGAGCTGTTTTGAACCATAATTGTTCCAACTCACATCTAATACCTGGGAACAAGAAATTGTTATGGCTATGGATCCTGGGAAACTAAACTCTAAAAAACAATAACAAAAAATCCACTTTACAGCACTAAAATTCACCTTACTTACAGACATCTATCGTGCCCTACGAGAAAGTGAGAGGGTGGGGGCAGCTAGGTGGTGTAGTGAAGAGAGCACTGGCCCTGGACTCAGGAGGACCTGAGTTCAAATCCAGCCTCAAAAAGGACACACTTACTAGCTGTGTGACCTTGGGCATGTCACTTAACCCCAATTGCCCTGCCTTCCCCCCTGCAAAAAGAAAAGAAAGTAAGGGGGAAGGGGATAAGGGGGGGGGGCAGACTAGAGGTAGGGGTGATCAGAATGCATGCCATCTGGGAGAAGGGAAGTGGTGGGGAGAAATTTTGGAACTCAAAATCTTGTGGAGATGAATGTTGAAAACTAAAAATAATTAATTTACTTTTAACAAATAAATAAAATACATGCCTTGCATACCTCCCCCCAAATTAATTTTTTTCATGTTTTTTTTTCCTGTAAAATCCCCCTTTCTCTCCCTCCCCCCAAATCTAGGGGGTTAGGATGGGACAAAGGGATGTCTCACAAAGGGCATTGATGGTAGAGGAATGTCATTAAGGTAGTAAAAGATTCTGTGTAAAATGGTTAAGGATTTGGAAAGGGTTTGTGTACCATGTTCTCCCTCCTGCCTTGTGACATCATCCATCACGGTGGCAGTAGGAGTGATCTTAGTGTCTGTGGGGAGGGGAAATGACAGCTTGTCTTCTGTATTGGTCCTGGATACAGGCCCTCCAGTGATCATTCTGGGTTCTCTTCCCCAGCTGTCTGTAGGTAAGTGTATTGCAGAGCTCTGAAGGCAGAGATTCGCTTGTGGGGGCTAAAGATTAGCATTTCCAGTAGCAGTTGTGCTCCAGGCCCCTCCAGCTCAGGCACAACAGATTGTTAAGGTTGGGGACTACAAGGAGTAAAGGCTCCAAGGGGCAGAGAAACATCAGGAAACCAATCATCTTCTGCTGGGAGCCCAATCAGGTCAAAGATTTTGCTTAACTGGTCAGCTTCAGAGTTTCCACAGAAGAGAGGCTTCCCACAGAACATCTCTGCAAAGATGCAGCCAACACTCCACATGTCCACAGGTGTTGCATATGCTGATTGCAGGGGAACTTTGGGAGCCCAGTACCAGAGAGTGACTACCACAGGTGTGAGTGCCATCAGGCAGCTGTAGATCCGGGCTAAGCCAAAGTCAGCCAGCTTGACCGTTCCACAACTAGTCACAAGTATGTTTTCTGGCTTCAGGTCACGGTGAACAATACAGTTGGCATGAAGAAAGTCTCTTAAGAACTGTCTCATTAGGTCCTTGATGGTCTCCAGAGGCAGCCCCGGTGGAGGGGCCTTGTCCAGATACATCCTCAGGTCTTGGTCCACGTGTTCAAACACTAGAATCACCTTGGTCTCCTGGTCAGTTCGGGCAGTGGCACAGACATCCATCACCCGGACCACGTTGGGATGCTCAAAGGCCTCCAGCCTCCTAAGGAGGGCCACCTCCTGGAGAGTGCTGACCGGCAGGCCCCCTCCACTTCCTCCTCCGGTCGGGACTTTCACGCTCTTGAGTGCCACGAAGTGGCCGCTGTGCGGGTCCCGGGCCTTGTACACCATTCTGTAGGCGCCCACACCAATCTCAGCCACGGGTTCACACCAAGGAATGTCCATCCTGGGGCTCCTCCGGCGCTGGGGGTCAGCTGCCTGGGGCCGGGATGGACCATTATCTAGGAACTAGAGCCGCCCCAGCGGAGCCACGCAGGGTAATTCGGTCTCGAGGGGCCAGACGCGGCAGGACTGACCATAGACTCCTGGGGGCTAGAGTGGACCCCTCTCCCACACCCTCACCACATGACCCACACAACACTGGGAAAAAGGGAGCTATACATAAAATTAAAATCCTCTAAAGTACCTCTGACCTCACTACTCAATTGAAACTAATCTCTGAAGTCACCAAGGATCTCTTACTTGCTAAATCTAATGGTCTTAATCTTTATCCTTCTTGACCTCTATGAAGCCTCTAACACTGTCAATCACCCTCTTTTCCTTGATATTTTCTTTCAAGATTTTCATGATACTTCTTTCTCTTGATGGTCCTATTCTCTGATGGCTCGTCATTTGTCTCCTTTTCAGAACTTCCTACATCAACCCTGGATATTCCCCAAGGGTCCATCTTGGACTTTTTTCTGTTCTTCCACTATACTGTTTCACTGGATGATTTCATTAGCTACCATGACTTTAATTAACATATCTGCACATAATACTTTTATCTGTTTAATCAGTTCTGGCCTCTCTCCAGACTTCTAGTCACATATCACCAACTGCCTATTAGACACCTTCAAATACATATTTTAAACATCTCAAGCTCTACATCTACAAAACAGAACTCATTGTCTTTTACCCCAAACCTTCCCTCATCCTTATGTCTTTATTACTTTCAAGGATACCTCCATCCTACCCCTTTACCCACATTCACAAGATCAGGGTCATCCTCAACTCCTCCCTCTCCCTCAGCCCACATATCCAATCTATTGCCTCATCCTGTCACTTCTGCCTTCACTACATTTCTCATATATAACCTTTGTTCCCCTCTGATGCTGCCATTACCCTGGTGCAGACCACTTGGACAATTGCAAAAGTCTTCTGGTCGGTCTGTCAGGCCCCAAGTCTCTTCCGAATCTAATTTATACTCCACTCAGCTGCTAAAATGATCATCCTAAAATGAAAGAGAAATGCAATCATTTCATTCTCTCCTTCCTCCCCTTATTTAATAAACTCTAAGGTTTCCTATCATCTCCAAGATAAAACATGAAATCTTCTCTTTGGCTTTTAAGATCCTTCATGACCTTATCCCTTCCTCTATTTCCAGTCTTCTTATACTTCATTTCCCTCTATGGACTCTAAGACCCACTACCACTGCCCTAATTGTTTCATACATAATATCACATCTCCCAAATATGTACCTTTTCACTGTTGTCTCCTATGCCTGGAAAGCTCTCCCTCCATAGCTCTGATTCCTGGCTTCTCTGGTCTCCTTCAAGACTCAGTTCAAATCCTCCTGCAAGAAGCCTTTCCCAGACCTCACTCTCATCCCAACTGCTAGTGTCTTCCCTGAGATTACCTCCAATTTACATAATATAGTGTGTATGTGTGCATACATATATATATATATATATATATATATAGAGAGAGAGAGAGAGAGAGAGAGAGAGAGAGAGAGAGAGATTTCTGTGAATGTTGGTTTCCTCCATTAGAATAACAGGTCCTTGAGAATGGGGATTGAATTTTTCCCTTTCTTTGTATGCCCTGCATTTAGCACAGTACCTGTCATACAGTAAGTACTTGCTGTACTGGTTGCCTACACTTATTTACTTATCACAATACATACTTATTACTGATTACTATACTTACTAACTATTGATTATGATGGATTAGATGGAGAGAGACAATAAACAGGCAGGCTAATTAGGGGGTTATTACAACAGGCCAAGAGAATGGAGATGAAGGCCTGAATGAAGGTAATGGCTTTATGGAGTTGAAAAGGATTTATTTTGAGAGATCTTGTGAGTTTAAAATCAATAGGACTTGGATATCATATTAAGAGGAAAACAGATAAAAATCTACGAAGTTTTGAGCCAAGGTTACTGTCAGGATTGATAGAAATAATAAAGGAAAGGAAGCAAATTTGGGGAAAATTATAATGAGTTGAGTTTTATACACAATGAGGTAGAGATGCCAGTGGGTCACGCAGCTAATGTTGCCTAGTTAGAGGAAACACTGGAGCTCTGGAAAAAGATTAGTACTAAAATATACTAGATTTAGGAGTCATGTGCAGCAAGCTGACACCTAAATCCATGGAGTCAATTAGTTTGTAGAGAAAAATGTGTAATAAAAAAAAGAAAGAATGACAGGGTCTGATAGATTGTGGACCACATTAGTGGAGCATGGAGATGCTGGATCAGGGGAAGAAAACAAGAAGATCCTTACTGATTCATAGGACCTAAGATTACTGTCTCATTTTTTTTTTAATTGAGTAAATACACTCAGAAAAAACTGGTATTTACAAGTTAGGCTCTCTAACTCCAGACTAGTGCCCTTTCTCATCCACAATTCCATGTCTCCTTTCTAACTGACATATAGTCTACACTATTTAAAAAAAAAAATTTTTTTTTTATGGATTTCTATGTGCTTTTCACACTACAAAACCTCAGAATGCTAGAGCATGCTTCTTAGGTCAGACCATACCTGTCATGGGTCAGGCCTACCAGCTGCTATGCAACTTCTGTTCTAGCTTCTGCCCAGACTTGTAATTATTTACAGCTCTGCACCTGTCAAAATCATATAACAATGACCTTCCTTGTTTCTCAGATTTGTTGATAGTTTAGCCCTCTGTTTAAAATTTAACATTTGAGGAAAATATTCAATGAAAAGTGATTCCCAAGAAAGTTGGGAAAACTGTTCTAATGAATTAGAAAAAAAATTGTGTAACTACATCAAGAATATGTTATAATCCTTAAAAATTATTAAAAATATAAGAGTTCAAGGCATTCTACAATAATTATAATTGGTCATAAAAGATAAAATCTATAGTCACAATATTAAAGGATTAGTCAGCTTACTAAGTTGCAAAAAAATTCAATCAACAATTTGAGAGATATTTTGTTTAGCCAAGGAAAGAAAGAAGAGAAAGAAGACAGGGAAAAAAAAAATCTGTTTCTTTAGAAATTAGAAAACCCAAGGGAAAAAAAGTCAGTCATAAATCATTTATTAGCCCAGTATTTATTATGTGCCATGAAGGGAACTAAGTGTGAATGTGTTTTTAAATTGTAGTCTTTTACCTCTAAACCCATCATATTAAGAAACCTCAATTAGACTTTAAGTTATAACTGATTCTACAAATGACAGCTATCTGGAAGAGCTAGTTTAATGAGCTTCATTCTCCTAAGTTAGGCAACTCTAGCCAGAAGGCACATATTTCTTTAAGAGATCAGCAATATTAGTTAAACAAAGTGCATGTGGCAAGCACATGTTCACATATAGATAAACACATGATAATTTTCAATGATTACTTCCAACTCTGTCTGTCAAGCAGGTAGTTCAAAACCCATTTGGTAGGAAAGACAGTCACTTTGAAGTAATTTTTAAACGAATACACCACACCTCACTTAATAATAATCAAAAGATCAAATTAAAATACAGTATTTGTCCAAGACAGAGATATACAGGTTTTGCTTCTATTAAACTTCCTAATATTTTTTAAAAACATTAAGTTCATTAAAGGAAAAATCCCAATTACAAATGTACTTTTCTAACTTTTGGAGGTTGATTGTATGTTTAAGAAAGAGAATGCACAGAATTAGCCAAGTAAATTCAAAGCTTGATTTACTATTGAATTTTAATTTTTGACTGTCTCCATACCCTTTTTCAAAACCAAGAAAACTTATAAAAATGGAAAATTTCAATATTCCCTTTTCTTGGTCCATGCACATACTCAGAGCCTAACTCAAAGCACTTCTACCAAACAATATGTGAAATACTCAGCTTTTCAACTGGTTTCACTCAAGACCCTCTCATTCTCCTACCAAAACATGCTACATAAAGCTGTATTTAATTATTTAAAATTATCTTATAAAAATTTTATTTGAAAATTTTACAATGTTTATTGAGAATAACAGGAAGCAATGTGACATCTCAAAGACTGAGTGATCAATCACTTCCTTCTGCTTAAAAAAAAAAGGCAAAAATTATTCAACAGGAAGTAGAGAAAAACCAAAGCCTTAATAAAAATAAATAAAATTTTAAATTACTAGTCTCTGAAGACAGAAGCTAACTGTTTTTAAGATCAAACCAATTTAAATAAAAATGAATCAATTTCATCATTTTTACCTACAAAACATACAATATTGTCTAACATAAAATTTGATAGTGTTAGACCTGGAGTTAGGAAGACCTGCGTTAGAATCTGGTTTCAGATATTTATTAGTGATATAATACTAGGCAAGTCCCTTAATCTGTCTGCTTCTATTTCCTCATATCCAAAATGCAAGCAAAAATGGCACAAACCTACAATACTGTTTAATATAAATAATACATACTCATGAAAGATAAATCTAGTTTGGTATGGTATAAATTTATCTGGATAGCATTCATTTTGTTATATTAACACATCCCAACAGTAAGTAGTTAAATCTCCAATTTTTTATGTCCATAATTCTTGTCAAAAGTGTTCTATAGGGGCATTCATATAAGTCCTACTTGAAACTTATTAAGTACATACCCAGGAATTTTAAACATTTTCTAATTACTTTGAATGAAAATTATCTTGCTATATCTTTGTTGATAATATGGTTGTTGGTATTTAATAGGTTTGTTTTTAACTTCTGGGAAAACTAGAATGTAATCTGGCAGAAATTAGGGGTTTTTTTTTTGCTTTTTGGAGGGCAATTGGAGTTAAATGATTTGCCCAAGGTCACATGGCTAGTTTTTGTGTTAAGTGTCTGAGGCTGGATTTGAACTCAGGTCCTCCTGACTCCAGGGCCGGTGCTATATTCACTGCACCACCTAGCCACCCCTGAGAAATTAGGTTTTGACCAGTACATTACAATATATCACAATGTGTTCCAGCTGGAACATGTGACCTAAATACAAAAAGGTATGTTATAAATAAATTAGAGAAGGGAAAGAGCCACTCTTCAAAACCATGCATGGGGTGGAGGGTGGGGTGGGGGGTAGAGTTCTACAAAGTGGGTTATTTTGATTGCACAAACTAAATAGCTTTTGCATCAAAAACAAGGTTATTGAATTGAAGGAAAAGTACAAGAAGAATTTTGCAGATTATAAACTTGGGAGTAGGACAAATTGATCTCTAAGTAGCCTTCTTTCCTTTCTCCCCAACCTCATCATTCATTCTGTTTTGGTGGGTTGGTTGGTTTTGTTTTTTGTTGTTGTTCAGTCATTTTTCAATAATGTCCAACTCTGTGACCCCATTTAGGGTTTTCTTGGTCAAGATAGTGCTTTGCCATGCCTTCTCCAGCTCATTTTGCATATGAGGAAACTGAGACAGAGTTAGGTGATTTGCCCAGGCTCATGACTCCAAAGCTTGACAGTATCCATTGCACCAGGTGGCTGCCCTTTCTTTACATAACTCTTACAAATCCATGTCATTCTTCTGCATTTTTCCTTGGTTATGTGGTCCATTCTCCATTTTGGTTTTTTTGTTTTTGTTTCTCTTTTAAAAACAAATGTCCCTTTAAAACCTCAGATGTTATGAAAGTTATAGCTACACTAAGGTTTTTGGTTGCCATACCCATATCACTGGGTATAATACTTGGAGATGATGTTAGAAATTCATTTTTGTAGACCTAACATCCCTTTTTTAACTTCTGACACTGGTTTCATATTTTATTCTATTCCTTAATTTTAAAAATCACAGACTATTTCAATTAGGTTTTAAGTGTGAAAAAAGAAGGCAGAAATGTAATTAATCAACACATCAACATAATTTGACAGTATAAATAATGTTGCACACCCATATTTCCCTACCACTGAAAAGGGATGAGAGGGTGAATTTTTGAGGCTAATCTTGGTCATTATAATAATACAGTCTACAGTTCTTAGGTGTTGCTCTTTCCATTTATATTGTTGTAGATATTGTGTATATTGTTTTCCTGATTAACTTTACCTGACCTTGCATTGGTTCATGTCCACCCACAAATCTCTGGATTCTTTAGACGGATGATTTCTTACAGCTCAATAATAATCTTACTTTTATGAACAATAATTAGTTTAGTCATTACCCAAACAATGGATATCTACTTTGTTAAATGTCTGTTGACAAATGGAATGATTCCTGTTCTTAGCTACCACAAAAAGTGCTGCTATAAATAGTTTAGTGAATATGGGGCTTATCATTTTATCTCAACTTCCTTGAGGTATGTTCCTGGTCAAATCTCTGGTCAAAAGTAATTTTATAATTTAAAAGAGACACATTTTCTCAAAAAGTCTAGGAAAAAAAACTCACAAAAATGTGTATTTTGTTATATACAAATTTATAAATATATCATGTATATCATATGTAAATAAGAAAAATTACAAACATTAACTCACCTTCTTTAAGCTACCATTCAATTAATATTCACTTTGCCTGGCATGAATAGTCACAGATCTTACTCTAAAGGTCAACAGTTTCTTCAAATCTTTTCAAATAACAGGGCAATTAAATTACAGAAAAAACTGAGATCTCCAGCAAAGACCTTGCCTTTATAACTGAATTCCAGAGAAACTGAGATCTGAAGAAGAGGTTTGCTTCTTTAACCCCAAAGGTAAAAATCTGGGGACTATTATAAGACTTATCCTTACTGATCTTAAGTATTACAGATTGTATATACAGCAAAAACTTGAAGATGAAGAAAACCAGACCCAAAACAATGAATATCATTACATCAGTGTGTTGTTAAGAAATGAAGTCAAGTGACTACAAACTTTTGGATTTCAAACAGAAAATCACTGGAAACAAAGCTATATAACTCCAACTGAATCCAGAATTTGGGGGAGAGGAGAAATGGAGAATGGGAAACTAGGGGTTATTTTTCTATCATTAAGTTTGTAATCTTTATGACATTTTAACTTCATTC
Organism: Petaurus breviceps papuanus; assembly: GCF_028583685.1. Lineage (NCBI taxonomy): Eukaryota > Metazoa > Chordata > Mammalia > Diprotodontia > Petauridae > Petaurus > Petaurus breviceps. The sequence goes on along the minus strand of NW_027185810.1, from coordinate 9,624,724 downwards.
TTTTTTTTCCTCTTTAGTCACTCTTTTTTCTAACTGCATTGTCTCATTTTCCTCTCTCCAACCCCTTAATATAAGTCGCATTACACACAGTGAGCCAAGAAATATATACTGTCATACAAACCACTAGCAGATAATGTTATATTGCTTACTGAACAAAGAATGAAAAAGAGAACTTGGACTACTTTTGAAACATGGTCACGCCTCAGTTGCAGAATCCCCAAACTGGAGATAAGCATCTGTCATTAGAGCACCCATAAACGGGTAAATGCAGTAACCATTTAGGCCCTGTATAGGTATTAGCTGAAGTGATCCAAGGATGTTGGTCCAGGCTTTTTACACAGTAACCTGCATGAATCAGAGCAGATACATTAATCAATTCACAGTCCTGAGAATTGGACCAAAGCAGTGTAGCATAACCAGCAGCATTCAAACAACATGGCTAACCCATTGGAGTTGTAGTCTCTGCAATGGAGTTCAAATGCTTGGCAGTGCAGCTCTAGAAAGAACATCAGTGTCCAGAACCTTATCTTGCCAGGTGGTCTTCAGAATCTTCCTAAGACAATTCAAATGGAAGCAGTCAAATTTTCTGCCATGGTACTGGTAGACTGCCCAGGTTTCAGAGGCATGCATCAATAAGGTCAGCACAACAAGCTCTGTAAACCTTCAGTTTGGTAGGTAGCCCAATACCTCTTTTCTCCCACACATTCTTTCAGAGCCTCCCAAATACTGAGCCAGCTCTACCAAAGTACGCATCAACCTCTTCATCTACGTGTACATATCTATAAAGTATAATGCCAACATAAGTGAACTTATCCACAGCATTCAAAATCTCTCCATTTGCTGGGACCAATGATTCCACATAAGTATGGTGTGGTGTTGGCTAGCAGAGAATCGGTTTTCTTGGTGTTGACCACCAAGCCAAAATTAGCAAAAGTAGCAAAGGATTAATTCATACTCTGTTTTATCTCATCCTCCCAGGCAGCACTGAAAGCACAATCCTCTGCAAACAGAAAGTTGTACACCAACTCTCCCTCCAATTTACTCAGCTTGTAGCCTTTTCAAGTTAAATAATTTATCGTCAGTACAGTAGTTGACTTGAATGCTGTTTTCGTCCTCATTGGAAGTGTCTGACAGAATCACTGAAACATCATGAGAAAAACCATGGGAGGAAGCACACAGCCCTGCCTTATTCCACTGGTGTCTGGGAAAGCGTGAGAGCAATATCCATTATCCAGAACCCAGGTAAGCATTTTGTCATGGAACTTACCTGCAATATTTATGAACTTCTCTGGGCAGCAAAATTTTGTCATGATTTTCCACAAGCCCTTACAACTGACAGTATCAAAGGCCTTGTTTAGATAGATGAAGACTGTGTATAAACCTCTCTTTTTCGCCTGAAATTTATCCTGGAGTGGTCAGGCAGCAAATACCATGTCAACCATTCATTGACCCTTTCTGAAGTCACACTGGCTCTCAGATAAATGACCACTTTCAAATGAAGGATCAGACTATTAAGAAGGACCCTAGAAAGAATCTTGCCAGCAATGACAGAGACAGAGACACCCTCCCCACCACTGGGATTGTCATAGGAAAATCTATTTCCTTTCCCTTTATAAAGATGGACAACAGAGGCATCACTGAACTCCTGAGGGAACCTCTTGCCATATAACCCAGAAGAATTTCAGTCAACTTTTGTATGAGTGGTGGACTGCTTGCCATGTAAACCTCAGATGGAATGGAATCAGCACCATAATTTTTGCCATACAAGAGTAGGCCAATGGCACTCAAAAGCTCTTCAATTGGAAGTCTGGCTAAAGAAGGACTGACTTCAACCTGAGATTCATGGTAAATGGCTTAAGCATTGGTTGATGATGGTCTATTGAGAATCCTATGGAAGTGTTCAGCCACTCTCCAGGATCATGCCCTTATTACTGATCAGTGTGCCTCCACAAGCATTTTGAGTAACTGAGATGCACCAAAGGTCTTTGGCCAATAATATCCTTCAAAGCCATAATGAAAATGCTTTTGTTACTCTAAGCATAAAACTGAATTTCATCTACTTTCTTATTGAGCCAAAAATCCTGAATTTCTCTAAGCTTTGCTTGCACTTTATTTTTGACAGAAGTAAATACTGCCTTTTTAGAGATGGACAAACTATACTCCCAAAAGGATGGAAAAACAAGTTCATGACAATGTGAATGCCACTTACAAGTGCCATTCCATCATCATCAGTGTGTATGCTCCCAACCATGACAAACCTTGAAGAGGCCAAAGAAAAAAATTTATGAAGATCCAGAGACCCTCATCATCAGTGTGGTGAAAGAAGAAGCCTGTGATTCTGGGGGACTTTAATGGCAGAGTAGGCACAGACTATCAAACATGCCAGGGAGACCTTGGAAGAAATGGAGTTCAAAACAGCAGCAGTCCCTTACTATTGAACTTTTACTTTTACTTGTAGGTCTTATAACCTTCTCATCACCAACATTATCTTCTGTTTACCTAAACATGACAAAATTTCATGGATGCACCTTCCCAGCAAACACTGACACTTAATAGACTATGTCATTGTAAGGAGAAGAGACGGGACGTGAGCATGACAAAGGTGATGTGTGGAGCAGAGTACTGGAATGATCATAGACTTATGCTCTCCAATCTAAACATTCACATTCAACAAAAGCAGTGGCCCAAAGGTGCAATTATCAGAAGAATCAAAGTCAACAAATTAAAGGGCTTCTCTATATTTGAACAGCTTTTCACTGCCTTGGAGGAAAACCTGAGCCAAGACATGGTTAACAGTGGAACCAAAATGGAGAGCGCAGCTCTCAGAAATTGGGTATACAGCACCACATTTACTCATCTGCACCATAACACTCACAAACATCAAGATTGGTTTGATGAAAATGAAAGGTAGTGATCTGGGGGCGAAGTCAAATGGTGGTGTAGAAACAGGACTTCCTTGGGGCTTCAGCTTCCACCTCCCCCAATTCATGTAAAAGGGGACTCTGAACAAACTTTGGAGCTACAGAACCCACAAAATGACACACAGAAGCTAACTTCCTGCTGAAGACAGCCCGGCAGGATCATCCAGCACAGTGCTCTGGGAGCTGACCCCAGCCCCATGTGAGCCTGAGGTTTTAGCCCCAAGGCAACCTGACCAGCCACTGACTAGAGGGATTTCAGATCACCAACAGCTCTGGCAGTTTCCAGAATTATCAACACATAGAGACGAAGGACAAAGTGAGAGGTCAGTGCAGTCTGGACTTTGGGATCCTGTAGTTAGGAGTGCATCGGCCTTCATCCCCTGGAGGCAGAAGCTGCGGAGGGCTGCCCAACACGTGGCAGCTTCGGCTCCTAGCCTGCGGACTGTAAGGGGACCAAGCAACCAGTCTGAAGGATAATCGCTCTTACTTTAACCTACTTGGATCTGGATTGCGGTCTAGGGTGGAGGTCCTGGGGTGTGTGACCAGCTTGCCAGAGCATGTGGAGGCTTCAGAGAGGGCACCCAACTAATACCTCCAGCAACTGACAAAATCCCAGTGTTTGGGATGAAAGCTCCCCTGTCTGGTGGCAGAGTCCTACTGTGGCAAAAAGTCCAGGGGTCAAGTGATTGAGTGGCAAAATGAGTAGGCAAAGGAAGCAAACTAAGCAAAGCAATCCAACATTAGACTCCTATTTTGGGAACAAAAAGGATCAAAGCATTGAACAGGAGGAAGACAGTGAAATCACAACTCCTGAACCAAAAGCTTCCAAGAAAAATACAAGCTGGTTACAGGCCATAGAGAAGCAGATAAGAGAAGTGGAAGAAAAATTGGGAAGAGAAATGAGAATGATGCAAGAAAATTATGAAATGAGAGTCAACAGCCTGACTGAGCAAAATAATACCTTAAAAAACAGACTGACTCAAATGGCAAAGGAGGCTCAAAAAGGCAATGAGGAGAAGAATGCCTTAAAAAGCTGAATTTGCCAGAAGGAAAAAGAATTCAAAAGCTCCCTGAGGAGAATCATTCCTTCAGAATTAGATTGGAGCAAATTCAAGGTAGTGACTTTATGAGAAATCAAGCTGCTGTTAAACAGATCCAAACAAATGAAAGAACAGAAGGCAATGTGAAATATCTCATTTGAAAAACCACTGACCTGGAAAAAAGATCCAGGAGAGATAATTTAAATATTAGTGGACTACCTGAAAGCCATCATCAAAGAAAGAACCTAGAAATCATCCTCCGAGAAATTCTCAAGGAAAACTGCCCTGATATTTTAGAACCAGAGGGCAAAATAGAGGTTGAAAGAATCCACCAATCACCTCCTGAAAAAGATCCCAAAAAGAAAACTCCTAGAAATATCATAGCCAGGTTCCAAAATTCCCATATCAAGGAGAGAAAATTACAAGCAGCCAGGAAGAAACAATTTGAATATTGTGGAAATGCAATCAGGATAACACAGGATCTGGCAGCTTCTACACTGAGGGATCAAAGGGCTTGGAATATGGTATTCTGGAGGTCAAAGGAGCTGGGATTAAAACCAAGAATCAGCTACCCAGCAAAACTGAGTATCATGTTTCAGGGGAAAATATGGTCATTCAGTGGAACAGAGGACTTTCAAGCATTCTTGATGAAAAAAACCAGAGTTGAATAGAAAATTTGACATTCAGATACAAGAAGCAAGAGAAGGATGAGAAGGTAAACAGGGAAAAGAAATCATAAGGAACTTATCAAAGTTGAACTATTTATATTCCTACATGGAAAAATGATAATTGTAACTGATGAAACTTTTCTTAGTATGAAAATAGTTGAAGGGAATAGAAATATAGAAATATATATATTTGTATATATATATATATATATATATATATGTTTACAGGTATACATAGATAGAGGGCACAGGACCAATTTAATAGGAAAGGATGATACTTAAAAGGTGAAATTAAGAGGTGAGAGAGGAATATAATGAGAGGAAATGGGGAGAGACAGAATGGGGTAAACTATCTCATATAGAAGAGGCAAGGGAAAATGGTTACAATGGAGGGGAAGAACAAAAATGCAAAAGGGAATGGGTCAACCTTATTCTCACTGAATTTGGCTCAGGGAGGGAATGACATACACACTAAATAAGGTATCTCACCCTACAGGAGAGTAGGGGGGAAGGGGATGAGAAGGGAGATGATGGAAGGGAGGGCAGGCTGGGGGGGGGGGGATAAGTTGGAAGCAACCACTTTTGAAAAGGGACAGGATAAAAGTAGAGAATAGAACAAGTGGGAGGTGGGATAGGAGGGAGGGAAATATAGTTAGTCTTTTACAATATATCTACTATGGTAATGTTTTGCATTAGCTACACATTGTACAACCTATACTGAATTGCTTATCTTCCCAGTAAGGGTGGGCGACAAGGAAGGAAGGGAATGAATCTGGAATTCAAAGTTTTAAAATCAAATGTTTAAAAAATATATATATATATGTATATATATACATATATATACACACTATTTTTAATACTATTTTACATGTAATTGGGAAATAAGATAAACAGGCACTGGGGAATAGAGATCCTCCATGCCCTAATGGAAAAGTCGAAGGGGGTATGCAAGAAGATATGGGAGAGAGCAGATTGGAGGAGGGGATATCCTGTGGGACTGCTATTTGGGGGAGGTGGGTAGGGGAAAAAATGGGGAGAAAATTTGTAACTCAAAATCTGGGAGAAATGAATGATGTAAACCAGAAGTTAATAAAGCATTAAAAAAAAAAAAGAAAATGAAAGGGAAATTCAGAAGCTACTAAATGAAAACAAAAAACTAGAAAGTAGGAGACTATAGATTGGGGAATGCCTCAACAAAATCTAACTGAATATTACTGGGATATATATAAGAAGCAATTGATATGAAAAGCACAAGAAAACATGGGAAGGTATAGTAACTAATGCAAAGTGAAGTAAAGAGAACCAGGAAAGCAATATGCACAATGACTACAATAATTTAAATGGAAACAACAACAAAACATATAAACCTTAAAGTTGTTAAATTATAATGACCAGACTTGGCAAAATGCACCTCCCTTCTTTGCAGAGGCAGAAAAAAGTTTGGATGTGGGTATAGAATACACTAAAAACTGTCCAGTTTTACTGGTATACTCATTGATCACTAGGTGGTGGGAATGGGGAAGAGGCATATTGGGAAAATGAGGAGATTAAAACCAAAATATATAAATATTTTTTTTACAATAAACAATATTCAAAGAAAAATTTTAAAGGCAGAAATAGTCATGCTATCAATCACTCACAAATTTTTCAAGATCCATGATGTAAGATATTTCTCTTAGAGCACAATGCTACGCACAAAACTGGAGTTTAATAAATACCACTTAATTCAAACTTTATTTTCTATTTTTTAATGAATAGCTCTACTCATCATAATCTAGTTCTATTTTTCAGAAAAGAGTTAATTTCATCTCACTGAAGGAGAGAATTCTTTAAACCCTTAAAAATCCTACAATTTATTCCTTTCAAGGGGTCTCTTATTCAACCACCAAATCAGGGCCACTTGCCATCTCTGACATGCAAACACGTGACAGTGTGTAATATTTGCAGTATAAGCTAAATAATGAGAAGAAAATCACCAAAAAAAATTTCTCTATTTTAATCAATTTCACCTTATACCTCCGAAGTTATAAAAGATTTTGATTTAAGTCTTTTTCTCACTTGAAACAATTAAAACTCTTTTTCTCCCATAATTATACTGAAATAAGGATAAACTTTTTTTGGTAATTTGGCACCAAATTAAACTTTCCAGTTTTATCATAAATATACTTATCTGATTATCATCTTAAAACTGAAAGGGAATTTATGAGTGATAAGATATATAGTTGGCAGGAAAATCTGAATTGACGTAAAAAAGACTTTGTTTAAAAGATTCCTGACATTAACTTGTAATATTTCTACAACATTCTAAATCCCAAGATCCAAATTTTGTTTTTAAAATGTATTTATTCCTGGAATGACAAAGAAATACACGCTCAAAAATATACGTTGACTAGAAATAAATAAAGTATATAAACACTCATAAGTCAGTCCAGTGTTTTCAATACTGTGTCTCAAACAATGCCAAGGGAAATTCTAGGAGGCTACATGAGGGTTGTACCTCATGACATCATCCTCAAATTTAGAGATATAATCTAAACATTTCTAATTTATCTTCATCAACTCAATCAATAAACAAGCATTTATTAAATATAAGTTACATGCCAGGAGGATTGGCACTCAAGAGTCTGAGATAACAGAGACTAAAGTGAAACAGTCTCAACTCTCAAAAAGATATATATATATATAAGTCTACACAGAATAAATACAAGGCATTTAGCAAGGGAGAACACTCATAGTAGGGAAGAACAGGAAGTACTTAAGGGAGAAAGTGATGTTTGTGCTTAGGGTTGAAGGAAGTAAGGGATTCTATACAGCAAAGATAAGGAGAACAAGCATCCTAACTATTGGCAACATCCAATAAAAAAAGCAGTGGAAAGAGATATAGGAGTATTCTGTGTGAGGAACAGCAAGAAAGCCAGCCAGCTTGGCTGGACCATGAAATGTGAGGAGAGGAATGTACAAAGAGGCCAGAGAGTTAAGGTAAGAATTATCAAGAAACCAAATCTATATTGTTTTTCAATACAACAGAGATTTTTCAGTTCCTTTACATGTAGGCCACTATAATTTCAAGTTACAGTTTGCCTAGGGGCAGCGAGGTAGTGCAGTGAGTAGAGAGCTGGCCCTAGAGTTGGAAGGAGCTGAGTTCAAATCCAGCCTCAGACACTTGACACACTGTGTGACCTTGGGAAAGTCACTTAACCCCAACTGCCCTGCCTTCCTGACTCCAAAAAAAAAAAATTACAGCTGCCATATATCTATAACTATATTTAACAACCATATACCTAGAATGCCAAACAATAAACCTGCTCAGGAGCCAAGAGGCAGAAAAAGGCAGGAAATCACCTGAACTCTACCAAATTAACCTCTGAACAACTATAAAATAATACTTCAAAATGAATACTGGAGCAACAGAAGCAACAAAAAGACATAGTGAAACAATTTTCCAGCCCAAGACAACCTAGAAGGTTCACAAGAAAGTGCTGTCTCACTCAGGTAAAAGGGGAGTATATTCTGAAAATCATATGCCTACAGGAAAATCATGATGAAAAAATGAGCCTGGACAACATCTTCTAAGAACTCATCAAGGAAAACTGCCCTGAGATACTAGAACCAGAAGGTAAAATAGAAATCTAGAGAATCCACCAATTACCTCCTGAAAGATATCCCAAACTGAAAAGTTCTCGAAATGTTGTGGACAAATTCCAGAAATACCAAGTAAAGGAGAAAATACTACAAGTGGCAGAATGAAACAATTCAAATATTGCAGAACCACAGTGAGGATCGCACAGGACCTGGCAGCCTCTGCAGTGAAAGATCGGAGGAAGTGGAATACAATTTTTCACAAGGCAAAAGAGCTCGGGTTACAACCAAGGATCACCTACCCAGCAAAACTGAACATATTCTTCTAGGGAAGGAGATGGTCATTCAATGATATAACGATTTCCAGACCTTCCTGATGAAAAAACCAGAGCTCAGTAGAAAATTCAACCTCCAATTACGAGACACAAGAGAGACATAGAAAGGTAAACAAGGAAAACACAAATACACACTGTTATTTAATAAGAGCAAACTGTTTATAGACAAGTAGAGGGTATGGGGATAAATTATACAAAATGACAATTGAAAAAAAAAACCTTATTAAGGGCTACAACGGGACTGCAATGGAAGAAGAGACAAGAATGAAATGGAAAAGGGTAAATCACACCACACAAAGAGGCATGAAAACAATATAGTAGAGGGAAAGAACGGAGGGAAATGAGCATTATATGAGCTTTTCCCTAATTAGTTCTGGTGCTAGGACAGAATAACACAACCATTTAAGGCTAGGACTCTATCGAAAAGATACACAAAACTTATCATATTAGAGGGAAAGAGGGGAGGGAGAGGAGCTTTGCATAAGATCTGTTCCTGTCAAGCTTGGTTCGAAGAAGAAATAACAAACTACATTAAGTATAAAAATGTATCTTATCCTACAGGCAGTAGAAGGGAGGGAAGGGCTACAATGGGGGGGAGTGGTTAGAAGGGAGGGAAGAAGTAAGGAGGAAGGGGAAGAAAAGGCTGATAAGAAGGGAATACTAAGGGAGGTGGTATTCAGAAAACAAACTAAGGAGGGGAAGGGAGAAGGGGAGAAAAATAAAAGAATAAACAGGGGAAGGAATAGGATGGAGGGAAAGAGACAGATAGTAATCATAACTGTGAACATGAATGGGATGAACTCTCTCATAAAAAGGAGGCGGTTAGCAGAATGGATTAAAAACCATAATCCTACAATATGCTGTTTTCAAGAAACACACCTGAAACAGAGGGATACACACAGGGTAAAAGTAAAAGGCTGGAGAAAATATATCATGCCTCTGCTAAAGTAAAAAAAAAAAAAATAGGGGTATCAATCTTATCTCAGATAAAGCAAAAGCAAAAATAGATCTAATTAAAAGAGATAAAGAAGGAAACTATATCCTGCTAAAAGGCACTATTGAGAATGAAGCAATATCATTACTTAACATATATGCACCAAGTGATATAGCATCCAAGTTCCTAGAGAAGGTAAGGGAATTAGAGGAAGAAATAGATAGCAAAACTATACTAGTGGGGGACTTTAATCTTCCCCTCTCTGAACTTGATAAATCCAACCTCAAAATAAACAAGAAAGAAGTAAGGAGGTGAAGAGAATTTTAGAGAGGGTAAGCATGATAGATCTCTGGAGAAAAGTCTGAAAAATTCAAGAGAATGGCAACAATGAGACAACATACCAAAATTTGTGAGATGCAGCTAAGGCAGTTTTGGGGGGAAGTTTTATATCCCTGAGTGCATACATGAATAAATTAGAGAAAAAGGAGGTCAATGAATTGGGCATGCAATTGACAAAGCTAGAAAAAGAACAAATTGAAAATCCACAAATAAATACTAAATTAGAAATAATGAAAACCAAAGGAGAGATTAATAAAATTGAAATTAAGAAAACTATTGAATTAATAAATAAAACTAAAAGCTGGTTTTATGAAAAAAAACAATAAAATTGATAGACCCTTAGCCAATATGATAAAAAAAAGAAAGAAGAAAACCAAATTATGAGTATCAAAAATGAAAAGGGTGAATCTACCTCTGATGAAGAGGAAATTAAAACAATAATTAGTAATTATTTTGCCAAATTATATAAACAGAAATTTGACAATCTTATTGAAATGGATGAATATTTACAAAAATATAACCTGCCCATTTTAACTAAAGAGGAAGTTAATTACTTAAATAACCCCATCTCGGAAAAAGAAATTGAACAAGCCATCAGTCAACTCCCTAGGAAAAAATCTCCAGGGCCAGATGGATTTACTAGTGAATTCTACCAAACATTTAAAGAACAATTAATTCCAATTCTAAAAACTATTTGGGAAAATTAGTGAAGGAGTCCTACAAAATTCTTTTTATGGCACAAACATGGTACTGATACCTAAATCAGGAAGAGATAAAATGGAAAAAGAAAATTATAGACCAATTTCCCTCATGAATATAGAAGCAAAAATTTTAAATAAAATATTAGTAAAAAGACTACAGCAATTTATCACAAGAATAATACACTTTGATCAGGTAGGATTTATTCCAGGAATGCAAGGATGGTTTTAATATTAGGAAAACCATCAGTATAACTGATCATATTAACAATAAAACTAGTAGAAACCATATGATTATCTCAACAGATGCAGAAAAGGCTTTTGACAAAGTAAAACAGCCATTCCTATTAAAAACACTTGACAATATAGGAATAAATGGAGCCTTCCTTAAAATAATAAGTAGCATCTATTTAAAGCCATCAACAAATATTATATGTAATAGGGATAAGCTAGAAGCATTTCTAATAAGAGCAGGGGTGAAACAAGAGTGTCCACTATCACCCCTCTTATTCAGTCTGGTAACTAGAAATGTTAGCAGTAGCAATTAGAGAAGAAAAAGAAATCAAAGGAATCAAATTAGGCAAAGAAGACACCAAGTTATCACTCTTTGTGGATGATATGATGATATACTTAGAGAATCCTAAAGAATCAAGTAAAAAACTACTTGAGACAAAAAATAAATTTGGCAAAGTTGCAGGATAGAAAATAAACCCACATAAATCCTCAGCATTCCTATATATTTCTAATGAAATCCAATAGCAAGAGATAGAAAGAGAGCAGTGAGTAAAGCACTGGTGCCAGAGTCAGGAGGACCCAAGTTCGGTTCTGGCTTCAGACACTTAACACCCATACAAAAAAAAACTAGCCGGGTAACCTTGGGCAAGTTACTTAACCCCAATTGCCCTCCAAAAGGCAAAGAAAAAAAAAAGAGTAAGGGAAATCCCATTTAAAGTTACTATAGACATTAAAAAATATTTGGGAATCTACCTGCCAAAACAAACCCATGATCTGTGTCAACACAACTACAAAACACTTTTCACACAAATAAAGTCAGATCTAACTAATTGGAAAAACATCACTTGCTCATGGCTAGGTCGTGCTAATATAATAAAAATGACAATTTTACCTAAAATAAATTACATATTTAGTGCCATACCAATCAATTTTCCAAAAAATAGTAACAAAATTTAGTTGGAAGAACAAAAGGTCCAGAATATCAAGGGAATTAATGAAAAGAAATGCTAGGGAAGGTGGCCTAGCTATACCAGATTTTAATCTGTATTATAAAGCAGCAGTCATCAAAACTACTTGGTATTGGCTGAGTAATAGAGCAGTGGATCAATGGAATAGATTGGGTACACAAGTCTCAGCAGTCAATGACTATAATAATCTACTCTTTGATAAACCCAAAGACCCCAGTTTTGGGGATAAGAACTCACTATTGAACAAACCAGATTTTAATCTGTATTATAAAGCAGCAGTCATCAAAACTACTTGGTATTGGATGAGGAATAGAGCAGTGGATCAATGGAATAGATTGCGTACACAAGTCTCAGCAGTCAATGACTATAATAATCTACTCTTTGATAAACCCAAAGACCCCAGTTTTGGGGATAAGAACTCACTATTTAACAAAAACTGCTGGCAAAACTGGAATATAATAATGGCAGAAACTGGGCACAATCCATTATCTAACACTGTATACCAAAATTAAGTCTAAATGGGTGCATGATCTAGGTATAAAGGAAGATACTGTAAGCAATCTGGGAAAGCAAGGAATAGTTTGCCTGTCAGATTTATGGAGAGGGGAAGACTTCGTGACCAAACAAGAATTAGAGAGCAGTATAAAATGCAAATGGATAACTTTGATTACATGAAATTGAAAAGCTTCTGTACAAACAAAGCCAATGTAACCAAGATTAAGAGGGAAGTGGGAAATTGGGAAAGAATTTTTACAACCAATGTCTCTGATAAAGGCTTCATTTCTAAAATACATGGAGAATTTAGTCAGATATCTTATAGATATAAGAATACAAGTCATTCCACAATTGATAAATGGTCAAAGGATATGAACAGGCAGCTCCCAGAAGAAATTAAAGATATCTGTAAGCATATGAAAAATGCTCTAAATCACTATTGATTAGAGAAATGCAAATCAAAACAATTCTGAGGTACCACATCTCACCAGTCAGATTGGCTAAGATGACAAAACAGGATAATGATAAATTCTGGAGAGGATGTGGAAAAATTAGAACACTAATACATTGCTGGTGGAAGTGTGAACTGATCCATCCATTCTGGAAAGCAATCTGGAACTATGCCTAAAGGGCTATAAGTAATTTCATATCCTTTGATCCAGCAATACCACTTCTAGGGTTGCATCCCAAAGAGATCTTAGAAGTGGGAGTAAGACCCATATGTACAAAAATATTTATAGCAGCTCTTTTTGTGGTGGCAAAGAATTGGAAATTGAGGGGATGCCCATCAATTGGGGAATGGCTAAATAAGTTATGGTATCTGAATGTAATGGAATAGTATTGTGCCATAAGAAACGAAGAGCAGATGGACTTCATATCTACCTGGAGAGGCTTATGCAAACTGATGCTGAGTGAGAAGAGTAGAACCAGGAAAAATTTATACACAAGCACAGAGACAACGTATATGTGACAACCAACTTTGATAGACCAGACTCTTCTCAGAAATGCAGGAGTATAAGTAAACTCCAAAAGACTCATGATGGAGAGGGATGTCTACATTCAGAGAAAGAACTAGAAAGAACAAAGTTTGGATGCAGATTGAAGCAAATTATCTGCACTCTTTCCTTCTCTTGTTTGGTTCTATTTCTTCTTTCCCATTGTTCATTCCATCCAATACAATCCTTCTTTATAACCTGACTAATGTCTAATGTGAAACTATTTGCAGATCCTATACTTGACTGTATGCCACCATTGGGGGGGACGGGGAGGGAGGGAGGAGAAAATTTGAAACTCAAAGAACTGGGGAACTGAATCTTGTGAACTCAAAGTAAACTAACAAATTAATAAAGACCAAAAAAAAAAAAAAGAACTATGTTGCTATTAGGGCAGTCAGGAGGAGTATAAATAGACAGAGGATGCAGGTATAAGCTGACACTGATGGGATGACATCCAAAAAAACCCAACAACAACAATAAAATTAAGGGGTGAGAAAGAGAATTGCACTGGGAGAAGAGAAGAAGGGGTAATATCACGTGAAGAGGCACTAAAGACCTATTACTGTGGAAGGAAAGATAGGGAAGCAGTGGGCATCCCTTGAACCTTACTCTCATCAGAAATGATTCAAAGACAGAATAACATACAGTCAACTGGGTATGGAAATGTCTTACTCTATAAGGAATCAGAAGGAGAGGGAGATAAGAAAATGAGGGGGAACACCTGATAGAAGAGAGGGAAAATTGGGGGAGGCAATGGTCAGAAGCAAAACACTGATGATTAGGGGAAGGGTGAAAGGAGAGAGAAAGAGAAGGATAAATGGGGGATATAAGGATGGAGGGAAATACAACATAACAAAAACTGTAAATGTGAACTAGATGATCTCACCCATGAAATGATAGCAGATAGCAGAGTGGATTAAAAAACAAATTCTGACAATATGTTGTTTACAGGAACACAACTGAAGCAGAGAGATACACAAAGAGTAAAGCTAAGGAGCTGGAGCAGAGTCTATTATGATTCAGGTGAAAAATTAAAAAAAAAAAAAGCTGACATAGCAATCATGATCTCAAAGCAAAAGCAAAATTAGATCTAATTACACAAGACACAGTACTAAGTACCCATACCAATCTAGTGTTTGATAAACCATAAGACCCTAGCTTTTGGGACAAGAACTCATGATATGACATAAACTGCTAGGAAAACTGAAAAACAGTATGGAAAAAAATTACATGTAGACTAGCATCTTATACCATATACCAAAATAGGGTCAAAATGGGTATAAGATTAGGTGTGATACCAGAAGCAATTACCAGTTAGATATACGGAAAAAGGAAGAATTTATGACCAAGAAAGAGGCAGAGAACAAGAACATTATAAGATTTAAAATGTATAACCTTGATTATATTAAATTAAAAAGGTTTTGTACAAACAAAGCCAATGCAACCAAAATTAGACAAAAAGCAGAAAACTGGGGGGAAAAGTCAAATTTATAAGAATACAAGCCATTCCCCAGTTGATAAATGGTCAAAGGATATGAACAGGTAATTTTCAGATGAAATCAAAGCTATCAATAGTCATGTAAAAATGCTCTAAAACACTAATGAACAGAGAAATGCAAATTAAAACAAAACAACTCTGAGGTACCACCTCATACCTATCAGATTGGCTAATAGGAAAGAAAAGGAAAATAATAAATGTTGTAGAGGAGGTGGGAAAATTGGGACACTAATGTATACTGTTGGTGGAACTGTGAACTGATTCAACTATTCTAGAGAGCAATTTGGAGCTATGCCCAAAAAAGCAATCAAACTGCATATACCGTTTGATCCAGCAATACCACTCAAAGGTCATCTCCCAAAGAGATGCAAAAAAAAAAAAGGAAAAGGACCCACATGTACAAAAAAAATTTTATAGCACTTCTTTTTGTGGCGGCCAAGAATTGGAAATTGAGGGGATGCCCAGGGAATGGCTGAACAAGGAATAGTCTATGTTTGCAATATGGAATACTACTGAGCTATGAGAAATAATAAGCAGGCAGATTTCAGAAGAACCTGGAAAGATTGACATGAACTGCCATGATGCAAAGTCAAGTGAACAGAGCCAGGAGAACATTGTACATAGGAACAGCAATACTATACAATGATCAACTGTGAATGACTTAGTATTATTCTTGGCCAGTGATCCAAGACAATTCCAAAGGACTCCTGATGAAAAATGCTATCCATCCCCAAAGAAAGAAATGAGGGAATCTGAATGCAAATCAAAGCATACTATTTTTCACTTTATTCTTTTCATGGGTTTTTGTTTGTTTGTTTGTTTTGGTCTATCTGTTTTTTTCTTTCTCAACATGACAAATATGGAAATATATTTTACATCACTACACACGTATAACCTATGTGAAATTGTCATACAGAAGGCAGAGGCAATATAAGGAAGGAGAAAATTTGGAATTCAAAAATATTTCTTTAATGAATGTTAAAAACTGTCTTTACATGTAATTAGAAAAACTAAACTGTCATTTTAAAAAAAAACAATAAAACTTGCTTTTTACTAAAATTCTTATTTTCAGAAATACTAAAAATATTTAGGTTTCTAGACTTATAATGAAAGAATGTCAGTCTTGATCTTTACAGCAGATCTATGGAGTGAATTCAATCTTTTGACAAGTTAAGATATTTATGGAAAGCAATTGTGACCTATAATTTTGTTTTCTTTCAAAACACTATAAAAACACCAGACTTCTAAATTATCTCTTCATTTCCCACCAGGTGGCATGCCTTTGGACCTCTCTACTATGGTCCTCTCCCCACCCTTTTCAGCTTCTTTTGGTGTGCTGCAATGGGATTCCTCCATTAGATTGTAAATTCCTTGATGGCAGGAAATATCCCGTTTTTTTCTTTTTTGTATCTCCAGTGCTAAGCATAGTGTCTGGTACATACTAGGTACTTAACAAATTTTATTTATCAACTAACTAAACCAAGCCTGTAATTATCAAAATATCTTAACAATACAAAACAAACTATTTTATTTATACAATTTAGAAGAAGTTTAGTGAAACTCAGGAAGCAACCAGAATATATTTTTATTCTGGGTTCAGATTTAAGTGGAGTCAATTGAGCCTGTAATAACTGAAAGTAAAAAAATTAAAATTTTAGTGTCTAGGTGTTTATTTGTGGTTTATGCAAGTCTTTTTTTTTCTGCTCTCTTATATGCTTGACTGAAAACAATTCAGAGAAAACTAAAAGAAAAAAATTAATATTCACTGAAAATTAAGGCTTACTAAAGACAATTCTAGGCATTATTCTGTGGTTCAGAGATACACAATTGAGGTCACACAGGACAAAGAAAGAAATTATCTGAGAATGATATCTTGGAAATTTATTTTATTACATTTAGATTCAAAAGTCATACTAATTTTCTTCCACATTCTAGAACCTTAACTACTTAAGGAAATATTCCTGTAAATGCTCAAAATTAAGAATTTTTTTTAGTTTATAGCACAAATGATAGAAAAATCAAGTTTTTTTTCATTGAGGCTACCATTCATAAAAAAATGCTTATATTATTTGTGAATAAAGCTTATTTCAAAACAAAGCAAAAGTAAACTACTCTTGGTTAAAAATGTAAGTTGAAATGATGTCTATTTCTGCCTTAATCCCACTACAGCAAGTTTTTGCATGCTTTCTTAACCTTCCATCTACAAAGCTGTTAGGATAGCCAAAACATATATATTTAATTACATAAATATTCAATGCCATCAGCCAGCTGTTGTCAGTGCAAAATAGACTGAACTTTCTCATTTAATTCCTATCTTTAAATGGTAAAAAGTTGACATTCATTATAATCATAGGATATATGCAAAAATATCCTTTTTTTTTTAATTCAGGACTTAAAACTCTAAAAGAGGATAATTTTCATAGAGAGAAAGGAAAACACAGAGAGGATTCCCCATGAAACTGTAAATTTCCTTTTGATATATTAACTTTCTTAAAAGTACAGAATAAAAACTCTGCATGTTACTCTCAAAACAATTCTACTTTTCTTGGTATCTTGAATTTTCTTTTGTTTTCCTCTTTACATTGTAAGAAATATGTCAACCACATCTCTCTCTGACTATCACCACACCACCTTACAAAGCAAGGAAAAAAACAAAAATAAAAAATTTTCAACAAGCATAGTTAAGCAAAGCAATATCCCTGCATAGTAGCTATGTCCAAAAAGAAGGTCTCTTTCTGAATCCTGTGTTTTATGTAGGTGACATGTTTAATCATAGGTCCTCTGGAGACATGTTTGGTCATCCCATTATATTTCTTAAATTTCAAAGCTGTTTTTCTTTATATTGTAGCTAACACTGTATAAATTGTTCTTTCGGCTCTTCTCACGTCAGTGTCTCAGTTTATGCTACCCAGGATTCTCTGAAAACAAATCTCTCATCATTTCTGACAGTACAATAATATTCCATTAAATTCTTATGCCACAATTTTTCAAGTTATTCCCTAATCATCTAAAATCTTATCCAAGGCACCACTTTAGATTCCATATCTTTTCATACCCCCTCACTCCCATCCTTTTACCACTCCCTACAGGATCAGGAAGTTAATTTTGTTTAAAGCAATTGCTTCAGTGGTAATGTCCTCCTTAAGCCACAGCCCTAATTTCCCACCACTGCTTTTTTCCAGTAGATTTCAATGAATTTTCATACTAAATTCTTTGTGTAAGTGCATGAGAATGAATATGTAGGTATGTGTGTAAGAGAGAGTGTGCATGTGTGTATTTCTTTTATTTTTAAAGCAATTGGGGTTAAGTAACTTGCCCAAGGTCACACAGCCAGTTCTTTTGTGTGGGTGTTAAGTATCTGAGGCCTGAGCCTGGTCCTCCTGACTCCAAGGCCAGCGCTCTTACTCACTGCGCCACCTGGCCGCCCCTGTGTGTGTGTATTTCAACCCTCCTTTGTCTAGTTCAGAAAAAAAGTGAGGTTCATCTGATATACATTTGTGCCACATCTTTCCCCATGTTTATATATTCTTCTCATGTACTTCAATTATGAGAATTAACACATTCCACCCCCTTCTCCATTTTTTTCTATACCAATCTCTTCCTCCTTTTACCCTCCCTTCTCTTACCATTCTTCAAACCCTTAGAATAAAAGCAATTCATCCTAAGGAGTTCTTTAACTTCCTCAGTACATGCTGAAGAAAATAATGTTAAAGGAATACTACTCCTATTAGAATGTAGAAATTACATTTTCATACAGCTCTTTCCAAATGGTCAAATAAATTTACCTTTCTAATTTTCCCTGGACTTTTCAGCTGTACTTCAACATTCTTACTAAGCACTCATCTTTTCATCAGAAGTGAATAAAATCCCTCATGTTTTTCCCTATAGAGTTATATGCAGCTTTGCAGGGTAAGCTATTCTTGGTTATATGTCTTTCTTTTGCCTTTTGGAATATTACCTTCCATGATCTCCTCTCATTTACATAGTAGGTTGCAGATCTTGTGTGATCCTCTTGTTGTTCAGTTGCTTCAGTGATGTCTGGTGTCTACCTCTTTGTGACCCCATTTGTGGTTTTCTTGGCAAAGGTACTGGAATGGCTGACCATCTCCCTTTCCACCTCATTTTATATGAGGAAACTGAGGCAAATAAGGTTCAGTGATTTGCTCAGGGTCACACAGGTAACTTCTCAAAGGAACTATTTCAACAGACCCCTAATTGGTAACCCAGTTTCTCAAACAACCACCAAAGTACAAATCTAACCATACAACTTCCCTTTTCAAACTCTTTTAGCTAACTCCTAACTGCCTCTACTATGAAATACACATTTCTCAGCTTAGCATTTAAAGGCCCCTTCCCCCCAATCTAGCCCATTCTAACTCATATTAACTCCCTACTTCACCTACATTACTAGCTCTTCTCTGAACTCAGAACTCCATCTTTCACATTCCTGCATCTGCATATGCCACTTCAATTCCTGAAATCCACTGCTTTCCTCAACTCTTTCTCCCAGAATCCTCGTCTTCTTTCAGTGCTTGGTTTCCATCAAGCCTCAGCTCAAGTATTACCTCCTCTATGAAATCTCCTATGATTCCCCTCTTGTTAGTTCCCTCTCCCCAAATTAACTTGTATTTTATCTATGCATTACATGGTATGCCTAGAGGATAAATTGCTTTTATTTTACATAAACATACACAGTGCCTTTCACATAGTAGGTACTAAATAATCAGGTAATTAATTTTTGTTGAATTGTACTGTATTGAACTGAACACTGATGAAGTCAAAAGTTTTTTTGAGTTAATCCAGGCCTCAGTATTGTTATCTCATTTTAAGTATAAGCAAAGATCACTGCATTTATAACACTTAGGAAAATTTATACTTTTTCTAACGAAGGAAGATCTTCTGGGAAAAAAATAGGAGTTCCAAGTCAAATGCAGTTGTACCAAGATAACAGAGTAGAACAGACATAGAGTATGTGTCTCTAGTAATACTATGTATTCACATCTATATTTTAGTCAATAGAATTTCATCAAAAATTTACAATTACCTAAGATTCTTCATCAGCATACCTTTTCCAACTCTTTCCCATTTTTCAAGAACTATATCTTGACTATTTTTTTTCTATCCTGATTATCAGTGTCTTTTCTCTTTTGATATTCAGATATTCTCTGGTTCTTTTGAATGCCATATACTGTGGTACAGTCATTTATGTGATCTACCCAATACTAAGAAAAGTAAGAGAGGAGGCAGCTAGGCAGTGCAGTGAATAGAGCACCAGCCCTGGAGTCAGGAGGACCTGAGTTCAAATCTGGCCTCAGACACTTAACACAAAACTAGCCATGTGACCTTGGGCAAGTCACTTGGCTCCAACTGCCCTACCTTCCCCTCTCCAAAAAGCAAAAAAGAAAAAGAAAAGTGAGAGAGATTTAAATTCTATTCTAAAAAAAGGATTAAAATTAGAAGGAAACCAAAAGACAAAGCCAGTCAATAAGCACTTATGCACAAGGAATGCAAAGAAAGGCAAATGACAGTTCTTGCTTTCAAGGAGTTCAAAGCCTAACGAGGGAGACAAAATAAAAACAACTATTTACACATAAGCTACATACAAGGTAAATTGGAGAAAATCAATAAAAGGAAAAGCATTAGAATTGAAAGGCATCAGGAAAAGTATCTCATAGAAGATGGGACTTTAGCTGGGACTTAAGGGAAGGTAGGAGGTAGGGATAAGTAGAGTATTAAAGGCATGGAGAAAAGTCAGTGAAAATACCTAAAGTCATTGTGTAGAATATCATGTGTAAGGACCAGCAAGAAGGCCAGTGTCTCTGAATCATAGAGTACTTAGGGGTAGGAGAAGGTGTATGAAGACTGAAAGTTGTAATTATTGACTGGGGGATAGTGGGGAAAAAATAGGATCTAGTCTTTAATAATAATAGCTAATATTTATATAGCATCTACTATGTGTCAGAAACTGTGCTGTTTTTCACCCTGCAACACAGGTGCTAATATTATCTACACTTTATATTTGAGGAAACTGAGGCAAACACAGGTGAAGTGACTTGTCCAGTATCACACAGCTATTAGGTATCTTAAGTCAACTAACTGCTTTAGGTAGTTATCAGACAGCTAAGCAGAAGACAAACTGGAGTGCGGAGAGACTTGAGGCAGGCAAAGCAACCAACAGGTTTGGAAGTAATGAGGGCCTGCACCAGAGTGGTGACAGTATCAGAGTAGAGCAGAGGCAATATGCATGAGATGTCAGGAAGGTAAAAATCAACAGGATTTTATAACAGACTGGATACAGGAAGTGAGGGAGTGAAGAGTCAGTGATAGGTCTCAACCTGCATGACTGGGAGGTGGCACCCTCAAAAGAGGAATGGGTTTGGGAGGAAAGATAATGGGTTCAGTTTTAGACAAGTTGAGTTTAAGAAGTCTACAGAATAGGGGCAGCTAGGTGGCACAGTGAATAGAGCACCAACCCTGGAGTCAGGAGGACCTGAATTCAAATCTGGCCTCAGACACTTAACACAAAAACTAGCTGTGTGACCTTGGGCCTATTTTGGAACATAAAATTGCCCTCCAAAAAAAAAAAGCCCCCCAGAAAAGTTTACAGAATATCCCGTTTCAGAAGTCTAATAGGCAGCTGCAAATGAAAATCTGGAGGTTAGCAGAGAGGTCAGAGCTGGATAAGTAGACCAGAGGAAGCCTCTGGCAATTAAAAAGTAATGAAGAAAAGAATCTAAAAATTATAGTTACAGAATCACTGGATCAGAAGTCTAACCAATACTTCTCCAAAAATATGTTTAAATCCAAAGAATCATGGTTCAATGTCATGAAATTCTGATTTAACATCTAGCTATATGAATAGTTAAAGATCACGAACTTCTGTAACAATTAGATACAATAATTAATACATCTACTACCAGACTTGTTTTTGTTTGTTTTTTTATTTTGTTTTTAAAGACAAGAGTACAAAACTGGCTTTGGCCTAAAAGCCATTTACTTCAAAGAATCCAAACAGCAGAGATTAAAAGATCTCAGAATTCTGTTTTGGTTTTTTTTTAAGCTTCACAACTACAAATGCTAAAATAATAACTCATTGAAAAAAGCTTATATTAAAAACATTTTCCCCCTTTCTTAATCAAGGCCAAACTGTTTCTACCTTACAAATCTGCGAAAAATAAGAGACTGATGTTAATGCCATAACAATCTAGTCACAGTGATTTTGTTACAAAAACGATTAGCATTAATAAGGATAAATATCTTGCTGAGTTCAACAAACTTGGACATTTTTAAAATTTTAAGAGATTTTTAAAAATTTGATTGTAACACTGACACGTCAATAGTGGATCATTTAAAGAGAAAAAGTTTTCTTAATGTGAATAATCCTATTTTATGAGGTCCAGATTTTTACATATGGAAATTTCTTAAAGAAAGAAAAGAGAGTAGTATTGTTTTATGATAACAACTCTCTTGTACAAATTTCTTGTACACGTTGCATATGTTGTATTTTTTTCTTCTTTTTTTTTTTTTTTGCTTTTTGGAGGGGGGAAGGCAGAGCAATTGGGGTTAAGTGACTTGCCCAAGATCCCACAGCTAGTAAGTATTAAGCATCTGAGGCTGGATTTGAACTCAGATCCTGCTGACTCCAGGGCCAGTGCTCTATTCACAGCTCCACCTAGCCACCCCCTCTATGTTGTATTTCTTGTATACATTCAATACTCTTTCTCTACTAATTTCATTCATGAGACCTTTAATTCTGAAAATTCCATCTGCTGATAATTACTCCACACTGAATTACTGTGCAGAGCTTTGAGAATCAGTTAGATATAAGCTATATGGCTGGCTACATATATATATATATTTTTTTTTTCAAGTGTTTATTTATTTTGCTTTTTGGAGGGGGAGGAAGGGCAGTTAGGGTTAATTGACTTGCCCAAGTTCACATGGCTACTAGCAATTATGTCAATTGTCTGAGGCCAAATCTTAACTCAGGTCCTCCTGATTCCAGGGCCAGTGCTCCATCCACTGTACCACCTAGCCACCCCTAAATGTATAGTTTTTCTTTTGTTTTGTTTTGTTTTTGCTTTTTGGAGGGTAATTAGGGTTAAGTAACTTATCCAAGGTCACACAGATAGGTTTTTTTTTGGTGTGTGTGTGTGTGTGTGTGTGTGTGTGTGTGTGTGTGTGTGTGTGAAGTAGGCCAGATTTGAACTCGGTCCTCCTGACTCCAGGGCCGGTGCTCTATTCACTTTGACACCTAGCCACCCCTAAAGATATAGTTTTTAAAAATAAGCATTTTTATTTTTTAGCCCATGTACAGTGATACCTAGGTGGTAGCTGATTATCTTCAGAGGGCCCCAAAAATCATTATTTCAACAGTAAAGTAAAATGTGCTTTTTAAAAAAAAAAAAGGATATATTAAAGTCACTAAATGAAACTATAGTGCCTATTTGGAACATATAAATATTATGTTATACAAAGGTATCAAAATAAACTGACCATTCCTCCCTTTATGTATATAAGAGCACACATGATGGGTTTATTTTTGCTAACCCCTGAATGATCTATTTTAGGTGGCAAGAAAAAAAGCCCACAAAACCATTAACTGAAAGCCTTTTTCCATTTTATATACTCACTAAGTACAAATTTTATTTTTGTTTTAATCTTTTTCTTTTACCCAAGAATCCTATCAAGTTAAAGACAATCTTATCTAAAACAAATAGACATGATATATAAAACTGGGAGAGGTCAACCTAAAAGGGAATAATTTGTACTCAAAAGATGTATTGATAGCATAGCAAGTTAGCTGAGGCCTTAAGAGATTATATCAGAAAAAAATCAAAGCAATAGTGCTTTTAAAGATTTCAGAGTTCAAAAAACCAAACTAAAATCTACTTTTTATCTTTTATCACTCATTCTCTCTGCTGACCAGTATGAACATCAGTGATATGTTCATTCCTCATCTGTAAAATGAACTGGAGAAGGAAATGGCAAACCAATCAAGTATCTCTGTCAAGAAAAGCCCAAATGGGGTCATGAAGAGTTGGAAAAGACTGAAAAACAAAAATAGACTCCTCTCCCCAAAATAAGAACTACCTAAAGAGTAACTGCATTTTGCAGATTTTAAAGAAGTCCAATAAGAATCACTGAAATGTCTGAAACATAATATTCTTAAAGGAACCCACTTTTGTTACTATTAAGTGCATTCTCACTTCACTTAGACTAATAAAATGTGAAAAATATCATTTGATAAGTAAAAATGATTTATAATGAACAAGTTAATTATGATTCGATTCAATACACATTTATTAAGGGCCTACCATGTGCCAGGCTAAGTGCTGGGGATACAAATGAAAAAAAGAAAAGACAATTCCTGCCCTCAAGGAGCTTCCAATTTGATGATGGAAGACAACATACAAAAAGAAGTTTAAAAGGAGGAGGGAGAACACATGGGGGGATACCTCATGGGAGATGGAGAGTGGTATGAGCTGGAAATCCAATTTCTGCCTTTTAGAAAGCAAAGCTTTGGGAGGGTTTAGCATTCCAACCCTTTGGAATTCCAGTCAGAGGGTAGAGGAGAATGACGGAGAAGGTATGCAAAGCTTGAGTGATTTAGCAGCATGGTGATGAGATCAAGAGTGATGAGTTTATCAGTTAGGTTATATAAATGGATATTTCTGGAGTTACTTTGAAGTTTCTCAAGAATAAAAGTTAACAATTGTGTCCCTCTATCATATTTATACTTTAATAATACGCTGGAAGGCCCATTAGAAAATACAATGGTAAACTTAAGCTTTGTCCCTATCTGAATTAAGAAAAATTAGTTTTCTACTCTAAGTTAGTGGAATCCAAATTAATTAGATCCCATTGAATATATGGAGATTTTTCTAAAATTATATTCCCTACCCCAAATTCTCTGCTGACCCTTAACCTTATATCTCCAACTGCCTTTCAGACATCTCAACCTGGATGTCCACTAGACATCTTAAACTCAACATGTCCAAAACTAGATTCATTATCTTTTCTCTCTACGTTGCTCCTTCCCCCAACTTTTCTACCTTCCCTCTTATTGTAGAGGATACCACAATCCTCCCAGTCCCTCAGACTCCCAGCCTAGGAGTCGTCCTGAACCCCTCACCTCCCCACATCCAATCTGTTGCCAAGGTGTGTCCATTTCACCTCTGCAACACCTCTCAAATGTCTGCTTTTCTCTCTAACACTGTTGTCTCCACTCCGGTGCAGGCCCTCATTACCTTATACCTGGATTACTGCAATAGTTGTTGGGGAGTTGGCCTGCCTCAAGACTCTCCCCACTGCAGAACACCTTCCATTCAGTCACAGCCTGACCATGTTACTCCCCTAGTCAATAAATTCCAGTAGACTCCTATTGTCTCTGAGATCAAATACAAAATGTCCTGTTTGTTATTTAGAGTTCTTCATAATAACCTTGGACAGCCAAGTGGCACAGTGGATGGAGTGTGGGACCTGGCTAAATTCAACTCTAGCCTTACACATACTAGCTGTGTGACCCTGGGCAAGTCACTTAACCTTGTTTGTCTCAGTTTCCTCATCTGTAAAATGAGCTGGAGAAGGAAATGGCAAACCAATCAAGTATCTTTGTCAAGAAAAGCCCAAATGGGGTCATGAAGAGTTGGAAAAGAGTGAAAAACAAAAATAGATTCCTCTCCCCAAAATAAGAACTACCTAAGAGGAACTGCATTTTGTAGATTTTAAATTAAGTTTTCATTTCTATTTTTAAAAGTATGTCTTCTTGAAAAAAGACCTACATGAGCATCTATAATGTGATATTTGGTGCATGAATCATTCAGGTCCTGCTGTAGACTACATAAGTAAGTTGATCATGCATCCTTCAGTCATCCCTACCTTTAAATTTTATCTTAGTGCCATAGAGGCAAATTATGATTCCCTGTTCACAGAGAGAGAGAGAGAAAAGTAGAAGAGGGGAAAAAAGGAAAACATAGAACTGATAGGTGGCATTTTTAATAAGACAAAATGTTCAAATACTACTGTCATTTTTCAGTTTGAGTATACAAGAAAAGAAAATATAAAAACAATATATTTGTTGAGCACTTGTTCACAGATTAGCATCCATTTTATCTTTACATATATAAATAACAGCTGAAATAAGTAAAATTACTAGTGTTAACTTACACACTGACCATTGTAGGATTATGTTACTCAACAAACAAAAAAATTAGTGTTACTTTATCAAAAACTAGTTTTAACTATCAAAAGCCCCCAGAACTAAGAAAAAATAATCCACATCATCACCTGTGTTGTTACAGGAAAATACTTCCATAAAGAAGCATGTTACATTGCAAAAAAAAAAGTGTTAGCATTCTCTCTATATGACTTTATAACACTATCTGACAATCTTATTTCATTATTTTATCAAGTACAAAATATTTACTACTAAGAATATTAAAGTGACAATTTATGGTCATTAATAAGATCATATATTTAGAGTTGAAAAAGACCTTGAAGGCATTCTAATCCAACCCTCTCATTTTACAAATGAGGAATCTGAGGCCCAGAGAGTTAATGACTTCTCCAAGGTTACACAGTTAATAAGATAGACAGGATGTGAACCAAGGTTGTCTTCATCCAAAGTCAGGACAACATATTAATTGTCTATAGTTGTTATGTTTTTTGAGCATACTGGCAGTGCTACCTACCTACCTATCTACCTATCTATCTGTCTGTCTGCCTACCTATCTATCTATCTATCTATCTATCTATCTATCTATCTATCTATCTATCTATCTACCTATCTATCTATCTGTCTGTCTGTCTGTCTGTCTGTCAGTAAGAAAGATGCCCTTTTAGATGTCACTAAACAGTACAAGAACAGTTGATGTTTACAGAACAATCTTTATACTCCAAGGAAAAAAAATAATCCAGGTAAAAGAGAAACACTTTTTTTTTCAAGATAAAAAACATGAAAGTTTTCCTGAAAGTAAGGGTCAGATAAACGTAAAACTTTTATTCTGCTCTGGGCTTAAGTCTTTCTTCTCACAGTCCTTAAATATGGGCATTACCCAAAATTCATTCTTCAGCTCTTGCAATCCTTTCAGTCATGACAATCATCCAGAAAACTTTTAAGAGATTATAAACTGCTATCTACTGCCTTAATTGCTAAGGATACAAAAAAAAAAAAAAAGGCCAAAAATAGTCCATGCCCTCAAGAAGCTTACATTCTACTGAGAAAGATGATATATATATAAATCAGCATGCATAAGATAAATACAGGTACATTGTTAGAAGAGAATATGAGCTCTCACTAGTTCTCAGGATGTGGATTATCACCTCTATTCTCTGCAGATGACTCCTAGAACCTTATCTTAATCTCTTTAGCACTCTTTCCACTCCTTTACTGCCTGAGCTTGATAGTCAGTTAAATATTCCTTCAATCTACACTTGATTATTTTAAAAATCATAAACTTCCTCAAGTTAGAGTCTCCTACTTGTAAAATAAATTCTTGTGTTAGAAAGCTTATCCTAATTGATGTAAGTAACTGATTTGACACAAGTTTTACAAAGCAAGTTTACTTAGATTACAAGAATACCAATATCAAACACAGATCTAAAATATATGATTACCATCTCCCCTCCCCCATCTGCCCATTTCCTCACAGGGAAACACCCTGGTCAGGGAGGTCTTTGCAGCCTTCACAGAAGTAGGGATCCCACAGGGTCAGAAGAACCTGAGCTTCACTTGGGGCTTCCAGTGGCCAAATTAACAATGTGAAGCCTCCTACTGTGCCTGAATAAAGAAACTTCTGCACTCTCCCTAAGAAGCAAAGAACTGTCCATCAGTAATACTCTACAGCTCCCATAGGGCTCAAATTTCTTGCTACACCACAACCTAGTGATTTCCCATTTTGTAATTCTATCTGTGTCATAAGGCCTGCTCCTGCCCTTAGCTGTGGTAAGCCTGGCCACAGCCTGCAATATTCTTTTGCTTGGTTGGGTTCATAAATGGCCATCCCACAAATATGATCATTCTTTCAAGATCCAGACCTTAACTCTAGGTCATTGGGAACACAGTTAATTTTGGGTTAGTTGGGCACATGATTCTAAATAATGCCTCAAAAGCAAGCTTACTACAAGGCTTATTTGGCTCTTTCTCCCCACATACTCAGATGTTTACTTCAATTCTTGCCATCTCATTCAAAACAAGGTGGAAGGTGAGGAGAAAGAGAAGGGAGAGGGAAAAAGAGGGAAGGGAAAAAGGCAAAGAGGGAAGGAAAGATAGGAGGAGAGGGAAAGTAAAAGACAGAGACAGAGACACCCTCAATTACATGGCATCGGGCACGTCCAGAAGCATCCTCCATATATGTGTGTGTGTGTTTGTATATGTGTATATGTATGTGTGTGCATACCTATACATATATATGTATTGTATGTATATGCATGTATATATCCATTCCAAGGACAGAGCATTCAATGATCAGACATTCACTGCTCTCTCCTCCCATATAAAAAATTGGCCAAAGCACCCTTTGAACACTGACCATGTCTCCATTCCAGAATAATTCTCTGAGGTCTAAGGGATGCATAAGCATCCTTTTTACTTGCTTCTCCAATGCCATACAGAAATCCCAAAACTGTCAAAGTGGCACAAATCTTATACACAGGCAAAAACCACAATTACATCAAACACGGTTATGATGATGAAGATGCTGCTGCCACTGAGGACAGCTAACAGTTATACAGCAGCACTAACTATGTACCAGGCACTGTGCTAAGCACTTTACAATTATTATCTCATCTGATTCTCACAACAACTTGGGGAGGTAGGTGCTAATATTTTCCCCATTTTACAGATGGGGACAATGAGGCACACAGAGGTCAAGTGACTTGCTTAGGGTCACACAGTTATTAAGTGTTGAGGTCACATTTGAACTCGGGTCTTTCTAACTCCTGGACCAGAGCTCTATCACTCACACTACCCAGCTGCTAACAGAGGCTCTGGAATAAAGGAACAAAGTTACACAGATTTAGCAAAGAACATTTTACAAAGTTTATGAGATATTACTGTTTAATTAGGACTGAAGAGTACCTATGTTGGTGCTGAAAATGACCTCCAAACAAAAGGCAATTTAAAAAAAGAAAAAGAAAATCAATTTCCTGTTTCAGAAGGAAACTTGATACCTACCAGGCTTCCCTAACCAGCCAGAGCTTTCCTTGAAGGAATTTAGAACCTAGGGTTGACTGAAGAAAAACAAAGAGAAGAATTGTGCTATATGCAATTCCCTTGGAGAGGTGCAAGCAAATTTCCTCTGGGTTCCTATTAGCAAAAGGCACTTGAAATGTTAACCAATAGATCCCTGCCACAACAAAGGCAATCCTTCTGGAATTCCAAATTTACCCAATTAATAGGAAAAGCAATTTCTGTTTGTGACTAAAGAAAATAAGGTCAGTTAAGACCAAATTAGTGTATGGCTTCCCCACCAAAAAATTTTTTAAAAGGACTACGCACTTCTATTTGTCAACTAAAACCCTTTCATAATTTAGTTCCACCCTACCTTTGCAGGTTTATAGCATGTTATTCTCTATGTTCTAGCCCAACTCACCCTGTTGCTGCTCTAACAGGCAAGACCCTCCAACATCTTAAAGGCCAGGTACCTTCTAAATATCATGCCCTATACAAATCCAACCAAAACTGTCTACTAATTTTTCAATGAATATGCCATTAAATTCCTATCTTTTCATCATTGTTCATTCAAATACTCCTGGTGAGAATATGCTTCCTCCTCTTCTGTGAAAATAATTTTGATACTTCAACTCAATTTAGTTAGTATTTACTCAATTCATTGTGACTTTAATAGGTATCAGTGATTGAATAGTAAGTTAAACAGAACAGAGTTAAGTTTGATGTACAGTTATCCCTTCCACTTTCTCCATTACAGTTTCAATGTATGGCAGGTTGGTGAAAGAAGTTAAATGGGAATGTTGGGGCAGTTTTGTAGAAGCTGAAAATGACATGCAAAGGTCAGCAGAAGACATATAAAAAGTTTAGAAACTCAGAAATGAAAAAAAATATATGTATAGTATCGTATTATATCAACCCAAACGAAAAAGAAAATTCAGACTTCTTCTCTGGTACAAAAATGGCCAAAAAATTTTATGTGGATTTTCTAGATTACAGGGGCACACCCCAATCCCCATGATGTGGAAGAAAAAACTGCAGTTAACGCTGCAAGAATAAGAGACATGTAAGGTATAATTAATTAATCCACCAGGTATCAATGATTACATCACTTATATTTGATTTATAGGACAGAATTATACTGTATTAATTAGGCCTGATATAAGGATTTATATGAATTAGTGTTAAGAATTTACTGTATCGGGGGCAGCTAGGTGGCACAGTGAATAGAGCACTGGGCCCTGCAGTAGGGAGAACCTGAGTTCAAATCCAGACTCTGACACTTAAAAAAAAAACTAGCTGTGTGACCTTGGGCAAGTCACTTAACCCCAATTGCCCTACCTTCCCCCCTCCAAAAAGAAAGAAAAAAAGAATTTACTGTATCAGCACTATTCCACTTCACCCTACCCCCCTCTCCTTATGAATGTACTTTGAACAAATTGTGCTTGAAAAACCACGACTTTCTTGCTCTAATCTATGAAAGTTCTCCTCCTAGAACATTGCTGACAAATGACAGGCCCCAAGACTTTGCTGACAAGGTCATATGACCTGTAGAAGGTCTTGAGATGTTGCTGACAAAGTCTTGCACAGTCTGTGGAAGGCTCCTAAAAGCCTGCTGACAAAAGACACTAGAGGTTGATGGCCAGTGGAAAGCATGCCGACAGAGTGGTTGTGATTGATGGACATTTCCCTTAGCCAATTACATAAAATCTGGAGGGACCTCCCCAGGACTTCCCGAGGTCAATTGAATCCCTAGGGAACATGAGCAGAGGAAACTTTGGCAGGGAGGAAGGTTTTGGATACAATGGTTCAGGGACCACCAGTCTCCCTAATAAATCTGATTGTGCTCGGATCTCTGCTTGTTTCCTTTTTTCTTTTCAGACTGGAATTTTATGGCCCTATACTTTGTTTTCCAAATCTTATCCTTCCTTAAATATCCAGCTCAATTCCCACATTCAGTTCAGTCTTAAATGATCATTCCTTCCTCTGAACTCCAGTAGAACTTACTGTCTATAACTGTATATATAGCACCTAGAATAATTTACCTTTAAGACTATTTACTTTTTTTATATGTAAGTCCTATCTTCCCAACTAGATTTTAAGCTATTCTGGGAAAAGAGAAAGTCATACCTCAATAGATGTCCTACTACTTCATGTGGCTTTCATCATTTCTCCTGTCTCCTCAATTTCTGACCGTATGCTCAAGATTTACCAGGACTTAGTCAGACAGCTATTAACATATTGTCATGGTGTCCGCCAAAAAGAAAAGGAATTTAGTTTTTGCCATTTAACCTGAACAGGGAATCACTTAGTCAATGAATTAGATACAACTTCACCAATTGCTAGCACTGAATTCCATGGGAAAAAACAATTTAAAACTACACTATAGACTGGAACAATTTGAGATAGATTCATATCAGCTATAATAATATTTCAAATAACATTTACAACTTTCCTGGTGCATTTCAGAGAAACTTTCTATTTATATTGTGAAGTACCTTTTAAAACAGAACACAATTCAGTTCAAACCAATAAACATTTATTAAGTTACTACTAAACGTGAGGTATTGGTTTAGTTATACCTTTTTTAAAGAGTTCTCTATTCTCTTTGGAAGGAAAAAATGAACAGCTTCCACTTACTTAATTGAGTTTCTAAAGTGATCTTCAGCTGGGTTTTTCACTGTGCAACTGTTTAGCAGCCACAAATCTGCTTCTGATGGATTTTCTGAAAACAGAAGAAAAACAAAGAAAAGAATTGTGACTTTATGTGACTTTATATATTTATGATCCTGGAAAGATTATTGGGAATGGGAAAAGTGCCATAGGACTTGGAACAAGGAAACTGAGTTCAAACAAAGGAAGAAGGCAGATTCTTCCAGCTGTAAGGTAAAAAGTTTAACTTAAAAATCCTGGGGAAAAAACTACATGATTAAAGGAACAGTCTATATAAATTTCCTCCATAAAAATATTACTGGGATGCTTCATTTTGGAATGTAGACTATCCTTGGCCCCAAAAAGTCATTCAAGATAAGTCCAAACTACAGTAGATTCTACACTAAGATACAAATAATTTGATTATGGTCCTACCTAACAAGAAACTGTATCAACTGTTTGAGGACTAGTGCATTAAGAAGTTTATCATTTAAGGGTTGGCCACTAAGTAATTAATTATTTGGCTATGGAAACTTATGTCCATCTGGATAACTGACAGCTACTACAAACTCCCCATGCTCTAAATTTAACTAATCACAATCCACCTAAACACTTAAATTTCTTCTTCGAACCCTCCCATTTCTATATATTATCATTCACCCTGTTACTCAGATTCAAAACCTCAAACTTATAAGGGCAAAGGAACCAAAACTGAGACCCAGAGACGTTAAGTGACTTGTCTAGTCAGAACTGGTTAAAACTAGCCAAAACCTGTTTTTTAAAAAAAAACTGGCTGGAACCAGGCCAAACCAGTAAAAACTGGTTAAAACTGATCTGAACTAGGTCAGACCAATGTAGATTGGTTCAAAGCAGTGACAATCATATGAAACTGGAAAGAGCTAGTCAGAACTAGTAAAAACTAGTTGAAACTGGTGAAAAACAGAACTGGATCAAACAGATCAAAACTGGGTCAAACCAGTCAGAACTTACTGAAACCAGTAGGAAACCAGATTAAGTCTGCTGAGCCACGTTCAAAATGGTCAAAAGATGATAAAACAAGTTCGAATATGCCCAATAACCAATGACCCAATTATAATCTATGGATTCAATAACTACGTACCCAATTAATTCTGCCCTGACCCAATTATGACTCATTTACCTATACACCCAATGACCCAATAACCTCTAGATCCAATGACTCAACTATGACCCAATGACCCATGTACCCAATGCCCCAATTATCTATGTGCCCAATGACCCAATTATGACCCCACACCTATGTACCCAATGACCCAATTAACTATACCCCTAATAACTAATGACCCAATTATGATGTAATTGGCTGTGGACCCAATTATCCAATTAGAAATGGACCCAATTATTCAATTACCTAGGTAACCAATGACTCAATTAACTATGTACCAAATGAACAATGACCCAATTATGACTCAATATCCTATGGACCCAATTATGACCCAAAGACCTATGTATCCAATAATACAATTATGAACCCTATGGATCCAATAACCCAATAGACTATATCCCCACTGACAACGATTCAATTATGACTCAATTACTTTTGGGCACAATGACCTATATACTGAATGATCCTATTACATATGTACTCAGTGACCCAATTATGACCTAATTACTTATGTACCCAATGACCAATGATCCAATTTATGACTCAATGACTATGGACCCAATAATGATGAAAAGTCCTTTGTACCCAAAGATCCAATTATGAATCTTATGGACCCAATGACCCAATTATCTATGAACCTAATGATATATATATATATCCAAAAACCCAATTATGTATGTACCCAATGACTCAATTATGACCCAATTACCTATGTACCCAATCACCTACATACCCAATGATCTATCTTTATATCCAATGACCCAATTACCTATGAAGCCAATGACCTATGTACCAAATGACCTGTGTAACCAATGACCCAATTAAGTATGCCCTCAATGACCAATGAAGCAATTATGATTCAATTACCTTTGTACACAGATAAGTCAATGTGATGCTAGAGAAAAATAGAAGAGATTCCTATTCTCCTGTGACTCTTCCCAAAAGAAGCATCATTAGCATTTTCCAAGATATTCTTGGATGTCCCTACACATGACTTCTAAAAACCATGTCATTTCTTTTCCAAACAGTCTAATAGTCTTCTACAACCTAAGCCAAAAATAATTTAAAACTACACAATTTAAACAACAATGCAGTAAAATTAAAGAGTGAAAATACAACTGTATACTTTGTAGATATTTATAATAATTTTTAAATAAAAATTCTATCTTTCAGTTTGCTATGCAAATCATCAAACCTTACATAAAAGTTAACAATTCAAATACCTTGTAAAATGGGTAGTCTAGAAGGGTTTTCCCCCCTCAATGTCAATGAAGCTTCATTTGTTAAAAATGTGTATTAACAAACATCAAGGTTACCTTACTCTATAAAGCTCAAAGTCAACAACGTTTTCAGGTTAAAATATAGCCAACCTCCTGTTGTGATCCAGCAATAATACAGAAACCTTAAATCCATTTTCTAAGAACTTGTTCCTTCCTCATCTTGCCTTTTTTTAAAGCATTTTTCACTAATCCCAAGAAGATGCAAAGGGTCAACAAAATGTTTCTTCTTCCAAGAGTGGAACAGTAACTAGAATTACTAACATCCCATTCCAATCTGGAAAATACAATTATTTCCATTTAAACCCCTTAATATTTTCCCAAAGTTTAACTTTAAACAAGTTTCTCTAGTCAGAGTCCTCTAATCTAGGTACTTCCCCTAGAATAATGAACCATATACAGTAACATCCAACATTCATTTCTTCAAGCACTAAAAGCCCTTTAAAAGTTCAAAACTAATGAGGTTCTCACGAACAGTTCTGCAACATTTGGATCATTATCACATGACTTCTTTTTACTTAACTACCAAGTATTACAGCATTCATGACAAAAATCAAGGTCAGAAAGTTCAAAAATACCTTCATCATTTTATGAAGTTCAAGGAAAGACTGATGAATAAGTTCCCTTAGCCCCAAGTTATCTGTATTCCTTATATCCCAAATTATTATTATTTTTTAAAACTTGAACATGACAGGTGTTGGCCCTCAGCTGTCAATGGAAGACTTGAAAGTAAAAGAAGAATTAATACTATTCCTCCAAATAACAATCAATCTTCACTTTACCATGAAGGCTTCTACATAAAGGCAACATTGTGGGTCAATCAACAAACACAACAAAACAAACTATTTCTCTAATTTGAAGGCAAAGCAATATGACAAAGGAAAATAAGGTTTTATTCATATAATTTAAATAAGCTAAAGAAGCAAAAAATTCATTAAGAAACAAGCTTAATCTAATCTTGCCATCATCTATTAATGTACCACCTTTCCGGGTTCATGCACTCTTGAATTCTTTTATCTAATCAGAATCTACTGGATTTCCACCTCACTATCTCCCAATACCAAACTTGCTCTTCTGCCACACCTTTACTACTTTAGTGAGACTACCGAGAGGAAGAAAGGAAAATGTGCCTCAAAGAAATTTGAAAGAATGCCAAAGAGATAAAAACTGAGGCCACAGAAGCAACTAGATCAACAGGTAAGTAGTACCCCCAACACAGGAATTTGGAATATAGATAATCTATCTCAATATAATGCAGAGTTAATGATACACTTCTTAAATACTGTTTCAGATTTTGAAATAAGCTTTTAAAACACTGTCAACAGACAACTTCAACTTAACATGAATATTAAGTTTATTACACGAGAAATAAATATGCAGGTAGAACCCAAAGAGTTCACAACTATACAGAAGTTTGCATATTTATGACAAACAGGACAAAGGAAGGAGGAGATACCAGAATTTCTACCTAAAGGAGTGTGTTATAGGTGGGGAGAGGTGCAGTGAAGATGGGAAAAGGACAAAACCCCAACCAAAGGAGGAGCAAGTGACAGCAAAAGCCAAGTTCTTTTCCCTTGGAGACTACTAGACCAAGAAGATATGATGGTCTCCTTATTTACAAGACTCCCAGCTGTATAAGCCTAGTGCAGACTGTCTGGCACCTGTCTTGACTTCCAAAGACACACAAGGAGTCTAGTTTGGGATGCAAACAACAAATTATGTCAGCTGGAGATGGGGGTGGGAGGTGGGGGTGCATTTTGTCCTTGACACATTCAGGGCCTCCTGGCTCTGTGTCCAGTGTTTCTGGAATATATGGCAATTCAAAAAGACAAGTTCGGGACCTCTCAACAACCCTCAACTATGTGTGACCACTCTGAAGTAAGGAACTAAGATTATAAATTCTTCTCTCATTCCAGATCCTACAGCACAGATTACACCAGAATATAAACAAACAGTAATATATATCTGAAATACAATATAAGGAATCGAAATATTCCAAGCATGTATGTAAAACAAGTAACAGCTTTACTCTCAAAAAAAAATTCAGTACAGAAGCTACATGACTTTAAAATGTGTTAGTTGAAGAAAAACCAAGATAACTCTAATTAGAATTAAAGTTTTACATACAAAGTGAACCGTGAACTGGATTTTAAAGGATAAACAGAAATTAGGTGCAGATAAGGCTGAGAAGGGGAAGTCAGACTACCACATATAATGAAAAAAGCATGAGTTAGGGCACAAAAGCTGGAGTGAACAAGGCTTCTTTGGAGAAAACTCTCACTTGATCCATCCATCCCTATTAACTATTGCCCCATATCTCCTGCCTTTTGTGGCTAAGCTCCTTTAAAAAACCATATTCAATAGCCAAATTTTCCACCCCGCTTCTAAACTTTTCTATTACAGTCACAGACACCACCACACTACCAGTCCCCTAGGCTCATAATGTAGGTGTTATCCTTGATCCCTCATTCTTTCTCACCAGTACCACCCCCCATCCATCTCTTACATAAACTATGCTTTTCTCTTCTGACACTACCACCATCCTTGTGCAGGCCCTCATCACACCACACCTGGGCTACTTCAATAGCCTTCTGGCTGATCTGCTTCCACTGTGCACCCTCCACTTGGCTAAATGATCTTCCTAAAGTACAAGTTGAACCATGTTGCCACTGCCTTCTCAATAAACTCCAGCCATTTATTCAACAAGCATTTATTAAGCTCCTACTATGTGTCAGGAACTGTCAAATGCTGGGACTCAAAATTTTTTAAAGCACACACACATTCTCTGCCCTAAAGTTCCACATTGAATTTTAAAGAAGCAACATGATCACAGATAAGAAAACACAGAATATGTACAGAATAAGTACAAAGTCACTTCCAGGAGCAGGGCAATAGCAACTGAAGGTGCTCATCAAAGGCCTCTTAGAGGATGTGGCACTAAAGCAGAGCTCTGAAGGAAATTAGGGCTATAGGAGGCGAAGAAGGGCAAATAATAGGAAAGCAGGTTTTAGGAAAGCCAAAGAGCTTTACCAAGTAATCTAGGAAGGAAACTGTTATGGCCATATATTTGTGGACAATAAAAAGGAAAAGGGGATCAGACAGGAAGGAGAGTAGGAATGGCACACTCAAGACCCACAGCCAGGAAAACTCATTTCCTGGGGCCTTCTGGCAAAGAAAAAGTGAGGACACTGCCTAAAGTAGGTCCATGACATAATAAGAAATCTCATTTACTGGGTAAAGGACTGAAATAATAGCATTTATCAGGGGGAACAGTGTTAGAACTCTAGGGAACCTTGAGGTATGAACACCTCACTCCACAGATAAGGCACTGAGGACCAAAGATGGAGGGAAGTGATTTGCCTCAGATCAAGTAGATGGTAAGTGGAAGAGGTGGAACAAGAATCACTCCAGGACAGAGAATGGCAATGAGAATGAACTAGAAGGTAAAGAAGTAAGAGACATCAAAAAGAAGCAACTAAATTTAATAAATGGAGATGTATATAAAGGAAGAGTCAATGATAACCAAGAGATTTTGAGTTTAAATGACTGGGGAAAGGAAGCAACGTTATCAGGCATGAAAGCAAGAAGATCTTCTGGTTTGTGGAGACAGGAGAATTTCCTTGGAAGGAAATTATGACCCTAGAAAACACTTTTTCCTCCCACATATTGGCTGGAATTACAAAGTACAAACACCAACAGTTAGACAACATGTAAAGAAAAAAATACAGATCTTAAGAACTTAATTACATCGATTTTATAATTGTTATGTATTATTCTTCTTTAGAGCAGTTAACAAGCCCCAAAAAGCAATATCCTGCTTCTTCCTAACTGGAGTTTCCCATGGTAATGAATGCTAGCTTCAATTGTTTGGTTAAACCAATTGTAAAGTACTCAACTACAGGCAACTTCTGGCACATTCTCATTCATCTCATATTCACAAAGTGAAAAATTATAGGCTTCCTCTCTGCTGATCTCTACCACAGTTTTAACAGATGGTGCAGTTAAATGAGGAAGGTGGCATGGAATATAACTAAAGACTAACCATATGTCTCCAGCAAAATAGTATTCTTGTCAAGGATATAATACAGGGTTCTCTATTATTTATTTATTCCTTTAAGATAGGCATATACTACACCACAAAGTTACACTAATTTGGAATAAAGAACATAAAAAAACACACACAAAATTTTTTTTTGACAAAACTTTCAAGTTCAAGCTAAAATTCCAAAAATAATTCAATTCAATAGCATTAAAGACCTACTGTGTGTCAGGTGCTAGATGGACAAATGTAATCAAACATTTAAAAAAAAGAAACACTTTGTCACCTATTAATACTTTCTTATCTTTAGCCAAAGATTTCTGCCACAATAGCAATAATGTAATTGATATGCAGATATTTATTCTCTTAATAAATGACCGGATATTGAGCTAATTATATAAAATGTCATCTCTCTCAATGACAACATCTTGGTGGCTTCTATACATACTTGAAGTGGGGGAAAGGAAAGAAAGTTAGATGGAGACTCATTTCAGTAAGGAAGTCATTTCAGTGATGTCATAAGAGTTGAAATTCTGATGTTCTGTAGTCCTCTTAACATTTAAGAATAAGCAAGACACATAGTGGAAAATGCACTAAATTGGGTGTTACAAAACCTGAACTGAAATCCTGGCTTTACTAGTTATTATCTATTATCTATCTTGGACAGATCACTTCTCAAGCTTCAATTCTCTTATGAGTAAAATGAAAGTGCTGAACCAGATGATCTCCAAGAACTAGATAATCTCTGAGATCCTTCCCTATTAAAAAATCTTAGTATCCCATGCCACTGTAACTCAACAAACATTAATCCCTCAACAAAATCCCTAAGTGAAACACACTGAGCTAAAAATATTGGTATAAAAAGACCAAAAAAAAAAAAAAGAGGATAATCTTTGTTCTTGAGGAATTTACATTTTACTGCAGGGATACTACCCACATACAAATTGGTGAATAAAAGGTAATTTATGGTAGAAGACTTCCCTGAAGAGGTGGAGCCTAAGCTGAACCTTAAAGGAAGGTAAGGATTCTGAAAAGCTGAGCTAAGGAAGAAATATGTAGTAGGCATCAACAAATGCAAGGAGGAAGAAGATGTATTGTAACCTTTGGACAACACTTAGTAGTCCAGTGTGCCTAGACAGCATAGGAAACAGTAAGGAAAACTCTGTGGGAGCTGGGTGAAAGAGGACTGTGGTCTAGCACCAGCCCCAGGGCAGCAAAGGTGCTGGTGCTGGTGCTGGTGGTGGTGGCAGCAGTAGCAGGAGGAGAAGCAGCAGCTGCTGCTTCCAGAGCTCTGAGCCCATACACAGTGGGAGATCCAGCAACTGATACAAAACCCCTGAAGCCTGGGACAGTGCACCCACTCCACCCCCACCCACACTGGAAGCAGAGTCCTACCTTGACAAAGAGTTAAAAAGTCAAGTATTTGGCTGGGAAGATGAACAAACAGTGTAAAATATTCAGATTATAGAATCTTACATTGGTGACAGA
This sequence comes from Petaurus breviceps papuanus, assembly GCF_028583685.1. Lineage (NCBI taxonomy): Eukaryota > Metazoa > Chordata > Mammalia > Diprotodontia > Petauridae > Petaurus > Petaurus breviceps. Next base: position 9,585,250 of record NW_027185810.1, on the reverse strand, counting down.
GAAGATCAAAACAGAACCAGAAGAAGACAACAAAGTCAAAGTTCCTGCATCAAAAGCCACCAAGAAAAATATGAATTGGTCACAGACCACGGAAGGGCTCAAAAAGGATTTTGAAATTCAAGTAAGAGAAATAGCGGAAAAACTGGGAAGAGAAAAGAGAGTGATACAAGAAAATCATGAAAAACAATTCAACAGCTTGTGCAAGGAGACCCCTTCTCCCCCCAAAATACTGAAGAAAACAACACCTTAAAAAATAGACTTACCCAAATAGCAAAAGAGGTCCAAAAAGTCAATGAGGAAATGAATGCCTTAAAAAGCAACATTGGCCAAATGGAAAAGGAGATCCAAAAGTTCACTGAAGAAAATAATGCCTTAAAAATGAAAATGGAGCAAATAGAAACTAATGACCCTGAGAAATCAAGAAATTAAAAACCAGAACCAAAAGAATGAAAATATATTAGACAATGAGAAATATCTCATTGGAAAACCCACTGACTTGGGAAATAGATCCAGGAGAGATAATTTTTAAAAATTTAACTATCTGAAAGCCATGCTCAAAAAAAAGTCTAGACATCATCTTTCAAGAAATTAGCAAGCAAAACTGCCCTGATATTCTAGAACCAGAGGGTAAAATAGAAATTGAAAGAATTCACCAATTGCCTCTTGAAAGAGATCCCAAAAGGAAAACTCCTAGGAATATTGTAGCCAAATTCCAGAGTTCCCAGGTCAAGGAGATATTTTCTCTTTGTAAGCCAAAAAGAAACAATTCACTTACTGTGGAAATACAATCATGAAAACACAAGATCTAGCAGCTTCCACATTAAGGGATCAAAGGGCTTAGAATATGATATTCCAGAGGTCAAAGGAGCTAGGATTAAAACCAAGAATCACCTACCTAGCAAAAGTGAGTATAATACTTCAGGGGAAAAAATTAACATTCAGTGAAATATAGGGCTTTCAAGCATTCCTGATGAAAAGACCTGAGTTAAATAGAAAATTTGACTTTCAAATACAAGAATCATGGGAACCATGAAAAGGTAAACAAGAAAGAGAAATCATAAGGGACCTATTAAAGTTGAACTGTTTACATTCCTACATGGAAAGATAATATTTATAACTCATGAGACCTTTCTCAATATTAGGATAGTTGCAGGAAAAATAGACAGACAGACAGACAGACAGACAGATAGACAGACAGACAGACAGATAGATAGATAGAGATAGATAGATAGATAGATAGATAGATAGATAGATAGATAGATAGA
>NW_027185810.1:9513716-9583975 GCF_028583685.1 Petaurus breviceps papuanus | reverse complement strand
AGATAGATAGATAGATAGATAGATAGATAGATAGATAGATAGATAGATAGATAGATGGCACAGGGTGAGTTGAATATGAAGGGATGATATCTAAAAAAAGAAAATTAAGGGGTGAGAGAGGAATATATTGGGAGGAGAAAGGGAGAGATAGAATGGTGTAAATTATCTCACATAAAAAAGTAAGAAAAAGTTTCACAATGGAGGGGAAGAGGGGGGAGGTAAGAGGGAATAAATGAATCTTACTCTCATCAGATTTGGTTTAGGGAGGGAATAACATACACTCAATTGGGTATTTTACCCTACAAGAAAGTAAGGGGAAAGGGATGGGGGGAGGGTGATAGAAGGGAGGACAGGTTGGGGGAGGAGGCAGTCAGAAGCAAACACTTTTGAAAAGGAACAGCATTAAAGGGAAAAAAAAGAATAAGTGGGGGGCAGGATAGGATGGAGGGAAATATAGTCTTTTACAATATGACAATTATAGAAGTGTTTTGCATAACTACACACGTCTAACCTATATTGAATTGCTTGTTTTCTCAATGAAGCTGGGTGGGGAGGGAAGAAGGGAGAGAATTTGTAACTCAAAAGTTTTAAAAACAAACGTTAAAAATTGTTATTACATGCAACTGAGAAATAAGACATACACGCAATGAGATATAGAAATCTTATTTTGCTCTACAATAAAATAAGGGGGAAGGGGATAAGAGGGAAGGGCCATGATTAGAAGGGAGGGCAGACTAGGGGAAGGGATAATCAGAATGCATGCCATCTTGGCGTAGGGGGGAGGTGACAGATGGAGAGAAAATCTGGAACTCAAAATCTTATGGAAATGAATGTTGAAAATTAAAAATTAATTAATTAATAATTAAAAAAAAAAAGAACAGTGTCAAGAAAACCTAGAGAGAACAAGGTGATTAGTAATGTCAAAGTCTGCAGAGAGGTCAAGAAACAGTAAGATTGAGAAACTGTCATTAGATTTGACAATTTAATGCTCACTGGTAACTCTGAAAAGAACTTTCAGTTTAATGCTGAGGTCAGAAGCCTTATTACAAAGTTAAGAAGAGAAAAAAGAGTTAAGAGAGCGTTTCATTCTGTTTAGCACCATCCTATCATGCTCCAAGGCTCTCCCTCCATCTTCTTAGAACTCTAAAAATTATCTCATTTGATACTCACAACCACTTTGGGAGATAGATGCTATTATAATCCCCATTTTATAGTTGAGGAAACTGAGGCAGAAAGAGGTTAAATGACTTGGCCAGGTCTTCCTGACTTCAGCCCTAGCACTCTATCCACTACTCTACCTAGGTGGAAAACAAAAGATGTTTCCAAAGTAGAAGTGACAAGATTTGACAAAGAGTAAGGAGTCAATGATTACACACAGATTGTGAATCTGAGTAAATGGGAGGATGCAGCTGCCCTCAATGGTAACAGAGAAGTTAGGAAGGAGGGAGGGCTTGGGAGGAAGCATTTCAATTCCATTTTGGACAGCTGAGTTTAAGACATCTACAAGATATCCAGTCCTACACGTCCAATAGCTGAGTGGATAGGAGCCTGGAGGTCAGCACAGGGCTCATTGCTAGAGAAGCAGAAATGAGAATCAGCACTACAGAGATGATAAATGAAACCATGAGAGCTGATGAGATCACTAAGTGAAACAAAATAGAAAAATAAAACCGAAAGGCCCAGAGGAGAGTCCTGGGGGACACACAAGGGTGGCAGGCATAACCTACATTAATGCATGTGAGTAAGAAGGCAGGGTCTGAAAAGCAGGAATAGAACCAGCAGGAGAATGGTATCACAAAAAACTGGAGAGAAGAGTATTAAGCTACAGAGAGTGACTGACAGAGTCAAAGACTGAAGAGTGGTGGAGGGCGAGGATTTAGAAAAAGTCATTAGATCTGGCAATTAAGAGATGACTGATAACTTTGGAGAGAGCAGTTTGGTTGAATGATGAGGTCAGACATCAGATTGGAGAGAGAGTTAAGAAAATAGTGAAAGGAAACAGAAGGAGAGGCACCCATTGTAGACAGCCTTTTAAAGAAGTTCAGCCACAAAAAGCAGGCAAAATAACGACGAAACTAATGGGGATGGACAGATCAAGAGAGGGTTTGTTTGAAGATGGGGGAATCATGGGAATGTTTGTAAGCAGTAAAGAAGTACACTATAGATAGGTCTCACTTTACACCTCTACATCAAGTGATTTTTAAGTAAAGCAAAGGCAAGGGCTTCATGGAGAAAAGGAGGCAAGAAGCACCCTAGAGGGAGAGGGCCAGCACAACATTCAAGGATATATGGGGGCCAGGGACAGAGAGCAGGAGAAGGAATATGCAGGGCGCTAGCCAATCATGTGAGGATCTGGCCCGAACCAAGAGGAAGAACAAATAGTGGGGATCCCCACATGGGGTCTGAATACAAACAAGACAAAACATGACAAACAACAAGGGATCTAATGACAGATACACAGTATCCTGGGCGCAAAGACCAATACACGGGTTGGAAAATCAGGCAAGTGAAATGAGCAGGGCAAAAGTCTCCTCTCTCAAGCCAGAGGTCTCAAGCCAATGCATGGACTTGGCAGCAGTGGCAGCAGTATTGGTGGTTTCTCCAAAGATCTGTTCTGCTTTTGCTTGGAGGCTTTTTAAAGATTTTTTTTTATGGGGGGGTGTGAGGATGGAGAGTACAAGAGAGGGGCAGGAGTAGAGAGAAAGAGTACAGTACTATAAAGTAAAATTAACATAGCAAGGTTTAGGGGGATGTAGATTTCTTTCATAATTCGTTCTATAAAGTTTACATAATGTGAATTTACTTAAAGGGATAACTATTGCTGATGGATGAGGAGAGACTGAAGGTAAGTGACAGAGAGAGCAATCTGTTGGCAAAGATGAAATAGAATGGAATAACTTGTTCCTTTTAACGGGTTTGGCCTTGGCTAGGAGAAGGGCCACCTCTTCATGTCAAACAAAGTGAAGGCGAAGACAGTGGTAGTAGGCATGTAAATAGACAAGAACTGAGGAGGAAGATAGAAGAGGAAGTTTCTACAAGTGGCCTCAAAATTTCCAATAAAATATAAGGCAAGGCTCTCAGCTGAGATGCTGAGGAAGTAAGTCCTATGGTTTTAAAGACAATGAAATTTTTGGTAAAATAGATGTAATCAGTGGGATAATGAGTCATATAAAAGGAATGCCTTGCTGCAGTGAGAGCTCAGTTGAGATCATGTCACATAAAACTGTAATGGCCACCATCTGTACAGTTCTATAAGATTTTCTCCAGCTTTGTTCAGTAGCCATAATGCAGAGCTCAGGCTTGACAGAAAGAAAATTCTTTGTGATAGGCTTATATTAAGGGATTCAAGAAATGAGGGGAGTATAGAGATGAATTGCTTCACTATGGGGTCAGGATAGGAAAAAGGGGAGAGCATAGCCATTATAGTGATGTTGGTCTGGAAAAGAACTAATGAGTCAAGGAACTGGAAGTCCCAGTGAGAATGAAGAACAAGGTTCAAGGTTTCCCTCCCTAGATCTCTCTTCCCCTTCCTGGCAGTAAAGAGTAAGGAAGTATAATACAGATAGGATTTACTTTACACCTCTACATAAAGCAATTTTTAAGTAAAGCAAAGGCCAGGGCTTAAGGGAAGAAAGGAGGCAAGAAGTACCCTGGAGGAAGGGAGCCAGCACAGGGTTCAAGGACATGTGGGGGCCAGGGAAAAAGAGCAGGACAAGGAACATGCAGGGGGGCTAGCCAGCGGTATAAGGATCTGGCCTGAAGCAAGAGGCCCTGATGGCAGGGCCTGTCTCTGTTTTTGTATGTGTATCTCTACCATTTTCCACAGTATTCAGAACACAGTGCTTAATAAATACCTTTCATGCATTCATTCCTTTGTAGAACTGAGAATCATCCACAAACATGAAATTTAAACCTTTCAGAACAGAGCAATCAAAAAAAAAAAATCTGGCCCTAAATAAAACATGAAGAATCAGAAGTCTGTCATTGCTGCTTTGTATCTCCTTAGTATTTGTGCCTAATTTTCAGTTAGTCAGTCAATAGTAATGACTAAGTCTATTATTAACACTGACAGACATATAACTTGTTTAATTGCTAAATTTGGAGCAGAAGACCTAGGTTCCAATTCTACTACTAACAAGCTACATGACCTTCTGGGAATCTTAACTTTGCTAAATGAGGAGACTGTACCAGATAATCCTTAAAAAGATTCTTTCCAATTCTAAAATTATATTTCCTCTGTGATATTAATTTTGTTATAAGTTTTATCTGATTACAACACTAAATTCTGCATGAATATGTTTACTACATTTTAATGTGTCAACAATTTGGAGGAGACACTGGTTCTGAATGAATATTCTGAATGTCTTATTGTAAATGCTATTTCTAATATCAAACAAATTGTTATCTTTAGGTTACTTACTAAATGCCAAACAATTTTTTTAAACCACCCTTTCCTAGGAAATTAAGATTCTTTTTCACAATTTAACTAACTCTCTATTAATTTTCTTCTACTGGTTGAGAACAAATGTCAAACATTAAAATCCTAAAGTGCTACTTCACAAATATAAATTCAATTGTTTTGTTAGGGGAATTCCTACACCCAGAAAAAAAAAAGGTATGATTTAAATAATTTTTTTAACTGGAGAAAACCGAGTAATGCAAAATAGAATGGAGGGGGGGGAAAAAAGTCTCCTTCAGTTGTTCCTGAAGTAGTGCTGCCCCCACGTGGCCACAGGTAGCCTGAGGGGTTAACTGATTTGTATTGCATCCAAAAAATAAAAAGCCACCATGGAAACATAATGTGCTGTATTTTAATTATATTTTGACTGGTTGGAGCATTTGGGGAGATATTTATCAGAAACCCGCCTGTCCTCTCACAACTATGACTCAGGACCGGAACTTGAGGAATACAGTGACAGAAAAAATAAACAGAAACCTCATACATGAAAAAACCAAATGTCTGATGATTCTCACAAGGGCCCAGGATGAAGAGTCACTCACACGATGAGCATTTATGAAGCACTCTACCACATGCCACATCATCCCTGCTGTTGGGGCTGCTTCCCTCCTCAAATTCTCTTTCATTTACTCGTATGTACAGGTACAGTGAGTATCATCCTCCCCAATCCTCCCCATCTCTGTCTTGCTCCTTGGAGGCAAGATCTCTGTTCCCTCATAGTGCCTTGTTCAGAGCAGGTACTTAATAAATGTTTACTGAATTGAACTGAACCGCTGTTCCTTTAACCCACAGAATTAATGAGGAAAACCCATTCGAAACAATTTTTCAACCACACTGATATAATTTTTTAAAAATTTTTTCATGTTTTAAATGAACTGGGAATTTAAGGTAACTTTTGGATAAATTTTTAAAAAATAAATAAGGTAACAAAAAAAATTAAGGCAGGGATAAGAACTAAAGTTTTGACTTCATGGTATAGAGAACTCTTGGATGAGGAAATTCCTTCAATTATGTAGGTCCAGGTTGGCACCATCTCTTCGACTTTACAGTCTTAAGTTCCTAGAGCACTCAAAGGTTAAATGACTTGCCCAGTGTTAAACAGCCAGTATGTATCACTGTATCAGAGGCAAGACTTGAACTCAGGTCTTATTGGATAAAAAGTCAGCTATCCATTATGTTCTACTGCTTCTCATAAAATAATCACCATTGTTTATAAATCCAGATTTTCATTTATTATCTGTGGTCAAGGTAAAATTAGAGAGAGAATAACAACAGAGAGATAATCAGAGAGACACAAAGGCAGAGATAGAGAATATAAATTAACTCTTATAAAATATACATGTAAGAATATTCTTAAATGTTATCTGATGAGGTTCTAAAGAATAATAGAATCCAAATCAGAATAGGCCTTAAGAGATCATCTAATTCAACCCTCTTCCCAATGAGGCAATTATCCCTAAAAATCTGGATGCTGCAGGAGTATTTCAAATAATGGGGAGCTCACTATCTCAGAAGAACTCAAATGTCATAAAAGCAGGGAAAGACTTAGAGTACTATACATGTGATAAAAGAAACTATATAACTTAAAATTTTATATTTAAACAGATGCACTGTATTTATTCTGAATGTTACATTTACCCTGGGTTTGATGAACAATGTCAGTGAAATTGATATTAATCAAACTGTTCAAATAAAAAGGTTACACCACTGTCCTTTCCAACATATGTGCAGAAAGTTTAACCATATATAGAAGAACTAAAACAGAGATGTGATTTTCATCTGCCTTTCCAAATTTCAGGCAAGCATGATTCTTAAAAAATCAGTCTATTATGACCCTTTTGTAACAAGCAAATTATCTGAACAGTTAGGGGAAAAAAACTAAACATTTAATAGAATTAACTCTTTCCAATACAAACATACCACTCTTGAGCATAATTTTCATATACATATGAAGCAACCACTCAATTAATAATAGAGATACAACCTATAATAACATAGTTAGCATAACAGTACTACCAATGGTACTTTAAAATGCCCAACTTTATTTCAGAACTAAGCACGTGAAAGTACTAGGCAGAAATAGAAAAGAATATAGGTCATATGGCCAATTCCGAGGTTTTGTACCCTATGTAAGATTTATAAACAAAGACTGATTCAACTTGTATTATGAAAAGGGATGGTTGTCAAAAATAGCTTTTCTTGTCTTTCAAAAGCTTAAATTTTTAGAATACAACAGTTAATATATGATTAGTGTTTTTCCTTCCCAATAAAGCTCAGGCTCTTCCTCAAATTGATATATACAAAGAGTTAACATTTTGCTCATTACACATTAAGCTTTTAAGGAGAAGGACTATTTTATGCAAATTTTCAACTGCAATTACAGTCAGGTTAATAATCATAGCACTAGATTCAATATGCAAACTATATTTAAATATCTGAAACAGACTTATCCTGGGAACATTACCTGTCATGGGACTTTTTTTTTATTTACTACACACTATATAATCTTTCATATCCAGAGCTTTTGAATGCTTAATCTATGAAAGCTAAATGAACCAAGTCATTATGCAAATTATACTTAAAACTCTTTGAGAAACACAAATAAAAAATACAGGTGGTAATATTTGTATAAAGCACCCAGTGTTTGCATGTATGAGTAAGTTTGCATAGGAGGGTCAAACACGTATTCCAAAAAGGGTAGGTCTTCCTGAGGATCTTAGGTTTTCTTTAGCAAACATGTAGAATCAACTTGAAATAATACAAAATACATACTTAAAACCACTGAGCAAATTTATTTCAAATTACAAGAACTGGATAAAAATTCTAGCTTGTCCTAAACTTCTTGGGACATTTTAGTAGGTTGTTTTGTTGAAGCATTTAAAAACAAACAAACGATGAGGACTACAGGAGCTGAAGAGAGAATGCTAGCCTTGGGTAAACTAGATAAAATACTAAGCAGTATTAAGGGTGTAATTTCATAAGTAATTTTCTACTTATAAATACATGTCCCCCTGAAATTGTGTCTAATGAAAGCACCTCACTCATATGGGTTCCATGACCCCACAATTGAGTTTCTTTAATAAATAAAAAACCTCCTAGAACAGTGAGAAATATCATGCATGTTTTCAGCATATGAAAAAAAATCTGATCTTCCAGAGAGAAAAACCATATGAAATATATGTAATTTACATCAACTCCTCAGAGAAACAAGATCATCAAATCACACAAAGAGCCAGAAACAAACTTAAGAAATGCCAAAGGCAGGATTCAAACCCAGGTCCACCAACTTTATAAGCAAGGCTCTTTCCACTGTACTACAGACTCACTTATTCCTAAGAAAAACTTTGGTGAAAATCATTAATTTCCAAACTTTTGCTAATTTATTTCTGATTTAAATATACATCTTAATAAACACACTAGGCATTTTCCAGTAACCTGTGAATTATGAATTTAAAACATTCACTTTGTTCATGTATAACAGTGTCATGTCATAAATGACTTTTTGCATTAACGATGTGTTTGCACATAACAAAGCATGTACTTTATTTTCTAAAAAAGCATTATTTATTTTTGGTCACTGACATAAGATTATCAAATGTAAAGTCATTTGAAATTTTATATAAGTAAAAATGTACTTATACTAAATATATAGGCATAAGAAACAATCTTGTAGGGGCGGCCAGGTGGCACAGTAAGAGTGCCGACCCCAGAGTCGGGAGACCTGGGATCAGTTCCAGCCTCAGATACTTAACACCCACACAAAATAACTGGCCATGTAACCTTGAGCAAGTTACTTAACCCCGATTGCTTTAAAAAAGAAAAAGAAACAATTTTGTTTTGGGGGGAATAGGAACTATTCTGCAACACAAATTCTAATACAACGCTAAAGTGACCTATAACAGATATCTGAAAAGTGCTGATATGTCCCAAGTATGTATGGCTTATTTTGAAGCTGTTTTTATCAGGAACACACTAATTTTGTTTGTTGCTATTTTATTTTGTCTTTCAGGACTTCTCAAACTTTTTCATTCCCCTAAACCTCACTAAATTCTGAGACAGTTTTCCCAAATATGGCAACTCATACTATAGGTACAACCATCACTAAGCAGCTATTCATACCCCCAATAGCTACAATTTCCTTCTCAGTACTGAGATGGCTGACAAAAAAATCATATGATGGAAGATGATGGATGATTATGAGAAACATCTCAACCTTAAAGGAAGAAAAAGAAGGGGATATGGATGAAAAGTTGAGGAGCTAACAAAGTCTGGTTGAGGACATTCACATACCCTGCAGTCAGCACGAGCCACCTTTAAAGGGCATCTGAAACAAAGCAATTCGATATCAAGGATAGCTGCTCTTTGTTTTTTCCCCTTTGTCCCCTCATTGAAAAACACAGTTTAATTGATAGTACCCCTATAGTACTGAATCTTATTTTCTGAGAAATTTCTATGTTAAGTATTTTAACATATTAGACGTCTCCCCCCCCCCAAAAAAAAAGATGAAAGACAAAGTTTTCAGGATTATAGCTTGTCTACAGTCTAAGTAAAGAACATGAAGCATTCAGGGAAGGATATTCATACTTTACTATTCATATTTCTCTATTATTTAAGAAAATTATAAGAGCATCTTTGAAAAGCTATTTCTATAGCAACTTCAATGATCTGAATAGGCTACCGCCTTTACTGAGATAAATGAGAAGTAAACAGAGTAGAGCAGTAAGTAATTTGAAAACTGTTTTTATTTTAAAATAAATAAATATTAGTATTAACATAATAATAAATGTTTAAAACATATACTCCAGGTACGTAGCATTTAAGTAACAGTATTCCTTTAGAACTCAAAATTAAAAGGAAAAGATTTTTATTATTATATTTTTATAACACTAAGTATTTGTAAATCTCAAGTATAAAATCCAAATGAAAATATTATGAAAGTGAAAGCCCTATATAAATGAAAGTTATTTGTGTGTATGTGTGTGTGTGTGTGTGTGTCTTGTGTGTGTGTGTTAAATTGCATCTTTTTACTACTCAGATCAATCTAATCTAAACAACTAAAAGCAGCTAGGTAGCACAGTGAACAGAGTGCCAGGTTTGGAGTCAGGAAGACCTGAGTTCAAATCCAGCCTCAGGGGCAGCTAGGTAGTGCAGTGAATAGAGCACTGGCCCAGGAGTCAGGAGGACCTGAGTTCAAATCCGACCTCAGACACATAACACTTACTAGCCATGTGACCTTGGGCAAGTCATTTAACCCCAAGTGCCCTGCCCTCAAAAAATAAAAAGCAAATCCAGCCTCAGTCTTCTGGGCAATTAACTTAACCCTATTAGCCTCAGTTCTTCATCTGTAAAATGAGCTAAAGAAGACAACAAACTACTCTAGTATCTTTGCCAAAAAAAAACAAAAAACTCAAATGGGCTCACAAAGAATCAGACACAACTTAAAAAATAAACAACAACAATTTACTAAACATCCATAGACAGACAAGACTAGAAGTCAGGAAGATCTGAGTTTAACGTCTCCCTCAGATACACAATGGATGTGTGATAACTTAACTTCCCAATGCTCTAAAAAGCTCTGTATCAGAGAGGAGAGATATTGCAGAGAAAGTCCCAACCTGTATTGGTGAAAGGAATTCCCTTACCTGTGAATACCACTAAAATCAAAGGTAGCATCCCTGTTCCTAAACATCCATCATATAGAAATTTCCTGTTTGCTAGATTTTTTTCCAAACCAAAAGGGTACTACTTTCTCTTATTTATCTCTGACTGACTAATATCACTAGCAATATCGAATTTAAGTGAGGTTTCACTTTTGAAATGCTTGGGCATTTCTTACAATCTACCGATCAATCAATCAAAAAGAATAAAACTTATACTCAATAACATCAAAGATTTTTGTTATGTAATAGATATGCCCTGAAAGGGCTATGCACAAGAACCAAAATGGCAGGAACTTAACTTGAGCTCATCCCCAATTACCTCAAATGCTTGTAAAAAAAAAAAAAAAGACTCTAAACAAATTTTAGAGCTACAGGACCCACAAACAACAGATTGAAATACATCTCCAGCTGAGGACAGCCTGGCAAACCAACAGGAAGGGTCTATCACATAGGGCTGGGAGAGGAGCGAAGTCCCACATGGGCCATGCCAGCACAGGCCAGCCAGCCAGCCAGACCTCAGGGGATAAAATCACTAGCAGCTCTGGCGGTTTCCAGACTTCTTAACCCATAAATGCCAAAAAGAAAGTAAAAGGTCACTGGGGAAACTCTGTTGGAACTGGCTGAGAGAAAAGCCAATCTGGCCCTTACAGTTGCTGCTATGGTGGCTGCTTCCAGAGTTCAAGGCCCACAGATGGTAAGGGGACCAAGAGACTGACCAGAGGGCATGGAATCTCTTTGCTGACACTGAGACAGGATTTTCTTGCTTTGCCCTGCTTGGATCTGGGTCACAGTCTTGGGTGATGGTCATGGGGTGAGGGCTGCTAGTGTGGCAGAGCTTGTTGAGGCTGTAGAAAGGCACACAGTTCTGAGGCCAGTGCCTAGAAGAAGCTCTGACAACAGCTGTGCAAAACCCCAGAAATTTGGGACATAGCAGTCTCCCACTCTCCACTCTGGAGGCAGAGTTGTACTGCAGCAAAGAGTTCAGAAGTCAAGTAACTGGCTGGTAATATGAGCAGAGGAAGAAAAATTATACTATAGAATCTTTTTTTGGTGACAAAGAAAGAAGATCAAAACATAGAACCAGAAGAAGACAATAAAGTCAAAATTCCTGCATCAAAAGCCTCCAACAAAAATATGAATTGGTCGCAGGCCATGGAGTAGCTCAAGAAGGATTTTGAAAATCAAGTAAGAGAAGTAGAGGAAAAATTGGGAAGAGAAATGAGAACGTTATAAGAAAATCATGGAAAACAAGTCAACAGCTTGCTAAAGGAGATCCAAAAAATTACTGAAGAAAATAACACCTTAAAAAATAGACTAACTCAAATGGCAAAAGAGATTCAAAAAGCCAATGAAGAGAAAAATGCCTTAAAAAGTAGAATGGGGGGAGGGGGAGCAGCTATGTGGCACAGTGAATAGAGCACCAGCCCTGGAGTCAGGAGGACCTGAGTTCAAATCTGACCTCAGACACTTAACACTTACTAGCCATATGACCTTGGGCAAGTCACTTAAACCCAACTGCCCTGCCTTCCCCCCTCCAAAAAGCAAAAAAAAAAAAGAAGAATTGGCCAGATGGAAAACAAACTTCAAAAGCTCACTGAAGAAAATAATTCCTTCAAAATTAAATTGGAGTAAATAGAAGCTAATGACTTTATGAGAAATCAAGATATTATAAAACAAATCCAAAAGAATGAAAAAAATAGAAGGCAATATGAAAGGAGCTGATTCTCCAAAGCAGAATGAGAAGCTATAATAAAACAAATTTCATTGCTAACGAAGGTGCCGTGGATCTCCTTCCACCAGCACTGATCATAAACCCTCTATGTAACTTAAGCAGTCTTCTTCATGAGCTATTGTAGCCCTACCAAAACAAGTATCTGGCGATCAACATTCTGGTGATAAAGTTCTCCAAACTCAGATAAGTTGGTCCTTACATGAAAAACATGAAGCCCATTACTAGGCCCATACTTGAAGTCTTCTGAGTTTGTGATCCACAGGCATAGAACTCAAAAATTCAGGGTCACTTACATGTCACTTATCTGAGCATGCCCTTCTTGAATGAAGAAGAGTTTCTCAGCTCACTAAGCAAAAAGTTAGTCCCTTCTTAAGACCTCTATCTGTAACATGAATAGCAATGTAAAGTATTGTAGATAGTGAAAATGTTCATGGTTCCAATTCCAACAAAACTTCCTAATGACAAAGTAAACAAACAAAGGTAATTAAAAGCAAAAAACAAAACACAATTAAACTTGAACTTGGATTAAATTTTCCTTTGAATTTCTACATAGATGCAAAAGTTTCTGATCCAAAAGAAAATAATTAAAAGACAGTCACCTCCATGGCAAAGAAGAAAGGGGGAAAATTCAAATAAAAAGAAACTGATTACAAGGATTTTATAATCTAGATTGCCTCTGCTTCTTAGAGATAAAAATATTTTTTAAATCTGTCCAGCAGACACAGAAAGCAAATATTTATAAATCTTCAAGCCCTGAATTCAAAAGTGGGCTTGGGAGGATTCACAGGAAGATAAAAAGGCAGAAGCAATCCATAGTGATAGCTTCTTAGAGGAACTATTGGAGGTTTAAAGAATCTCTGAAGGATTAACTTTTTAAGCTATAGGTGAGAAAAAGCTATGTTGACAAAAACTCAATCTACCAGTGAAAGAGCAATTGCTTGCTAGTAAATTACAAAAGAGAGACCACTGCTCAAAATCACACTGTTTATCCAAAGCTAGTGGGGTTTTCTCTGGAGTGAACAAAGACCTGGATTTGAATCCCACCTACAGAATACCTTTTAGATGCATGTGACCAAGGGCAAGTCATCTAACTCCACTGAGCCTCAGTTACCTCATATGTACAGAGAGGAATATAATACCTGTAATACTTACCTCTTAGAGTTGTTTTAAGGATAAAATGAGTTAACATATGTAAAGCTCTATGTAAACATTAAAGACTACATAAATGTTAGCTGTCAAGTTGAGTCAATAAGCATTTATCCAGTGCTTACTCTGTGCTTCTGAACAAATATACAGAATGCATAAGCTCATGGAAAGAACCTTAGAGGTCATCTAGTCCAATCCCCTTATTTTAAAGATGAGAAAAATAAGCCTCAGAGAAGGTAGGTGATCTGCAAGGTCACACAGGAAGGTAAGAATGAAATCGATCTGGGATTCAAACTGAGGTCTTCTGGCTTCAAACCCATTACTCTTTCCACTGTTCCATGCTCTACTTCAAAATTTCAATTCCTTAAGCATTTATAGAGTTCCTACCAGGACACAAACCAAAGCATACAAATGTAAACTTATTTTTTCCAGAAAACAAGATCTCCCCGATTCGCTTCTATTCCTTTGGCGTCAAAACATCTGAATCTGTTCTTTGGCTTTTTCTTCTTTCCTCTCTTTTTATCTGTCACCCAACAGGAGGCCCCAAGTCTGGCAACATCAAGATCCCATGGACCTACCTACAACTTGAGCCAAACATACCGAGAATCACTGCCTCACCACAGCCAACTGGATTAGACAGATACACCTATTTAGATTTTAGCATTCATAACATCAGAAAAAAAATAGAGCTTTCTTTCCTTTGACTGATTCTGTGATTTAAATTTCACTAAATCAGGTAAGTCTCCTCATCAATTTAAACCAATCTATGTTATCAAATAAATACTATGTTATTATGCAAGGACTGGAAATGTAATCAGAACACTCTAAAGGATAAAAAAAGTAGAAGTATTATTTTAAGTCTAACTGCTTTGCCACAATCAGTTTTTACTAACATCTGGGAAATTTCAATTAAGTTTTACAACTCTCTTAAACTCCTAGCACACACTTGCAAACTCCTATCCCCTTACACCCAACAGGTTACATATCTAAGACCAGGATATAGGGCAGTTATCCTCTGTCTTTGAATTAAAAGTCTCAACTTTGTTGTGCACCATTTGCCTTGGGATCCTGCACTCACCCCACATGTGAAAAATCTACATCCTACCTACTACCTCCTATGTGACCCAAATCACTGAACGCTCACCCAGTCTAAATCTGACTTTGACTGTTTCCTCTTCTTTCATAGGATTCTTCAAATGCTGATCTCATTCCAATGTCTGACTGGCCCTTCTCAACAATGCACAGAATATTAACACAACAGTGTATTGGAAGTGCTGATAACCTGTCCATCCTTTAACTACATAGTACTACCTCACAGTCTACCTTATCCACTATCCTAACTCAGATACCCACTGGCTTTACCTAACAAGCTGCACATTATGGAGATCTTCCAAAGTAGTAAAAGCATGATTAACTAAGTATAGAAAGTGAAATTCAATTCATTTTCTTTCTAAAAATGAAGATACTGAAACAGTAAGTTAAATAAGAAAAACCAGTACTATTTTTAAAAGTTATTACATAATACAAATCTTCTTAAGCAACTAGAGTTAACTAAAAGGAATAAAACTCAATCTCTAATAAGATTTCTCAATGTGGGGGTCTATGAATATTTTTTTTAATTAACTATATTTGAACATAACTGGATTTCTCTGCAATGCTATGTATTTTATCTTACACGTTTAAAAACATTCTGAAAGGGAGCTCCTAGAATTCACTAGACTGCCAAAGGGGTTCATGACACAAGAAAAAGTTAAGGACTCCTACTTTGGAATCATTACTTTACAGCTGGAAAGGACCAGGGCAGTCTAATCCAAGTAGAAAGAAACTGTGGACCAAAACATTTAAATGACCTGCCCACACAGGAGGTGGCAGAACTGGGATTCAAATCCTGGTCCTTTAAAGTCAAATCCAATACTTTTACATTATATCATTTTGGAATATACCCAAGAAACTTCCTAGAATTACTTTTTAAGTTTAAAAAAAGAACTGTTTTTTTTCTTAATAAAATTGATTTTTTAAATTGAATAATGGAAATAGATTTTATCTTTTAGAAGCTTTCAAAAATTTCAAATGTAGCAAAAGAAATGTCGAGTTCAATTACTCCACTTGGTGAAAAACATGTTAAGCTGATTTTTTGACTTTTCTATACAAAAGCTTCAGATTAGATAAGATAATGTAATATACTTGTTGTATCTACTATAACAATACCCTACATACCACTATAGTTAAGATTGTTAGCATTTCCATTATAAAAACCTGTTTTTCAACCTTGCCACCTGCCAGCCATTAAAAATTGTTCTGGTACAGAAGCCAAGTGTTTATCCTGGAAACATTTTCTCCACCTCCACTCCCCCTAAAATCCTCAGTTCTTTTGATTATTATGCAAATATTTTAACAGTATTCTTTGTCCTAGAGCAATGAACCGATTTCATTTTAAATTCTAAAACATAGGAAAAAAGTATATAGCATGGTCCCCAAGTAAGCAGCAACTCTTCCAAAATAGTAATAAATGCTGAGGGCCAATTTGCTAATTTAAAAAAACTTAGTAGTTCATCGAATTATCCCTTCCTCCCTATACTCCACAAAATTGTCCTAAATATTCACAATGTTAATGATATTAGTAATAAAAGGCCTATGTTTTACTCAAAGGAAAACTCTCACAGAGAGGGATGAATCAGGCAAAGGTGATAAGAGGGAAGGGTAGCCAAAAATAAGAAGGTCACAGGCATATTACAGGAAGAAGGGATTAAGCTAAAGGCATTGAACTAAACTGCTACACTGGACTACACAGGTCTAGTATCTGTAACCTGATCTCCAGGGACTTCCAGGCACAACATTCTGTCATGGAAACATTACCTTAAACCAGGATCTGAACTCACTGCCTTGTTCTAAAGCAAAACATTCTTCAAATATGAATTAACAGCAATTTCTTTTCCTTGAGAATAGATCAAACCCTGGTATGATAAACTGTATTTTAAACTCAATAATCACTTCACAAGAAATTCACATTAAAAGCATTTTCTTTTCTTTTATTCTGTCAAAGTACTTTCCATTTTATGTTTCTGTCCACCTTTCTGAGATTATTCAGTGTTCCCATAAATCTGATGTAGAAAGCAACCTTCACTTCTTTATAGACAAAGTAGTGATGACAAGAGCTGTCTCTGCAAGTTTATCAATCATCTAAAAACTGCAGCAATCCCAAAAAAAAAATCAAAGTTCAGAAATAAAATAAAATAAACACCAAAATAATCAGGATGTCAGAACAATTTATCCAATACTGGTTTATCCATCACATCTGCAACTGAAATATACCCTAAGAAATTCACTGTTAAACAGCATTCAGGTAAAGAGAGGGGAGGCTAACATTTAAATGGATGAATCAATGAAGCATGTAGATGCTATTATAACTGTTCCTGTTTTAAAGATAAAGAAACTGAGGCAGACACTTGTTAAAGGACTTGCCCAGGGTTACACAACTATGAAGTATCAGAGGCCTTATTTTAACACAGGCCTTCCTGATTCCTAGCCCAGCATTCTATTCATTGCACCACCTAGGTGCCTCTAAAAAAACACACATTACCTAAACTTTTTTTTGCTATTACTCTCATTGACTCTTTTTAATATTTTAATAGTGATTATCTTCATATCAGGAGTAGAATTTAAAGGTCAATGAAACTTTTAGTGACTTAGGAACTTAAAATCAGTTTACAAAATTTTTCATTCCCAACCAAAATATAATTAGATTTAATTCCCAAGTGTTTTATACATTAAAATTATATTGTCCCCAAGAATAATATAGGAATTAACATTTCAAAGGAATGAAGATGCTTTGATTTCAGTTCTAGCCATGTCACTCCCAATAAACTCCATTGGTTTCTATCATTTCCAGAATCAAATATAAAATCCTCTGTGGCATTCAAAGCCCTTCATAAATTGGATTCCTCCCACCTTTCCATTCTTATACCTTACTCACTGCTGTGTACTCTGCAATCCAATGACACTGGCCTCCTCACTGTTTCTTAAACAAGACACTCCATCTCTTGACTGTTCTCATGCCTAGAATTCTCTTCCTTCTTAAGTCCACCTCTTGTCTTCTTTGTCTTCCTTCAAGTCCCAGATGAGATCCCACCTGCTTTAAGAAAGCTTCCCCATCCCTCATAATTCTAGTGCCTTTCCCTTCTTTATTATTTCCCATTTATCATGTATATGACTTGTTTGTATATATTTGTTACTTATTGTCTTCCCATTAGATTGTGAACTCCTTAAGGGCAGGGACTGTCCATTACCTCTGAGTCTGTTGCCAGCTAAATTAGACTACCCTGTCCTCTGGAACATGCCTTCTGCTTTCCAAATTTTTCTTTTTTGTTTGTTCTATTCCCTAAAGTTCAACTCAACTAACACTTCATCCTTGAAACTTTCTCAGACTTCCCTCACCTGTTGTTAACAACTTTTCTTCGAATTTAGCACTTTCTTTTGTATCTTTCTATAGCACTTATCAGGCTTTCTCCTATTGTTATAGTATACACATGTATATTAGACTATAAGTTTTATGCGGGAGAGAGGCTTTATCTTAGCTAAACATCTCCTTTGAGTCCTAGCACAACAAACATCAACCAAGTATGAGATGTTATGCTAGCGGCTAAGGGGGTACTACCACAAAATAAAGAGTGCCCTAAAGGCTTTGACATTTCACTGGGGTTATATAAGAGTTACATAAATAAATAAATATAAAAAATAGGCAAAATAATTTCAAACAATAATTAGAGAGATAAGGAAACACCTCATGTAGGAGATGACATCCAAGGTGGGTTCTGAAGGAACCTAGGGTTCCTAGGAAGCAGAAGTGTGGATGGAGTATATTCCAAATACGGGGAGCCCTGTACAAAGATATGAAGGTCTGTATCTATAGGCTCTATAGTATGTTGTGTATGGGGAACAATTAAGTAGGCCAGTTTGACTGGAACCAGAAGTGTGCATACAGATATACGCAATACAAAGAGAGTCATATTGTGAAGCACTTTAAAGGTGAGTCTCAAGATTTTATATTTTATCCTAGAACTAATAAGGAGTCACTAAAGTTTCCTAAGTAGCCAAGGGCATGGTCAGATCAGTCTTTTAGCAATATCGATTTGACAGTTATTTGGAGGATAAACTGGAAAAGGGAGAGCCTAAAGGTAGAGAGACCAATTAAGAGATTATTGTAATATTTCACATGAGAAGTAATAAGGGGATCATCTAGGATAGCGATCATGTGAATGGAAGTAAGGGAATAGATGTAAAATGCTTTGGGGAAGTAGAACTGACAAGATTTGGCAACTAATTGCACAAGTCGGGTGAGGGAAAATAAGTGGTGAAAGATGACTGAGATTCTGAATCTGAATAAATGTCAGTGGTTTCCTCAAAAGAAAAAGAAAAACCAATTAGACAAAAGATTTGGGAAGAAAAGGAGGCAGTTATATTTTTTTTTTTGGACATTGAGACTAAGGGAAAGAACAATGCATCTATAAATTTTATATCTCCTGATCACCACAGTAGTCAAAATGCTTAAATGAATTGCTTTTTCAAAAAAAAATGAAGGACATATGAGATAGAATATGAAAAGAACAACAGAATATGGATTGATTCTCTTCAACTTGTGCTAATTTTCACCTGACAATTAACACCAACAAAACAGAGGTTCTCCACCAGCCAGTAGTATACTATCCATATGTGGGATCATCGGTTATAGCAAATGGAGAAATTTTAAATGTTGTAGAGAAGTTCACTTACCTTGGCAGTAAACTTTCCAGGGATGTATGCATTTAAGTAAATGGAAGACAATGTTAGTGATGAGAAGGTCTTGAAATGCACAGGTAAATGACCATTGCTTTTCCTGTTTCAAACTCTATTCCTCACAAGGACTCCCTACCACGTCTGAAAGTCTGTGCCTACTCTTTAAAGTCATCCAGAATTACTAGTTTGTCCTCTTTCAGCACCATAATGAAGAGGGTCTTCATAAATCTTTATTTTGACCTCATCAGGGCTCATCATGGTAAGAATATACACACTCACTGATTTTGGTAGCACGGGGCTTTCCTGCAAGTGGCAATCACATTGTTAGCAGACTGTCATTCATTCCTTTTGGGAGGCATGCAGGTTTGTTGACTAATTAGTTTTGACTGAAAAACATACACTAGCTTCACAGTACTCCCCATCACTGAGCCTACTCCAGAAAAATGTGTATTCAGCTCCGGTAAGCTGCCCTTCATTTGTCAGCCTTGTTTCACTCAAGGCTGCTTTGTGGATGAAATACTTACTGAATTCTCTCACAAGAGCTGTTCCTCTTTCAGGTCTACTGGATTTTGTGCTGTCTAGAAGCTGATGCACATTCCAAGTACTAGTGGTGAGTAGAATAATCTACACAAGGTTTTTGTACATTTTTTTTGTGTTTTGACCACAGGGTCGGATCCCTACCTGCCACAGTAATCGGGCCTGAGTTAGTTAAGTAAAGCAGACAATTTCTAGGGTAACTTTTTTAGCCCCTTACTCACCCCAGGAGGAAGCAGTATAGTCCTTAAAAGAGGCTGCTCAGACACGCAGGGGGCTGCCAAATCTCACTGCTATTTCAGTCTAGTGAAAAGATGACCCCATGGCCTGGGCCACCTGTGTGCAGGGTTGAGACTACAGCTCCCAATGTATCTGCACCTGCTGTTTCATCACTTGCCTGCTGCCACAGAACTTTGAAGTACATAAAAATTGTAAAATGGTATGAGTTATGTCTTTTGATTCATGCATAAATTAGATTTAAATGACGCAGAGTTGCACAAAATCATCAACCTCACTCTGTCTTTCAGAATCATTGAAGTTCAGTGGCAAGACAAAAGTCAAGATGACTAGAGAGAGCTTGGGATGCAGTGGATGACCTTGGTGTCTTCAATGTCTAACCAAGTTTGAAACAGTCCACAGAGCCTGCTTCGGCTACTTTCATGGCTGTTGAAACAAATTGCTCTCATCCACCCATTCCACTGGGGGAAGTCTTCACATGCTTGGGGTAGGCATTCCCCTAATTCACAGAAGGATTGACACCCATTGTTTACCCTCCACCTGGTTTAGCCCATCTGCCAACATAATTTACAAGGGTGTGGCCACTGTACATGCTACAGTTTCCTGGAGCCACAGGTGAGAGCTGGGTGAATTAGGTGGACACCAAAGGTGGAAAGCAGCCCCACACCGGAGATACTTGTCTTCCATGAACACCTATACCCCTAAGTAGGTCAGTTTGTATTCACTCATTCACCAATCAAATGGGCTGGGCCACAGGGGGAGAGAGCTCCAAAGATGAGTGGTTCAGTTTTCAATAAATTATCCTCTAAACATGAAATCCTTTGTTCAATGATCAAAGAATGAGCTTAACACTGCAGAAGTTCACACATATCAATCTTGACATTGTCACTACAAACAAAATCAGAAGAAGGAAGCTGCATCTAAATGGAAAGTCAGCATACAGGTAGTATGAGCTAAAGTAGAGCTAAATAAAGGAATTGGTAGAGTTGGTTTTACCATATGCCCAAAAATAACCCCCAAAAATCATTTCATGGAACCTTTCGTTACTTCATACTGCAGTGCTTTTTATGTGTATTTGCCAAAAGACCACAATGAAAATATTTTGAATTCAAGCAATAACACTGGTTGCAAAAGATAATGACATAGAAAAATTAGACAAAGATGTTGATAAGACCTTCCAAACTAAATTATATATGCTTTCTCAGTAGCTTCACTGCAAAGGTGAGAATAGCTGGGATGATGAGAGCACAGATCAAGAATATGGAATAATAGAGTGAATTGTAAAATACATGAAACCTTTATGCCATGACATTGTGAATAGTTTCTGTGAGGAAATAACTTTTAGGTACTATTCATGATGAGCACCAAATAATATTGACTATAGTTAGCAGACAGCAGACAGTAAAAGATTCATTGTTGATATAGTAAATATTCCCAAATTTACTGTCTGTATATAGTCAGACCACCAATTTATTAAGACAAAGATCAAATCAGTAACAATTATAAGAAAAAAAATGGTAAAAAGATACAACATTTAATTCAAACAACTCAGTCCCAAACTAAAGAAAACATCAATCATAAACCATGTGGAATTGACAGCAAACATAACATTGCCACCGATCATAATAACTTCAAACAAAATTTAACTAATATAAATGAAAGGCCATAATAAGACCAAAGATCTGAAGCACTTTAGTCATCAAATGCTTAATTTATCTGCCAAGTGGGGTGAGATGGCATCCAAAGACAACATCAATTTAGAGTATAAATTCATTTGTAAAGTCTTATGCAGAAGGATAATAGAAGAACATGAGCACTATTATCTTATAAATCAGAGAAAAGTACTGGAGGATAAAATTAATTTTTAAAATCTTGGCAAAATATTCAATTAAGCAGCCATCCCAAGGACAATTAATAATAAAAACAAAAAAACACAGAAGAAAAACAAAAAGATTCCAGTTAAGATAGCAACAGGAAAGGTTGTAGAGGGGCCTTGATTTCTCAACCAATCCCAGCAGACATTTGAACAGGGCCCCAAAATAGAGCTGAACTATGTTAATGAAAACATAAGAAAAACAGGAAAGATAGAACCACAGGACTCAAAATTCCAACAATTAACAAACTGTTTTCATCCCAATTATATCTTCCCAATGAAATGAGAATTGACATTCATAATGATGATACTGAGATGTCATCTGAATCAACATAGATTCAGTCTTATGGAGGTTAATTTGGTAATTAATTTTTTTCGTTAAATGTAAAAACTGCAAAATTTTTTTAAAATTTGAAATCCATATATTTGAAATATAATTCTGTATTAACCCAAATGCTTGATTGAGCAGAGCAACAATAACTTACATTTCTATATTAACTTTAAGCAATTTGGAATTATAAGAAAGTTCCTAAAATGACCTTACCCTTTGACACAGAGATCCTATTACTAGACATATACCACAAAGCAATAAATGATAAAAAGAAAAGTCCTATGTACATGCAAATATCTGTAACAATACTCTGTGAGGTAGAAAGAGCTGAAACCAATTCCCATTGGCTGAGGGAACTGTTAAACAAGTTATGACACATGACTGTAATAGAATATTATTACTAAGTGATAAGAAGCAATGAATATAATGAACATAGAGAAGAATGGTATTCCTCATATAAACTGATGCCAAGTCAAGTAAGAAAAACCAGTAAAGCAAAACATATATAAAGACTATAACAATGAAAATGTAAAGAAAAATAATTGAAACAGAATACAATACAATTATAATGAATAAGCCTAGCAATAAAGACAAGATGTGAAAATCCAACTCTCCCTTTTGGCAGATATGGGCAACAATAGGTGTGAAGCATAGCATATATTGTTAGACTTGATTATGTTGGTTAGCTTTGACTACTTTTTATTCTTTGTTATAAGAGATGGCTCTCTCAGGTGGATGAAGGGATAGAATGAAATATTAATGTGGTATAAAAGCAAAACACAGACACAATTTTTTAGAAAAAAAAATATCTGCACAGATTTTTACAATAAACTCTTTATGCTAATAGTCAGAAAGCTGTGCTGTGAGGCCAAATGTAGCTTCTTGTTTTTCTGCAGCCCACAAGCTAAGAATAGTTTTTACATTTTTAAATATAATAAAACTTTATTTAAAAATGTAAAGAATGATTCATAGTTTGGGACCATACAAAAGCAGGTCAGATTTGGACCCCTGCACAGTTTGCCAATCCCTTGCTTACACTATCAAACATAGTACAGTCACAACACTTGGATTCCATCAGTCCAAGATGTGATCAAAGTGGGCCTACAAATGGCAATCAAAAAAAAGACAGGCAACATGGCTATGTTAGACCAAGAGTTCATTAGAAATATTAGTCCTCACATTTATGTGGACATTAAAGGATTGATATATAAAAGGCATGGATGAAAATCTCAGATAATTTTTTAAGGCAATTGAGAGAACATCCTTACCTACTGACCTATATACCTACTTGCCCATCTTTATGAAAAATTTGTATGAGTATCAACTCCTCACATATTGAGGTAATCCTCTTATGAAAGAAACAAGGTTTAAGACAAGGCATTCCACAAGAACTTGAAAAATAACACAAACAGTTATTTGGAGAAACAAAATATGTAGACTATCAAGGTAAATAAAGAAAAAAAAGTAGGAGCTAAAGAGGAATAGTACTTTTCTAGACCTCAAACTACATTTTTATAAAGCAGTAGCCATCAAAATTATTTCGTATTGTTTAAAAAATAAATAAGTTCATCAATGTAACATACTAAGTAAGGGAGAACCATATACAACAGAACTCAATAACCCAGTGTTCAATAAATCCCAAACTATTTACTTGATAAAGAATTCCCTACTTGATTAAAAAAAAAAACCTCTTAGGAGAGCTGGAGAGTAATCTGACAGAAATTATGCTTAGACCAACATTGTAAGCCATTTTCCACAATAAATTCAGAATGGATGTGACCTAAAAATATTAAAGATCATAGCATAAAAATTAAGAAGAGATCAGATACCTTTGCCACCTATCAGTAATAGGACATGTACTCTGAACCAAACAAGAGACAGAAGGCATTACAAAAGATAAAACAGATAATTTTGATTAACTGAAATTGAATTCACTTCTAAACAAACAAATCAAAAGTGAATTTGCAAAATTACAAACAAAAAATCCAAGCATAGCCCTAAGGAAGAGATGTGAGAAGATGCCACAACACCATTTCTTCAGCAAAGGTGGAAAATTCACAAGTATATAATATTGCATATATTTTCTGACTTTTTTGACATACTGATCTATTTTACTCATTTTTTCTTTCCTTTTTTTTAGTATTGGTTATAAAATGACATTTTGTAAAGGGAATAGGAAGGGATATTGAGAAAAAAATTGGTGAGGTAAAAACAAAAGATATTAAGAAAAAATTATTTTAGAAAAAAGAAAGTATTTCACATTGGATCACATCTTTACCTCTACACAGCTGACTGAAAGACAAACAGAAAATTGCACTGTTTTTATAGTTTGATTATGAAAAAAGTAGAAAGCTCAGTTGAACAAAAGCTACATCAAAGACACTCTTTCAAAAAGTTTTCTCTATCCATACACCAAAATCATTCAAATCCACAAAAGATAAAACAACAAAGATAAATTTATTCAATGATCCCATGGTAATGAACATTAAAGCAAGAACAAGGGAGATGGGTCCTTGCCAGTAGTGTTTAGCACTGTAATGGAGATCCAACACAGAATTCAAATCAAAGAATTCCCTATGAATGATTTTCAGGTACTCCTATTTGTCAATGATAACACATTGATTTCATTAAGTTCAGAAACATCGCAAAACCTCTTGGAAGAGCACTACAACTATTCAAAAGAGTTTGCCCAGATCATCCATAATAGACAAATCTAATGGATAAGAAATATTTTGCTGTAGGTAGAGCCAAGATGGCAGCATAGAAGCAGGAAAACTCCATGTGCCCCCCCCCATAACCACCTCAAATACCTATAAAATATGACGCTAAACAAATTTCAGAGCTACAGAACCCACAAAGTGACAGAGAGAAACAAGCCTCCCGATGAAGGCAGACAGGAAGGGTTCATCACATCAGGCTGGGAGCAGAGCCCAGCCCTGCGTGAGCCCGTGATTTTAGCCCGAGGACAGCTGACCAGCCTCAGCTGGAGGGACTTCTGGAGAGTGGATCACCAGCAGCTATGGTGGTTTCCAGAATTATCAACCCATAAATGCCAAAGGCAATGTAGAAGATCAGTGTGGACTTTGGGAACAGGGGGTCCAGGAGTGCAGTCCAGCCTCTGCCCCCCAAGAGGGAGAAGCAGCTGAGGCGCGGTGGCCGCCATGGCATGCCTACTTCAGGGCTCCCGACCTGCAGATTGTAGGGGGACCAAGAAACCATTCTTAGGAGTAATCGCTTTTGCTTTAACCTGCTTGGATCTGGATTGCTGTCTTGGGTGGAGATCCTGGAGTGTGTGACCAGGTGCCAGAGCATGGGCAGGTTTCAGAGAAGGCACCCAACTAATAGCTCCAGCAGCTGAGAAAACCCCAGAGATTTGGGACAAAGCCCTCCTCTCTGTAAGCAGAATTCCATGGTGGAAAAAAAGCTCAAAAGTCAAGTAAATGAATGGCAACATGAGCAACCAAAAGAAGCAAAGCAAGCACAGCAGTCAAACCTTAGATTCCTATTTTGGGGACAAAAAGGATCCAATCATGGAACAGGAGGAAGACAACTAAGTCAGAACTCCTGTACTAAAAGCTTCCAAGAAAAATATGAGCTGGTTACAGGGCACAGAGGAGCTTAAGAAGGATTCTGAAAACCAAATATGACGAGAGAAGGAAAAATTGGGAAGGGAAATGAGAATGATGCAAGAAAATCGTGAAAAGAGAGTTAACAACCTAACTGAAGAAAATAAGGCCTTAAAAAATAGACTAACTCAAATGGCAAAAAGAGGCTCAAAAAGCCGAGGAGAAGAATGCCTTAAAATGCCGAATTTGCCTGATAGAAAAAGAATCTCAAAAGTTCACTGAAGAGAATCATTCCTTCAGAATTAGATTGGAGCAAATGGAAGCTAATAACTTTATGAGAAATCAAGACACTTATTAAACACATCCAAACAAATGAAAAAATAGAAGGCAATGTGAAATATCTCATTGGAAAAGCCACAGATCTGGAAAATAGATCCAGGAGAGATCATTTTAAAATTATTGGACTATCTGAAAGACATGATCAAAAAAAAGAACCTAGAAATCATCCTTCAAGAAATTTTCAAGGAAAATTGCCCTGATTGTTTTAGAACCAGAGGGCAAAATAGAGGTTGAAATAATCCACTGATCACCTCTTGAAAAAGATCCCAAAAAGAAAACTCTTAGGAATATTATAGCCAGGTTCCAAAGTTCCCAGATCAAGGAGAAAATATTACAAGCAGCCAAAGAGAAACAATTTGAATATTGTGGCAACACAATCAGGATAACACAGGATCAGGGCGGCTAGGTGTTGAAGTGAATAGAGCACCAGCCCTGGAGTCAGGAGGACCTGAGTTCAAATCTGGCCTCAGACACTTAACACAAAAACTAGCCATGTGACCTTGGGCAAGTCACTTGACCCCAACTGCTCTCCAAAAAAAAAAAAAGGATAACACAGGATCTGGCAGCTTCTACATTGAGGGATTGAAGGGCTTGGAATATGATAGTCGGGAAATCAAAGAGCTGGGATTAAAACCAAGAATCACCTACCCAGCAAAACTGAGCATCATGTTTCAGGGGAAAATATGGTCATTCAGTGGAATAGAGGACTTTCAAGCATTCTTGATGAAAAAACTAGAGTTGAATAGAAAATTTGACATTCAGATACAAGAAGCAAGAGAAGCGTGAGAAGGTAAACAGGGAAAAGAAATCATAAGGAACTTATCAAAGTTGAACTATTTACATTCCTACATGGAAAAATGATAATTGTAACTTATGAAACTTTTCTCAGTATGAGGATAATTGAAAGGAATATATATAGATATATGTGTGTGTATATCTATCTAGAAGGGCATATGGGTGTATGAATACATATGTGAGTGTGTGTGTATATATGTGTACAGGTATAAATAGACAGAGGGCACAGGATCAATTGAATAAGTAGGGATGATACTTAAACGGTGAAATTGAGAGGTGAGAGAGGAATATAATGAGAGGAGATGGGGAGAGACAAAATGGGGTAAATTATCTCATCTAGAAGAGGCAAGGGAAAATTGTTACAATGGAGGGGAAGAACAGGAAGGCAAAAGGGAATGGGTCAACCTTACTCTCACTGAATTTGGCTTTCGGAAGGAATGACATACACACTAAATAGGGTATCTTGCCCTACAGAAGAGTAGGGGGGAAGGGGATAAGAAGGGGGTGATGGAGGGGAGGGCAGTTTGGGGGGAAGGGAAGTTAGAAGCACACACTTTTGAAAATGGACAGGGTCAAAGTAAAGAATAGAACAAGCGGGGGGTGGGATAGGATAGAGGGAAATACAGTCAGTCTTTCACAATATATCCACTACGGAAATGTTTTGCATAGCTACACATGTACAACCTATATTGAATTGCTTATCTTCCCAGTAAGGGTGGGTAACGAGGGAGGAAGGGAAAGAATCTGGAATTCAAAGTTTTAAAATAAAATGTTTAAAAAATACATTATTATTATTATTATTTTTACATGCAACTGGGAAATAAGATATACAAGCACTGGTGTATGGAGATCCATCTTGCCCTACCAGAAAGTGGGAGGGGGAATGGCAGAGGATATAGGAGAGAGCAGACTGGGGGAG
This sequence comes from Petaurus breviceps papuanus, assembly GCF_028583685.1. Classification (NCBI taxonomy): domain Eukaryota; kingdom Metazoa; phylum Chordata; class Mammalia; order Diprotodontia; family Petauridae; genus Petaurus; species Petaurus breviceps. The sequence goes on along the minus strand of NW_027185810.1, from coordinate 9,556,612 downwards.
CAGGTATACAGTGGGATGTGGTGGGTGGGGAAAGATGGGAGAAAAATTTGTAACTCAAAATCTTGTAGAAATGAATGATGTAAATTTAAAATAAACATAAATTTAAAAAAGAAATATATTGCCCAGATTATGACATGCAGTTGGATGGGTATAATTTAGGGCCCATAATTTCATATGTTTATGTGAGAAAGATAATACAAATAGACAAACAATAGGCCAAGAACTAATCACAATTGTTTAGTTTGCCTTTAAGAAATTGCAAGGTTCCTTTAACAGCCCTATTCCCCAGGAAACCAAAGTCCATAAGTTTAATACTAGTATTCTACCAGTGTTGTCACATATCTACAAAACAAGGTATTCAACAATCTCCAAATATTACTTTACATCTCATAATGTTATCTGGAACTTGCTGAAGCCTGTTCATATCAACAATGTATCTTTCCATTGCTTTCTGTTGAGTATTCATTTTCAGATATTTGGAGACTATTGAATCCCTTGTTTTAAAGAATTCAAAGACTGCCTCAGGAAAAAACGCAAGGCTGTAAACTCCAAGATATATAGTGGTTAAATTTACCAATTCAATTCAGAAACAAGTTCTGCAACACTCAGGAGAATATTTTTTAAATACAAAGTAAAGGAAATTGAAAAACTTTAAGACTATTCTGCATCCACCCAGAAAACACAGGAGAGAATGGATTAGGGTGTCCCAAAGAGCAATGGACAGGATACAGCCCAGTATGTGCTACCCTGTAAATCTGAGTTTAACTAGACACGAAAAGAAATGAATGTTCAATAATAAAGAGGCTTACAAAATATTTTTAGAAAGAAAAACAGTAGTGAAGAGACTATTATTTATTACCTCAGTTTTTCCTCAAAACAACCCTGGGAAGTAGATGCTATTATTACACCCATTTTACAAGTGAGGAAACTGGGGCAAGCAGGTTAAGTGACCTGCCCAGGATCAAACAGCTTATAACGTGTAAGGTGAAATTTGAACTTAGGTCTCTTATGACCTAAGTGCCATGTAGATAAAAATCCATACTTGTAATCAGATGAATATGCTTACGGTGATATAAGAATTTATAACATAAATAATTAAAAAGAATCTCTATTATGCATCTACTGTGCATACTTTTTTAACCCTCAAATTTAAATATTAATTTATGTTACAAGCCTGATGTAGTGAAATTTCAACTAAGATGCATATTAGGACTTGGTAATATTTGACATTTTATAGTATGTTATTTATTAATGATAGCCTATCAATCTTCTTGTTTCAATAGGAAAAATAACTGTCTACATAGAATACAATTTGAAATTTCATTCCTTATTAGAAAACTATAATGAAATCCAAAGGCAAAACTGAAATAACTTGTTGAATGTATTTCAACATCACTTTGTAGATAATGGTGAATGTTCCATCAAGAAATTCCACAAATTCCTGAAGTATATAGTAGATGTAGAAGAGTTAGGGCGAAACTGAAAAGCCAAATTTATAAAACTTAAATCATTAACAGAAAAATCAATCTTACTCTTCAATATAGGATGTTCCAAAAGTCTTAGTGCAGTTTCAAGCTTTAGTAGCTTGAAACTGCACTAAATAGTCCTACTTTTATAGTTTTTAAGCTTTAGAATAAAACTCCACTAAGACTTTTGGAATACCCCATTTTTAAAAAATTATCTTATACATAAGGTCTTCCCTCCCCTTTTCTGCTTCTTTGAGTCTGCAGTTCTTTTTTACTATCACCTTTAGTATATGGTGAAATGACTAATGTCAAAGAAGAGTATCAAATGCTGTAGATAGTAATGACATTACCACAGCAGAAGAAACAGAAAACTAGGAGTACAGTAGATCATAAATTAGAAGCTTCATAGGTGTAAAACCAGCTAAAAATAAAAGTCAAAAATATCATAAACAGTTTTATTAGGCTCACAAAGCATGTAGGCACAATGTTCAGAAGCTAACTCACTCTCCATTGTCCCTACAAAGTGGGGTTGAACTTCTAGACACCAGCACTACAGTACTCCTGTAAATGGCAATGCACATAAAAGAACATGCAGTAAAATCCAATTTGCCATTACACTGAGGCTAATAGGGCCTTTCTACTTAACTTGAAGCTGAACCATCCATCCTATATGTGATGTCTTCCCCTATTATGATAGGAGGTCCTGGAGGCCAGGGTCTACCTGACTTTTCCACTGTTTGTAAACCCAGTGCTTAGCACATAGTAAATGCTTTTTTGTTCATTCACTCCAATATACAGGGTCAACCTGTCCAAAACAATAAACAATTCAGAAAAGGCAAAATATGATGCATGTAACTGTCAGCCAAAATATTTTGCTCCTAATGGTTTTTTGTAATGAAATCTGGAAGGGCACTATAATTGTAAGTCAAACCAGCAGACAAGTAATGGATGAAGAGGACTAGTCCATATGTCCAAAAACTATTTATCAAAAGACCACATTGTCCTGTATGTCTCCAACAAATCATTGAGTGTTCTGTAAAATCCAGTTTTGAAATTTCTAACGAAGAAGGAATTAACAAGATGAGAAAAGTTTACATGAAGTTACAAAGGAACTGCCACCACCTTCCCCTCTTCCTGTCACACAGGACTATTGTGTGGCTCAAACAAAGGTTTTTAAAGTAATAAAGGGTCATATAAATGTTAGTTGACATTATTCCTTCCCTATGTCCCACTACTTGGATTCAATCAATCATTCAACAAGTGTCTACTACAAATCAACTACCAGGTACTGGGTTAGGGATAAAAAAATATAAAAATGAAATATTCTCTAGCCTCAGAGAATATCAGTAGAGAATAAATTTGACTTCATGTAAAGAATTTTGAAAGAAATCCACATTTCGCTCCCCCACCCAAAAAAATCTATGTTAACTGTTCAGTACTGTGCCCTCTCTCTCAGTTCCTGACCCTTAGGGTTGGCTTTCCATGACCTCCCACCCCCAACACATACCACACACCCCCAAGGAGAGACTGCTTTTGGGGGTATAGGGGAGCTTACACCTCCAGCCTGGAAAGAGGGGACCTTTGAACAACTCTGCCCACCTGCCCCTGTGTCCAGCCTCCACGTGTTTTCCATTGGTCTGAGCTTCTGCTCTGATCCCATGTGTCTGTCCCTGAGTGTTCCTCCTCCTGCTCTCACTTCTCTGCCTCCAGCCCCCGCGGGTCCTTGAACCATGTGCCAGCGCCTCCCTCCACTACAGCCTGCCTCCTCCCTTCCCCATGAACTGTCCCCTGGCACCCAAGAGTCCTCGTAATAGTAGTTCTCCCCAGTCACTGGCCTTGCTTCCAGGCCAGGCCTCATGGCCATCACTGAAGGGAGCACTAACTATGGAGAAGGAGCCTATCTTCCTCAAGGCCACCACCACCAACTACTGACTAACTGACACCTATAGGCAAGTAAGCCCAAGGAATGGCAGCACCACCAGACTACTGGTCCTGCTTCAAGCCCAACCCTGCAGCCATCATCATGGGAAGCAATCCCTATGGAGATCTGGGCTGGCAACCTCTCCTTCAGGTTCTGTGGAGAACCGCAAAACTAACTAAAAAGTTCTAACTACCAAAGCCCTTGGCACGGTCAGTGGTTCAACATAAGAAGCTGTGATGATTTGATCAGTGAAAATGACATTAAAGAAGATAGAATGCCATCTGCTTTGCTGCTGTATCTTAAGGATGATGGGACTCTTCCATCTGATTTGCAGCTGAAAGCTGCTCCATGTGTTCTCTCTCCCATTAGAATATCTGCTCCTTGAGACCAGAGATTGTCTCACTTTTCTGTCTGTCTAATTGTACCCCTAAGGACTTAAAATAATGTGTTTTTGTCATTCATTCATGAGTAATATTCCGTTTATGGAGGACAAATGCAAAGGTACACAGATTGGAGACTAACTACTGTGTATGAGGAGGAGCGAGGCAATCTAACCCTGAACCCTTGTGTGTATTACAGGAGAAAGGGATAATAAATTTTGCAAGATAAGGTGGGCCAGGTTGTGAAGCGCTTTAAATGCCAAACAGAGTTTATATTTATTTTATGGGCCATTATACTTATATTATATGTTATATATTATATTATATATATATATATTTATATTATGAGCCAATAGAGTTTACTGAGTAGCGGAGTGACATGATCAGCCTTAGAATTTAGGAAATTCACTCTAGCAGTAATACAGAAATTGGACTGGTGAAGGAAGAGATTTGTGAGAGAGAACAATTCCTAATAAGCTGGAGAATATAGCATTCTATCTTCTCAGAAGACTTTACCACAAACATCTCTCAATTTCGACAAACTTTACCAACAAGGCAAGCCCTTTCTCCCTAATTCCTCAGTGATCTCAAAGAATTAGGAAAATGAGGGGTGGCCAGGTAGCACAGCAAGTAAGAGCACTGGCCCCAGAGTCGGGATGACCTGGGATGGAATCCGGGCTCAGATACTTAGCACCCACCCAGAAACACCTGGCTGTGTAACCTTGAGCAAGTTACTTAACCCCAATTGCTTAGGGGTGGCCAGGTGGCACAGTGAGTAAAAGCACCAGCCCCAGAGTAGGGATGACCTGGGATCGAATCCGGCCTCTGATACTTAGCACCACACCCAGAAATAACTAGCCATGTAACCTTGAGCAAGTTATTGCTTAAAAAAAAATTAGGAAAATGAAAATGAAAAATGGTTTTGCCTGTGAATAAAGTTGGGTATGCTTGCTCTCTTCCATTCTACTTCTACTTTCCCACTGGATTTAATCCTTTTTTATCTTCTCCCATGTGATACACTGAGTTTACAAATTATACTCACACACATTGCTTAGTCCTGATTATGTATTTAACTACTGAGGTTACTAACTCCTTTCAAATGCAAACACTAAATGGTTACAATCCTCATAAGCAAAACATTTCCTACTGTAGCATATTTCTTGTTTCATAAGGAATAAGGAGAGCACAGATCATATTTCCTATCAGATTTATGGAAAAGAGAAGAATTTTTGAATTAACAAGAGATAAGGGTACTGTAGGATATAAAATGGATAATGCTGATTACATGAAATTAAAAAGGGTTTCTAGAAATAAAACCAATATAATCAAAAGTAGAAGGAAAGCAGAAAATTGGGGGAAAATTTTTATAAGTTTCTGGGATGAAAGTCTCGTATCTCAAATGTACAGAGAAATTGAGTCAAATTTACATGAATATGAGTCATTCCCCAACTGATAGTCAAAGAATATGAACAGGCAGTTTTTCAATGAAAAAAAAATGTTATAGTCACATGAAAAAATAATATAAATCATTATTGATCAAAGAAATTCAAATTAAAACAACTCTGAGGTACCAGCTCACATCCTATCAGACTTGGTAAAATGACAGAAGGGGAAAGTGACAAATGTTGAAAGGGATATGGAAAAACTGAAACACTAATACACTGCTAGCAGAACTGTGAACTGATCCAACCATTTTGGAAAGTAATCTGGAATTATCCCCAAAGAGTTATTAAACTGTATATATTCTCTGACCCAGCAATACCGCTATTAGGTCTATTTCTCAAGGTGATCAGGGAAAAAGAAAAATAACCTATATGTCCTAAAATATTTATAGCAGCTCTCTTTGTGGCAGTAAAGAGCTGGAAAGTGAGGGGAGGCCCAGAAATTAGGGAGTGGCTGAAGAAGTTGTGGTATATGACTGTGATGGAATACTACTGTGCTATAAGAAATGACAAGCAGGTTGATTTTTCAACAAACAGGGAAAGCATGAAATAGTTATGAGTAAAACAAAAAGAACAGTGTACACAGTACCAGCAAAACTGTTTGAAGAACAACTGTGAATGACATCTATTCTGACTAATATCAATATTAAAATCAACTATGAAAGACTTATAAAGGAAAATGCTATCTATCTCCAGAGAAAGAACTGATATATGGAAGTATATATTTCATGGTTCCACATATACATACCTATATCAAATAATGGCCTTCTCTAATGTTTTGTTGGGAGGGAGAGAAGGAAGACAACTCTCAACTCAAAATGAAACCAAAAAATTAATTTATTATTTTTTTTTTTAAATAAGGAATTGTTAGATGTAGGTCACTGCTAGTGTACCCATGCTTTCTCATCCCAACATTAAGTTGGAAAAAGGCTTGGGGAGAACAAGATGAAAGCTTGCAAAGTATTAGCAGCAGGTATTTATTATTATTATTATTTATTATTATTCCAGTCTAAGCTGAGATTTCCATTCACTTTATAAAGTATCCTTTAATAAATTACATTTGGACAATTATACTTAATGCATAGATTTTTCTTTGCTATCCTTCCCCGAGTGTAGATACTGGTTTACCATATACTCACTTATTTAGAGAGGCCTTTGCCACCAAATGTACAAACCGGAATGAGTGGAAGAAGCTGACCAAGTCTTGTTATCATTTTCAAACTCAACATCTTACACAAACGTCTTTCATTCAGATTGTTGCACCCCTACTTCATCATGTTACAAACAAAAACACCTCAAATAACATGTTTATATCAACAGGTGAAGAAAAATCTTTTAACCAATTAAACATTCATTTATGATAAAAGGCATAGACAGAAGGGTTTGTTTGGTTTTTTTTTTTTGCTTTTTGGAGGGCAATTGGGGTTGACTTGCCTGAGGTCACATGACTAGTTTTAGTGTTAAGTGTCTGAGACCGGATTTGAACTCAGATCCTCCTGACTATAGGTCCAGTGCTCTATTCACTGCGTCACCTAGCTGCCCCAGAAGGGTCATTTTTAATGTTAAAAAAAATACATTTCTAAAACCATAAGCTAGCATTATTCACAATGAGAAAAAACTAGAAGCCTTCCCAGTGAATATAAGAAGAAAGCAATAATGCCATCTCTCCCCACTATTATTTGGTAAATAGATGCTAGCAATAGCAATAAAACAAAAAAAAGACATTAAAAGCAAAAACATATACAAATAGGAGACAAAAATCATACCTATTTGCTGACATGATGGTTTATTTAGAAAATCAAAGAGAATCCACAAAGAATTAACACTGAAATAATTAAGTTTAGGGTAAGTAATAGGATACAAAATGCATGCCAAAAAGTACACCACATTTCCATATTGCAAAAACAAAATCCAGGAAATAATAAGAAGGAAAGCCCTATTCACAATAACTACAAGACGTACATAATATCTGGAAGTCACTCAACCATGGCACATTTGAGAGTTATATAAATACATCACCAAACATTTTTGTTGACTTGACTTGCTTTTCTGACTTGACTTGCTTTTCTGACTTGCCTTGCTTTTTGACATGAAAGAAATAAAAAGCACCTTAAACAACTGGAGGGATATTCATTGTTTACTGGTTGGACCAGCTATGTTATAGAGATAGAAAAATTCATGGCAAAGTTCATTTGAAGGAACAAAAGGTCTTGAACCTCAAAAGGAAAAAGAAAATTAAAAAGAAGAAGGAAGCTAAGTGGCACAGTGGATAGAGAACCAATCCTGGAGTCAGGAGGACCAAAGTTCAAATCTCACCTGAGATACTTGACACTTACTAGCTTTGTGACCCTGGGCAAGTCCCTTAACCTTGACTGCCTCGCCCCCCCCCCCAAAAAAAAAGAGAGAGAGAAAGAGAAAATGTCACTTCCATATCTCAAAGTGTACTATAAAGCTAGTCACTGAAATCATTTGGTACTGTCTGTATAATAACTCAAAATGAATTTTGTGAAGAGCTGCCTATTTGATGAGAAGTTCCGAAAAGAACGAAAATACTTTGGCAGAAATTAAATTTAGGTCAGCATCTTATACCATATACCTTAACTAACTCAAAATGGTTATGCAATCTAAATAGTAAAGGTCACACCATAAAATAATTAGAAGAAAAATAGATAGGTATCTTTTCCAGGTATAGAGAGAGTTGTTAACCAAGTAAGAGATAAAAATGATCACTAAAGAAAAACAGAGAATTTTTATTGCATGAACCTTGAAAGCTTTTACATTTATAAAATTAATGTAATTAGGTATTCTAGTTATATTGTGAATAATGCTAGCTTATTGTTTTAGAAATGTATTTTTTTTTTTAACATTAAAAATGACCCTTCTAGGGCAGCTAGGTGGCGCAGTGAATAGAGCACTGGACCTGTAGTCAGAAGGATCTGAGTTCAAATCCCGTCTCAGGTAAATAGGTATGCTATTTCCTAGGGAAGGGAGAGTAATTTTGCAGAAAATATCTTAGATAAAGATCTAATACCCATTTATACAAGGGACTAACACAGATATGTAAAACCAAGAGCCATTCCCCAAGGGATGTGGTCAAAGTATATTAATAAATAGTTCTCAAAAAAAATTTCTATAAACTATTAACTATACAAAACACTGCTCTAAGTCATTAATAATAAAAATATATAAGAGATTTACAAAGTGCTATGAAAATTCACAACTGGGAAATATTACTTCTTGCTTTATTACTTTTTTTATTTATTACTTTATCAGAGAAATTCATGGTGAAATTTGAGCTGGGCCTTGCAAACTGGCTAGATTTCAAGGAGGGGGAGGGAAGGGAAGGGAGGAAGGCGATTACAGACATAAGAAATAGCATGAAAATGTATAAAAGCAGAAAAGCAAGAGTTTGCCAAGAGTATCAAATGTAACAAGCTTTTATTAAGCCAAGTACTTCGTCTGTCTCTCTGGAGAAACCAAACTAAAATGGAAAAATCTCTGCCCTCAAAGAGTTTATAATCTATGTTTAATAAGGCAAAAAATAATGAATTGTATGATTCTGGACATGAGAAGTTGGAGGTGAAGTTCCCTAGATGGAACAGTGGATAAGGAAATGGCAAACCGTGCCAAAAAAAAAAAAAAACAACCCCAAAGTGGGTCATGAAGAGTCAGACATGATTGAAGCAACTGAACCACAAAAACATATTTTGCATATACTTATTTAAAAAAACATCATCTCCCCTCAGAGAAATTCCCCGAGGTCAGAGACTTTGACTTTTGTCTCTGTGTTCCCAGCACCTAAAACGTTTAAGGTTTTAAGCCCTTTCACAATCTGGCCCCAACTGGTCTTTTTAATTTTATCACACACACTTCCCCCACCCTCCATCCCCCCACCCCACTCCCACCTCACACACACTTTATGGTCCAGTCAAAGGGATCTTCTTGCTGTTTCTCACAAATGACACTCTGTACTTACTGTCTGTGCATCCCTACTGTGCCATGGGGCTGAAATGAACTTCCACCTTACCACCACCTCTTGGAATCCCTTGTTTCCTTCAAAACTTCAAAACAAGCCAGCCTTTCTATATGAAGCACTTCCTAACCGCCACTTCTCCCTCAACTTCTAGTGCACACCCCCTGAAAAAACTACCGTCTGTGTGGTAAATATTATTTATGGACATGTCTCCTGCTATAGAATGCAATCTCCTCATGGGCAAGGACCATTTCACTTTGGTCTGTGCATCCCAGCACCTACTGTAGGCAGAACCACAATTCCTAGCCCACAGAAAAAGCTTTTCAGCTAATTCATTAAAATATCACTAACTTTAAACCAAAATGAATGTTGAGAAAATTGTAATGTCTTAGGCAATGAGACCACATTAACCTAAAGGGATGCACATTTTCAAATGTCTTTAAAACTGCTAAATGATTCTTAAGTTTACCCAAACAAATTCAGTTTTCTTGTACCCCTAACTCTTCTATCCCAAAAAAACAACACCAAAGACAGAAGAGGATGTGCAACATTAATCACTGCTATGTATGGCCACATTTAACAGTATTTTACGGTATTTTTATTTTCCTCTTTCAATATTCCAATACTGTTTTAAAACACTGGAGGACACTCTCTAATTAACTTCCTTCTTCTTGGGCTTGAGCATTAAGAAGGTAGAAAGCCCCAGGCCTCTAATGTGTTTTGATAAGAGTTAGCTGCCATGGAAATGACCACGTTGCTCCTTATCAAGCACTATAACCTCAACACTGATGAAAAAAGAAAATGAAGATTTCTAACCATCTCACAGAAGGAATTAATAAGAATGTTGAATTATAAATGATAAAGAGGGAAAAAAATTCAATGTCAAAGGCTATAAAGAAATTTGCATAAAGAATTTTTTTAAAGCTATTCACTGGCAAATGAGTACTTTACAATCCCAAATCCAAGCTATAAAATTAATGTGAAAACAAATCATACTAATAAACTGTAATTTTTTTTTATTAAACATACTATAGTCTAAGATTCTGACAGCCTATGAGCAAAATCCTGTCACTTTCTGTGGCTATTATATCAAACTAAATCCAAATCATACTTTTCCCTCTGTGGATGGAGCTCGCTTTTTTTTTTCCTTCTTTCTTTCTTTTCTTTTTTTTTTTTCTGTGGTACCACTGTTTATACAGCTTATCCCTTATCACACTGACAAGACTGGGAACCACAGCAGATGGTCCCCCCAGACATAATTCTAACAGGTTTTTTGTGCAAACAAAAGATAAAGAAGGCTACAGCAATGATTTACCGATATCTAAAGTTGAAAACTGACAAAATACAAACTGCTTTTTTCTTACTGTTTGAACTGTTTAACCTTTTAACTACTAAGCAAGCTAGATATGGAGAGAATTAAATAGGACTTCAAAATCAACATAACTACAAAACCATATAGTCACTTTCAACAGCCCCTAAGACTGTCTAAGAGTCAACACAAAATTTAACATTCTGAAGTCACAAAAAATTATCTTTGCGACAGGAAAACAGGGTACATTTAATCATTTTTGTGTCTTATAAAAACCTGTTCAGTTCTTATGTTGTGAAATAAGCTGCCTTTTCCCTGACTGGGATTCTGAGAGTACAAAGAAATGCTTTCTGGTCAATTCCAAAGCCCTTTCTCAAAAAATAATTAACTGAAGAATGGAATAATTGAACCATATCTAGAATGTTGATTGTGGAGCTAGTCTATTCTATTTCAAAAACATTTATCAACAAGTTAATAGAACAAAAGCTAAGTGGAAAATATCCCCTAAATTACACATACCCAGAGATGCATAGGTGTTAAAAGATCATAATTCAGCTCTCCCACTGTATACTAGCTGAAAATAAGACTTAAAAACCCAAAGGGCACCTAAAACTAGAAAATAATATGTGGAAAATGACAAAAATCTGAAATAAATTACACAAAACTAAGCAAAGATGCACAAGACAGTCCCACAGGGCTCTCTTAATGTAGGTCATGTTTGTCAGAACAAGGCAAAAACACAATGACCCTTAACAAAAGTGAACATTTGTTATTTATAATTGTGCATTTCAGCAACTTCAATCTGCATGGATTACCAAAACTGGTCTTTTAGAGCAAAGGCTTTAGGAAAAAGTATGTCAACTAGTCTGCTATTAATTACTTTATTACTTTACAGCAAAGAGAAAAACGTTTCACATCATCTGTCTCTAGTAAGGTACCATCCAAGCCTGGAAATCTGGAGTACTGAATCAAATCAATTAATCAATCAACAAGAACTTGTGTTCATGTAGCAGAAACTGTGCTAAACATGAGTAATGCAAATCCAAAGACCAAGTCCAAAACTAGAGAAGGGTACCTGAAAGCCTAAAAACTGCTGAAGAGAAATCACATTGCTCAACTGGAATGTAACTCCCTAAAAATTCATGCAAGAATCTGTTAACTCATTGAGGAATATTTATAAACTGTTACTGAACACCTCAAAGTCAGTATAAAATACTTAATTTGTATACAATAACTTCAACTAAACTTCCTAAACTAATTAGACATAATAGATTAAATTGAGTCACATAGCTTATGTCTCTCTAGGCTGCTTGGGTAAAATGCAAAAGTTTTATATCATATACAAATGCCATTGAATTTTATTGAGTGTGAAATGGTCACACAACACTGCAGGAAAAGAACTTAAGGGCCGGATTTGAAAAAGAGCACTGGAGACAAATCAGAAGACTACTATCATTGTCCAGAGAAGAACTTACCAGATTGGTAAAAATGATAAAAAAGGAAAACCACTATTATCAAATTGTGAATTGGTGTAGTCAGTCATTCTTCAAAGTAAGTTAGAACTATATCCAAAAAGTCACTAAAAGCTGTATATAACCTTTGACCCGGTAATACCACACTCCTAGGCTTACATCTCCAAAAAAATCAAAGAAAGAGGAAAAAGAATGATATCAGTACTTTCTGTAACACTAAAGAACCAGAAAGTAAGGAAGTGCCATCCACTGTGTAAAAGTAAAACAAATCATACTAAATCAATGCAATGAAAATTTTACTATGCCAAAAGAAATGACAAAAGAGAAAAACTCAAAAATTTTAGAAGACACAGATGAACTAATGCAGCATCAAAGGAGCAGAACCAAGAAAACAATGAAAACTGACATTTTAATGAAAAATACTTAAAGATTTAGGAATAAGTGTAACTGTTTGGAAAGCTACTGGGAAGTGTGCAAATAAAGTGACTAAAAAACACTCATCCTCTTTAACCCAAAGATTCCATTTACTGAACTACCCAAGGAGGCCACTGATAAAAAAGAAAGTTCTCATACAGACCAAAACAACAATAGCAGCATTTTTTGTGAAAGCAAAGAATTGGAAACAAAGTAAATGACCACTGACTGGGGAATGGCAAGGCAAAACTGTGGTATGTGAATGTAATATAATATTATTGTGGTACAAGAAAAGATTAATGTGATGAATTCAGAAAAGCACGGAAAGAGTTACATGAATGGATACAGAGTGAAGTAAGCAGTATCAAGGAAAGAATATACATGAAACAGTATACACAACAATATAAGCAGAACAATCATGTGCACACAAAAGAAGAAAGTGAATGTTGCAAAATTTTATGAAACAAGTAAGGCTCAAAGGAAGAGATACAAAAAAACACTCTCACCCCACCCCTTTGTGAAGATAGGAGGTCCACAAACACTGCACACTGCACATATTTTCAGACTTTCAGACAAGTTTTGTTGATTTTTTCTTTTTCTTGTCTTTAAAAAAATACCATTTGTTATATGTGCTCACTGGACAGGAAGAGAGGAATACTGGAACAAATTATTGTAATACAATAAGACAAAAGACATAAATTAAAAACTTATTTTATAAAAGGTTTAAGAACTATAATCAATGAAATAACACAAGAGGCCCAATAATGAAACATACTACCCAGCTCCTGATAGACGATTGAGTAGAGGTACAGAATGAGACATACATTTTGGATATGGCCAAAGTCTTCATGTTTTGCTTGACTATGCTTATTTATTACAAAATACAGTAATTTTTTTTTTAATGGAAGGAGAGAGGATTTGAGAAGAGAAGGGCTTAGTGATAGTGAATCCAAAAAAAAAAAGACAAAAGAAAAGTGGCATTGAAGCATTTTTCCTAAATGCACAGAGAACAAAAGAAAACTGAGAGGTCACAAACAAGCAGGGCAGCTTTGAAACATTCATGTTGAATTTACTATATATGTACATTTTTTAAAAAACAAGCTATATACAATGGAGAATCACAGTTCCATACACAAACTTGTTTTTCTTCATATATGTAAGTATTCATACTTATTTTTTTCAAGTTCTGAATAACAAAAAAAAAATTTTATAGCCAAAGTGAAGGGCTGAAGGCTTTGGCTGGTGGCCTTATGGGGAATGATGTAAGTTATAGAGGTAAATATAAGATTTGGCAACTGATTGTACATGTAGGATGAGTAAGGGTGAAAAGTCAAAGAGAACAATGAAGCTTAAACTTATATGATTGGAAAGATGGTGCTGCCCACAATGGAAATAGGGAAATTTGGAAGAGGAAAGGATTGGGGGGCAAAAATAATGTGTTGCCCTCCTATGGACATTCTCCAGCTTATCAATCATTCTTCCTAAAAAGGGACACCCAAAACTGAAGACAATAATCCGGATGTTGTCTGACCAGAAAAGAGTACAATGGAACCCACATATCCTTATTTCTGAACACCGTAATTTCTTAATGTAGTCCAGAATTGTACTACCTTTCTTGACAGTCACATCATACAACCAACTTATACTGAACCTGCAGTCCACTAAACCTTCCAGATCATTGTCAGACAAACTGCGAAGCCATTGGCCATCATCCCAACTTGGAATAGGAATTCTGATTTCTCAAAACCAAGTATTAAGTTTGCATTTATCTGCATTAAATTTCATCTTATTTGATTTAGCCCACTGTTCTGACCTGTCAGTCATTTCTGAATACTGATTCAATCGTACAGTGTATTAGTTATGCTTCCTAACTCTATGTGACCCACATATTTGATAAGCATACCATCTACGATTAACCAACACAGAAATAAAAATGTTAAAGAGAACTAAGCACAGATCCCTGGGACACACCAATGGAAATCTTTACAGATGTCATCAAACCATTAATGTTAATGCTCTTTGAACTCAGGTATTCTCAAATTCCAAATCCACCTAATAGAACCACTGCCTGGCTCCCACTATTCTGTTTTCCACAAAGCTTTATCTAATATTTTGGTAAGATCCAGGCAAACGTCAGCCAGAGAATTCTTCTGATCTACAATCTCATAGTACAGATAAAGAAGCTGAAGTTCAAAATTAAATAGCATAGCCAAGATCAGTCACACAGCTAAGTACATAAAAAAGCCAAGTTCTAAACCATAGTCTTCTGATGAAAAAAACCAAATGGATTTTACATCATTCAATCAACAAGTATTTATTGAATGAAATGTGCTAAGCACTGGAAATACAAAGAAAAAACAAAAAGAGAACCTGCTCTCTAGACACTTACATACATTCTAATGAAGGAGAAAGCATATATAAAATACTCCATCCCAGATATATACTAAGTAGATGAAAATTAACCATATAATGAAGGCAGGTACAGGTACAGGTACCTCCTACAGAAGGTAGCATTTGAGCTAAGTCTTGAAAAAAGGAGGTAAGAGCAGGGAAAGAAACCATTCCAGGCATGGGCAACAACAGCCTGTGCCAAGGCAGAGAGACAAGAGATAAAGCATCCTGGAAGAGAAGCAGCAAGTAAGCCAGTAGGGCTGGACTACAGAATATGTGGAGGGGAATAATGTGTAAAAAGACTCTAAATATGGAAGGGGCCAAGCTATGAAGAGCATTAAGTGGCAAAGAATTTCATATTAGATTCTAGAGGTAACAGGGAGCCACTAGAGGTCACTGAAAGGGAAGTGACATTGTCAAGCCTATAATTTAGGAAAATCACTGTGATAGGATGTGTCAAGGATGAATTGGAGAAATTGGAAAAGAAAAAAAAAGTACCAGCAAGGAATGAGAAGGAACTGAAATAGGGTGAGATCTAAATAAGCGGAGAGAAGGGCACATACACATGACATGCTATGGAGGTAGAAACAATAAGAATCAACAACGGACTGGCTATACAGAGTTAGTGAAAGTGAGAGATTGAGGATGATATTGATGAGCTTGGGAAATAGGTGAAAGGAAGGATGGTGCTACCCTTGACAGTAATGGGGAAGCTGGGAAGAGGGATGAGTTTGGGAAAAAATATAATGAGGCTTGTTTTGGGCATGTGTTTAAGATGCCTTAGGAACACCAAATGACATCTGGTGATGTAGGTTTGGAGCACAGCAAAGAGAACTGGGAAGCATAAGCACAGAGATGATAATTAAATCCATGGAGGCTGATGAGATCACCAAATGTGAGAGTGTAGACAGGGAAGCCAGACCTAGGCAGAGGCTTGGAAAGGACCCACCATTTGTAGGTATGACATAAAGGAGACAGAAGGAGCAGTTGAACAGGAGGAATACCAAAATAGAGCACTGTCATGAAAATACAAAGAAATGAGAGTAGTAGTAGTTGTCCTGGAAAAGAAAATGATCAACCCTGTCAAATACTGTAGTGAAGTCAAAAGGATAAGGATTTAGGGAAAAAAATAAAACCAACCAATTTGGTGATTAAGAAACCAATGGTTTCAGTTGAATAATGAGTTTACACATCAAACTACAGAGATTTCAGACAGGAAGGAAAAGAAACAAAGTAGAGGCACCTATACAAATGATAACCAAATTTATGGAATCTTAGGTATATGACACACAGAAGTAGAGTAACAGAGTGTTTGACATACCCAAAGAAAACAGTTACTGGGGGAAGGATTCACTATTTGTAAGCTGTGAAAACTGGATAACAGTCTTACAGAAATTAGATTTAAAGAACATCTCATCACACTACATAACAAGAAAAGCTCCAAATAGAAAAGAGAGCCCAGATATTTAAAAGTTCCATTACAAACAAATTAGGGAAGGCAAAAATTACCTTTCAAATCTATGAGGTGGGAGTATTCATGACTAATCAAGTGAAAGAGATGAACACACACACACACATACATACACACTGGATAATTCTGATTATGTAAAATTTAAGTTTTTGCACAAATTTTTTTCTAAATTTTATTTTTATTTTCAGTTTCAAATTCTCTCCCTCCCTCAACTCCAGCTCCCACCCAACGAGACAGATACATGACATATATTATACATATAGGTGCAAAATATATTTCTGTATTAGCCAAGTTTTTTTAAAAAAGCAAGAAAAATAAGGGAAAAAAACATGCTTTAATCTGCACTGAATATATTAGTTCTCTTTCTGGAGGTGGACAGCATTTTTCATCATCGGTCCTTCAGAATTCTAGTAGATCACTGTATTGATCTGAGTTACTAATTCACAGCTGTTTATCTTTACAATAGTGCTATCACTATGTGTAATGTTCTCCTAGTTCTACTCACTTCACATTGCATCATCAGTTCATTCAAGTCTTTCCAGGTTTTTCCTAAAAGTATTCCCTTCATTTTTATAGCACAATAATATTCCATCACAACCATACCATAATTTGGGTAGCCATACACAAACAAATCTAATGTAGTAAAAATTAGAAGAGAAACAGGTAACTGGGGGAAAAAAATCATTGTAACAGGTTTCCATGACATAGGTCTCACGTCTAAATTATGAACAAACAAGACACTACCTCTCAGCTCCACCCATCCTCTCTGGTTTTCCCTCCACATCTGGAACATTCTCCCTCCTCTGTTCTAATCTCCCTGGCTTCCTTTAGGCTCCAACTAAAAACCCGACCTTCTATAGGAAATTTTCCCCAACTCAGCAATTCTAGTGCCTTCCCTCTTTTAATTACTTTCTATTTATCTTCTATATAGCTTTCTTTGTACATATTTATTTACATCCTATTCACATACACACACACGCACACGCACACATGTACATACATACCTTAGATTGTAAGCTCCTTAAGGGCAGGGACTGTCTTTTGCCTCTTTTTACATCTCCAGCATTCAGCACAGTGTCTGGCATATAATAGGCACTTTATAAATGTTTAATGATTAACTGACTGACCTAGTACTAGCCCTATTAGAGCTACATACCCTAAAATAATCAAAGAAAAAGGAAAAGAATCAGTATGGATAAAAACATTGATAGCAGTCAAAAACTGGAAATTAAGGGGTTATTCTTCAACTGGGAAATAGATATACAAAGTATGGTATATGAATGTAATGGAAATTCTTTATGTCATAAGAAATTATGAAACTGACAATTTCATAAGAAATTGGGAAGGTTTTTATGAACTACTGCAGAGAGAAGTAAATGGAACTAGGAAAATAATATGTATAATAACATTATAAAGAACAATATTTGAAAGACTTTAGAACGTGATAAATGCAATGATAAAGCACAAGTCCAAAAGAATGAAAATGTAACATGTCACTCACTCATTTCTTGACAGAGCAGTGATCTTAAAATGTAGAATTATATATTTCTAGAGATGATTAATATGAGAATTCTTTTGCTATGCAGCTAGGTATTGAGGGCTTTATTTTTCAGTTTTTAAAAATTCAATCACAGAAGAGTAGGAAAGACATTAATTTTTAAAAAACTTGTTAACAGAAAAATTTAATTTTTTTTAAAGCAGAAAAAAATTACCAGATAGCCCATACTTCCTACATATGGTTTGTTTTTCATCAATGACACCATTTCTGAAATACTGGAAGAGCAATAAAAATTGTAGATACCAACAAAACAAAGACTAACATATTCAAATGATGTATGCAATTTGTCTATGGCTAGTTAGTTTGCCTGGTTAGAATGAGCATAAAGCTAATGAAACTAAGGTTAGAAGTTCAATCACAATATAATCCAATTACCTATACTCTCTTCTATAACCACTTTCTTCTGTAAGACTATATTCTTCACTATGACTAGTCATAACACAAAATGCACAGGGGAGTCACAAAGAGGTGCAAGTCAGCAATGGATCACTACAAATCCATCAGTACTGGAAAAGCTCTAGGTCACCTTTATATACAAAGGGTCATCTTTGTATACAAAGGGCAGCACATCAATCACTGGAAAGAATAAGGTCCTGTGCAATAAGTGTTCTCTCTACAATGTTTCTAAATTACATCAAAGTCTGTGGTGCCACAGAAAGCACACTCTTTTTATGACACTAAGAATAGATGGGGATCAATGATAAAAAAAAAAGACTGTATACTCAACATAACAGTTTTCTATACAATGAACCAAACACTATAGCTGAAATATTTTTAGGGGAAAAATTAATTGTCAAACTTACAAAGAATAAATTCAATGGGGGAGAGGGGCAGGGAGGGGTAATACAGCATTTATTTTATCTCTGGGGCAAAATATAAAACATCATGCTGATTTTAGTAAAAGATATAATTCAAAATAAGTCCAATATAGTCTCATAAACAGATAATGGGTTTACTTCCATCTGCCATTTTATTGGAGCATAAAATAATTTCCAAGTCAAAATATGTTTGCTAATAAACATAACTTCGATTTTTTTCTTTGAAATTAAGCGTACAAAAGTGTTATGAAAATTTTTGTTTTCATATGGCTTCAATCACATACTATTCTCATTATGGTCACTACACACATTCATGATATATAAATAACAATTACCAAGTAAAATAATAAGAACACTGAATTCCATGACAGTGCTGAAAAAAAAGTTAACTCTTTTAAAGAAAAGAAAACAAAACAGAAAATGGGTTGCAATGACTTATGCAATGTGGTCCTGGACCATAAAACTGAATTTTAAAATGCTGTCCTATTAGGAACAGACTTTGTCTATAAGTTAATTTATTATATAAATGTTAACATGATTTCCCTATTATAACATCTGGTATGATTTTTTTTTTAAATTGATGTATACAAGTTGAGAAAATAGGATGTCAATGAGTTCATGAAATATTCTCAGTCATGACCTTTTTACTTGTATAATGGTACTGAGATGACAGTATTTTAACTATGATCAAAACACCGTATTATCATGATCAAAATAATGAAAAAAAACTTGTGCTAGTACACTTAAAATGAAAACTCTGAAAACTAACTAAATTAAGTCTGAAAAAGATTTTATATGCCTAACTACCTCCTTAAGAGGGAAGCTGGGTGATGCAGTGGATGAAGTACGGGGCCTAAAGTCAGAAATACTCAGATACTAGTTGTGTGACCCTGGGCAAGTCACTTAACCCTGTTTGCCTCAGTTTCCTCATCTGTAAAATGAGCTGGAGAAGAAAATGGCAAAACACTCTGGTATCTTTGCCAAGAAAATCCCAAATGGGGTCACAAAAAGTCGGACATGACTGAAAAACTGAACAAAGCTTCTTAAGGAACTACTATTTAAAAAAATAAAATTCACAAAATAATATCACAAATTATAAAGATTTCACTATCCAAGAATACAGCATAGTACAACCATACATTTTATAAATAAAGTATAAGTACTCAACATTTCAATGCAAACTGCATCTGAAGGATTATTATGGAATGCACATACTGACTGAAGTTAAAGTGTTCAGGTTTTAAACATTAATTTACTTTGACTATGTACATGTCAGAATGAAAGATTGCTGTCTGGATCCAGACATGCAGTATTAATACTGAACACATGCATTCACTTCAGGTCAGCAGTCACTCCAACTCTACTTCAGCAGGTGGTAAAACTAACGTACTCATTAAAATGTATGCGTTACAAGGTTCAACATGGGTTATCTTTCCAAAACAGCTCTCCAACGAAGGTAGCTTTGAAACCTAAATATTAGATGTGCTAGAACCAAGCTCTCTCTAATTGTCACACTCTAGAGAAAACTGAACTTACTCTCTCTAATAACTAACAAATTTGGCTGCTTTCATCAGTACCTTGGGAAACGTCAGAGATTTGAAGTCTGTGATTCTAGAAGCAGCTTTAAAATCTCCTGAATTAACCATTCATAAGACAGGTTATCATTTTGGATTCAAAGACCTAAAAATGTGTATTTTGCAACCAGAATGACTTACTACATTTTGTAACTGAATAAGATTGTGTTTCTGCTTAATTTTTATGAGTACTCTTTAGGATATATTTTTTTTTTGTATTATAATAAACTTCACTTCTTGGCATTAATGATATATAAAAAAAAATCAGAGCATGATTTATTTCAAATAGTTTTCTTAAAGTCAATTCTATTAGATGCTCTGCTCACATGAAATAAAGTATAACTACCCCCCCCCAAAAAAAAAGCCTGGACTCATTAACAAAGATTCTCTGTTCAGGATCAAATAAATTATAGCAATTTGTATCTAGTGATCAAATTGAAATCATAGCTAATATTTATATACGTCTTTAATACTTACAGAACTTTTTCCATAAAAATCCTGTGAGGTAGGAAGTAAAAATAACATCCTAAATTTTATAGTCAAATAAATGAAGCCTCAGATATAATGAATTACATAAGCATTAAGTGTCAAAGTCAGGATATAAACAAGACTATTTTATAGTTTAATCACCTTTTTATTAATTCTATTTCCAATTCATCTAGTTAATTTGTACTTTCCAGATATTCTATTCCTTAAGTATTATGTCCAAAAGTTAAGGGTTTAACATTCACAATTCTACCACTAATAATTTTCATTTTTCAGAATCCTAATGATCTCACAGATAAAAGAAATAAATTCTAAATGGGCATTTCACATTGCTCAATTGAGAGAATTACCTCATTTCTCCATCCCAATAACAGATAAGGGGAAAACAAAATAACAGAAAAAAGGGAAAGTCAGGCCAACAGAAACAGTGAAAGAACAATTTCTTTATTACCTAGAAGCAGAGCATTTTAAAGCTATAAGGGCTATCAAAGATTAGTTAGGACAATCCACTGATTTTACAAATGAGAAAACTAAGACCCAAAGAAATTCAGTCCCTCTACATCTTCATCTGTATAACTGGGGATAACAAACACTTCTTGCCTCAGGTTTTTGTTAGATAATCACTTTGTAAACTTAAAATACTGTTAAAGTGAATAATTGTTATCCAAGATTACACTGCTAGTTAATGTACATAGGTCTCATTTTCTAAGAAAAGGCAATAAGACATCAAATGAGAATGGAGAAGAGATCAGTATAAACTAATTCCCTTTTTCACAATTTTACATCCCAAAGCATCCTGAATACAGATAGTCTTTTTTTAAAAAAATATTCATTTAAGGTGTGGTTAAGTGGCGTAGTGAGTAGAGCACCAGCCCCAGAGTTGGGAGGACCCGAGATGGGTTCCAGCCTCAGACGCTTAACACCCACACACAAAAAAAAAACTGGCCGTGTAACCTTGGGCAAGTTACTTAACCCCAATTGCTTTAAAAAAAAAATTCATTTATGGGGTAGCTAGGAGGCACAGTGAATATAGCACCAGCCCTGGAGTCAGGAGGACCTGAGTTTGGATCCGGTCTCAGACACTTAACAAAAAATAGCTGCGTGACCTTGGGCAAGTCACTTAACCCCAACTGTCCTCCCCCAAAAAAAAATATTCATTTATTTTCAGTTTTCAACATTCACTTCCATAAGTTTTAAATTTTCTCCCTCTCCCTCCCCAACATGGCATGTAATCCAATATGGGCTCTACACATACATTCCTATTAAACCCATTTTCACATTAGTCATGTTGCATAGAAGAATTATAACAAATGGAAGAAACCATGTGAAAGAAAACAAAAGCAAAAAGAATCTGCTTCACTCTGCATTCCGATTCCACAGATCTTTCTCTGGATGTGGCTGGCATTTTCCAACATAAGTCCTTTGGAAAAGTTTTAGGTTCTTGCTTTGCTGAGAAGGGCTAAATCTATCAAAGTCCTCGAACATTGTGGCTGTTACTGTGTACAATGTTCTCCTGGTTCTGCTCACTTCACTCAGCATCAGTTCATATAAGTCTTTCCAAGTTCACCATTTCTTACAGCACAATAGTATTGTTACATTCATATAACACAACTTGTTCAGTCATTCCCCAATTGATGGGCATCCCCTTGCTTTCGTTCTTGACTACCACAAAAATAGTTGCTATAAATATTTTTGTACACATGGGTCCTTTTCCCATTTTTGTGATCTCTTTGGGATACAGACCTAGAAGCGGTATTACTGGGTCAAAGAGTACGCACATTTTTATAGCCCTTTAGGCATAGCTCCAAATTGCTCTCCAGAATGGTTGGATCAGCTCACAGCTCCAAAAACAATGAATTAGTGTTCCAACTTTCCCACATCTCCAACATTTATCATTTTCCTGCTTTGTCATGTTAGTCAATCTGAAAGGTGTAATGTGTGTGATGTACCTCAGAGTTGTTTAGATTTGCATCTCTAATCAACAGTGATTTAGGGCATTTTTTCATATGACTATATTAGATAGCTTTAATTTCTTCCTCTTAAAACTGCCTTCTCATATCCTTTGACCATTTATCAAATGAGAAATGACTTGTATTCTTATAAATTTTTTTTTGCTTTTTTGGAGGGGCAGTTGGGGTTAAGTGACTTGCCCAAAGTCACACGGCTTGTGTTAAGTGTCTGAGGTCAGATTTGAACTCAGGTCCTCTTGACTCCAAGGCTGGTGCTCTATTCACTGAGCCCCCTAGCCACCCCTGTAATCTTATAAATTTGACTCAGTTCTCTATATATTTTAGAAATAAGTCCTTTATCAGAGGTACTGGTTGTAGAAATTCTTTCCTAATTTTCTGTTTCCCTCCTAATCTTGGCTTTATTGGCTTTGTTTGTGCAAAAACTTTTCAATTTAATGTAATCAAAATTATCCATTTTGTATTTCTTAATGTTCTTTATCTCTGTTTGGTCATAAATTCTTCTATTCTACATAAATCTGACAGACAAATTATTCCTTGCTCCCCTAATTTGTTCACAGTATCAGCCTTTATACTTAGGTCATGTACCCATTTGTACTTTATTCTGGTATAACATATCCCTTTGTGCATCAGGTGAAATGTATGCAAGCAAAATTTAACTATAAAATAGCTGACTAAACAAATCACTGGATTTTGAGTCAAGTTGATAGAGCCAAGAGATCAAAAAAATGAAGTGACTTGTCCAAATGCATACTTAGGTCGCTAAGATGGAATGTAAACCAAATACTCCTGACTCTAAAACCACTGATCTTGCAACTGTAAAATGATGTCTCCTTTCTCAATCTTACTTTTTCCATCAGTTTCCATTATGAAATCAAATTTTTGTTCACAAGCAAAATATACCCAAATACCTGAAAGATAACTTTTGGTTGGAATCCAACCTAGGCAAGTCTATGGCATAATGGATAATGTATACTAGCATTGCTGAGCCTTCTAGGAATCATGGTTTTCACCTAACAACTTATATAGCCTTCTGAAAATAAAAGATGTAGGATATGGTATCAACTTTTACCAGAAATACTACTATTTAGTGCATGATAGGATCTACCCTAAAATTTCATCATCTTCAGTGGGTCAAGCTGTATTCATTCATCATCACGGGCAGCTTGGTAGACCAATATAATGCTAGACCTAAATTCAGGAGACCTAAGTTCAAATCCCATCTCAGACAAGGGCCCTATGAACAAGTCCCACTTAACCTCCCTTAGTCTCAATTTTCTCATCTGTAAAATAAGGACAGTAATAATACCTACCTCCCAGGGTTGCTGTAAGGATAAAGTAATACATTTGTTAAGCATTTTGCAAACCTTAAAAAATGTTATATAAATGTTACCTAGCTATCATTAGCCATCTATTAGATAACTACTAAAAACAAGAAACCATGGCAAGTACCCAGAATGCAAGGCTAATTAAACTGAAGCCACTGCCTTCATGAAACTTACAACCTAGAATAAAGGAGAACAAAGAAGAATGGAATAAAATATATGAATCAAGCTATCCTGGTGCTTATTCTATTTAACATTTTTTTTAAAAGCAATTGGGGTTAAGTAACTTGCTCAAAGTTACATGGCCAGTTATTTCTTGGTGTGGTGCTAAGTAACTGAGCCCGGATTCAATCCCAGGTCTCCTGACTCTGGGGCCGGTGCTCTTACTCACTGTGCCACCTGGCCACCCCTCTATTTAACATTTTTAATAATTACTTAAGTCATATTAAGCCATTGATGGCAAATTTATCTGATCCATCAATGATGTAATGCTAGAAGGCATATCTAGTATATTAGTGTACAGAATTTATCTAATAAGATTTAAATTATTTTATTTGGGTTGTATTTAATAAGTTAAAATTTAATGGAACAAATATAAAGTATGATACTTATGCAGAGGGTAGAAGAAGTATGGTTACATAAGTCATATGAAAAAGATCTAGGGGGTACTACTGGAATGCAAACTCAGTACTAGTCAGCATCATGATTTGATAGCCAAGGGGAATAATATCCAAAATGGGAGAAATGGCAGTCCTTGTCAAACCATATCCTGGATTCCAGGGTTCAGTTTTATAGTGGTAGTCTAGTGATATGGGTTCTAATGGTTTGTGTTGGCAAGAACAGAAAAAAAGAAAACAGATTCAAAACCTATTTCCATGCTAGAATCAAATATCTTAGTAATTAATTAAATATAGGTTGTAAGGAAGAGAGATGAGTCAAAGGCAACACTGAGGAAGGTTTCAGTGACTCAATCAAAAACAATGACAGAAATAGCAAAGTAAGGAGTTGGGTTAAAAACAAATTCCTATTTTGTATACACTGAATTTGAGGTGTGATCAGGACATACAGCTGGAGAAGTCAAGAAAAGATTTGGAAATCCAAGTCTGAAGTTCAGGAAAAGATTAGGGGTAGAATATATACTAGAGAGTCATTTCTGTGTAGAAGTAATAGTTAAATGGGTAAAAACAAACAAAATGCTACAAAATAGAATGCTTAGACACAAGAGGACTGAGGACAGAATTTTGAGGAAAATCCACTTTAAGATACTGGGAAAAATCACTACCAAAGGTGAGGGAAAAAAAACAAAATAACAATGTAAAAAGTCAGGAAAAAAACAAAACTATGAACTAGCTTTTACATTTATCAATTCTACAAGTTCAAAGTTCCTATATGGAGTTTGCTACATTGTGATATAGTAGAAAGTACACTGACTTTGGAGTCACAAGATGAAGGCTCAAGTACCACCTCTATCATTTACTGGAAGTATGACCATTGGTCAGTCAGTCAATAAACATTTAGCACAGGCACATAGAAAAAGGCAAAAGATAGCCCTTGATCTTAAAGAGTTCACAATCTGATACGGGAAAACAAGACATAAAAAGGAGCTGGGGGGAATAGCGCTACCTAGTGAGAGGACATGATAATGAAGTCCAGAGTACTGCAGTCAGATGAGCAATGTTTCAGGGTTGAGATGACCTTGCATGATGAGATCCTGATGAGGTCCAAGAGTACAGTCAGATGGGAAGTGATGAGATGGTTGCCTTGGGTACCCTCCTAAAAATGGAGGATTTCGGAGGAGCTCTTTAGTGTCTACCTTCTCCAAATCAGAGGGAGGGAGCAACACCAAGAAAAGGGGTACTGCAAGAGGTGAGGGTTTCCCAGGAATATCTTCATTTTCCATCAGCAGCTCTGCTTGGTTTCAACTCCATGGACATTATGCCCCCCATTCCCTGCAGGTACCTCCTCACAGTCTCCATAGTTCCCCATGCTTTTTAGCTTCTTTTTGTGTATCATCTTCTCCCATTAGATTGTAAGCTCCTTGAGGACAACTATCTTTTTTTTAATTTGAAATCCCAGAACTTAGCACAGTTGACATATAGTAGATTCTTAATAAATATTTATTGACTAATTTATTAACTTGAAGTGATCTTGCACAATGATGAATTTCTGATGAAGTCCATGAGTACAGGCAGATGGGAAATGATAATGATTTACCTGGAGTCAGACTATGTGCAGTCACTCACCCTCTCAAAGCCTCTTTGAAAACACCTGCACAACCTCGTTTTTAGAAAAGAACTGTAAATTGTAAAGCACCATATAAACATAAGCTATTTATTGTCATTATTACTGTTTCCTAGGATTTTATATAGTAATTTTCCTTTAGCAAAGAATCCATCAATATAGAGTGAGAGAGAAAGAGAGTGCATTTATTAACTGATTACTATGTGCCAGTCATTGTGCTAAGCACTAGGAATACAAATATTAAACTTAAAAATAGAAGACAAGCTGAAGATGTACAGGTAGTAAGGGAATGAAACTGGTAAGTAAGAATACTGGCATAGATGATTCCTCAAATGGAGAGTCAAAGAAGGAACTCATCAATTTGAGGAGGTAATAAGGGTGGAGGCATTACCTACAAGACAGAAGGGAAGAAGGTCATTGGAAGAGAGCCAAAGAAGTCATCCAGGAAGTCACGAGCTAAACCATTACCAAATATATATCTCAAAGAGATAAAAAAAAAAATAGGTAAAGGATCCATATATACAAAATGTTCAAATCAGCACTTTTTGTTGTAAAGAACTAGAAATAAAAGAGGGTGTCCACCAACTGGGGAATGGCTGAACAAATTGTAAGATATGAACGTAATCAAATAATATCACACTATAAGAAATGACAAAAAGGAATGGATTCAGAGAAATTTAGGAAGACACATGAAAAGATGCAGAGTGAAGTGAGTGAAAATAGGAGAATTACTTATGAAATGACCACATCATAAAGGAAAACACTTTTGAAAGACTTATGAACTGTTCGATCCAACAGCCAACTCTGGAAGACTGATGAAACACCCATCTCTTGCTGGAAAGGTGACAGACTAAATGTGCAGGAAATATTTTCAGACATAATTATTACAACAAATATTTCCTTTGCTTACAACTTGTTTTTGCTACAAAGGATGGCTTTTATGGATGAGGTGTTAAGAGGAAAGAATAATGCAGTAAAATAATGAAAAAAAGTGCCAATGAAACATTTTTAATTTTTATATGCATTTATATGTTTTTAAATACATAGAAGGAAGTTCATAATACTCATTTTTAAAAGCAAGCTGTATATAACAGATTCATTTTCATGTTCAATTTCCATTTTTTAGCCTTCTTTGTATACAGAAATATTCATGTTTGATGATTCTCTTGTTCATAATGAAAAACAAACATTTTTTAAATGCTAAAAACTAAAAACAGGTACATTTGAGTTGACAATTTAGCCACTAGTGACAAAGCAAGTTTTTAAGGTAATAATAGTTTATTATATCCATATGCAGAAAAGAAATTTTCCTTTAGACCTAAGCAACACTAGCACTTAAGAAACAAAACTCTAATTAAACCCAGAAATTAAGCAAGTATTCTTTTTTTTTTTAAAAAGCAATTGGGGTTAAGTAACTTGCTCAAGGTTACACAGCCAGTTATTTCTGGGTGTGGTGCTAATAAGTATCTGAACATGGATTCGATCCCAGGTCTCCCGACTCTGGGGCCTGTGCTCTTACTCACTGAGCCACCTGGCCGCCCCTTAAGCAAGTATTCTTAATTAAACCAAGTAATCTATAATTTATACCTATAAATGTATCTGTAATTTATATCTCCATAGTAGAGATATAGTATATCTATAACATATTTATATATCTATAATACATAGATATAATATTTACATATTATATAATTACACAGTACATATGGGTATTTTTCTTTAGTATAGTAGTTTGCATCTATATATTATCTCTCTATAATTTATATCTATAAATTTATCATGAATGACCTCTTACGAGTAAATGGTTTTCCTGACAAAAGCAAAAGACAGCAACTAAGAAATTGAGTCAGAGAAAACAAAGGTTTGACATAGTCCATATTCAGATGCCTGAAGGAATCACTAGTAAGAACAGTAAACTACCAAGGAAACTAACAAACAAAAGAGTAATTTCATTATTGTTTATTTTATTTACTCTAATATGAAATCTATACTTATTGGACCCATTTGTGTGTGTGAGTGTATGTCTGCGTGTGTCTGTGTGTGTGTAAAGATTCAATACAGCCAAAAGCTAGATTCACATAGTTCTAACTGAAACATTAATCATCTGTTAAAATTCTTAGTTTCTTGTTTTGTATTGTTTTTTCAAATACTTTTAACTGTAGGGGGGCCATGGCAGAGGGGCAAGAGAGCTGGATTCTCAGCCAGGATTACATGACTTCAAGTTGTCTTTGACACATACAGTCTATATGACTCTAGGCAAGTCATGAGACTTCCCAGTGTTCTAGGCAACTCTCTAAGATTATAAACTGCAGAGAAGGTAAGGTCTAAACTGAACTGGTAGAAGAAGTTTTTTCATTCCCCAGGTACCCACATGAAACCACAAGTCAAGTCTCTATCCCTATTGTAACTGGGGAAATGTTCAAATAAATTTAGTTCCTTCCGTTTACAAAAGCAAATTCAGTTCAAAAGCTGAATTGCTGTGATATCCATACCTAATGTTAAGAACAAGGGTTCAAGGTAACAAATTTGTACCTTTAGATCTGGACCTCAAGCCCTACAAGTTGGCCTCGAGTTTCTCCCCACCCCAATCCACCCTCCAGTCAGCTGTGAAAATGAATTTCCTACCACACAAGTCCAACAATGTCACCCTCTTATTCAATCTATTGCCTTTGGGATCTAATGACATTCAATATCCTTCATTACCTCGCCTTCTCCTACCTTTCTAGCTGTCTTATACATAACTCCTGACCATATATTCTTCAATCCAATGACACTGGCCTATGACTTCTGGCAAACAGAAAATCTCATACAATACTCTTGATACAGTTATCCTTCTACATCACAAGGGTAAGGGGGGGGGGGGAGTGCAGCACAATCTGGAAAATCTGTGTAAAATTTTTGGCCCCCCCCTTCATTCGATAGAAGAACTCTGAATTTTTCCTTTTCCTTTTATATGATGTTTACAGTACCTTATTGTAAAATTTGGGTTAAGTATTTGGCCATAGGCTCTGTGTCATCTGCTGATCTTCATGTGTCATCTGTGGCTTCCACAAAACTCCCCCAAAATTCCAATTTAATTTTTTATGCTGACCCGCAAGATAATGAAACCACAATGGGGAAAGTTGTGATGTGGAAGATATAACTGATATCAGAGAACCAAAATTTTGTTGCAGTATGTTGAAAAAGCTTTGGAGGGCGGCTAGGTGGTGCAGTGAATGGAACACTGGCCTTGGAGTCAGGAGGACCTGAGTTCAGGTGCAGCCTCATACACTTAACACTTGCTAGCCGTGTGACTTTGGGCAAGTCACTTAACCCCAATCACCCCTACAAAAAGCACAAAATTTAAAAAAAAAGGCTTGGAAGGGAAAAAAATACAATGGGCTTACCCAGCTTCCTACAAATAAAAGATACAGATTATGGAGTCCATTTTCAAAAAAGTAGCAGGTGATTAGTGCAAGAGACAGCAAATGAAACACCAACCGAACAAATTTCTAAAGCTGATTTTCTGAAGTAAAGAATCAAGTTCTTCATTGTTCTGAACTATAAAGACAAATTGCTAAATGCTAATGGTCATTAGCTGCCTAGAGCACCCTTCAGCTTTCAATAGCATTTCTTTTTAGGAAAAACCTGAAGCTGTTCTTATACTTAATTCTATGATATTCTCTCATCAATACTTTAAAAAAATTAATAAGTCCTTGTAGGTTTTTAAAAATAAGTTAATAAGACCAACAACCCAACTCTCTCTGACTAATTAAAAGCTCACAATACTTAAGAGTGCTATTTTCAATGAATGTTCAGACACAGCAGTCTTATTAAAATTGTCTATTTTATTGTAATTTCACCCATTATTAACACATGTTTAAAGAAATTGATTCTGATTCATTTCTCTTGATCTTTTCCAGTTCCTGACATAGGATAGAGACTTGCAAGGTTTAAGTACGATCACCAACTAAGAAGGCGATTGAAATTAAAATGGCATGTAACATATTACATCTCAAACAGGTTATGGCACAATCTGGGGTCACCAACATAAATTATTAGATGTTATTATAAAGCTAAGAAAAACAAGAAAAAAATATTATATGCATCTTTTCATGGTAGTAATTAACAAAAAGATATTCATTAGATATTAATAATATTGCACTGCTTAAATGAAAAATATAGTCATAACAAATGTTTTAGTTACTCAATCCATACTCTGAGAAGAACTTCAAAGTCACATAGAGACTAGAGGAAAAAAAAGACTGCTAAATTAATTTTTAAGAAGCCTTTCTGACTTTCTCTATTTAATGTGAAGAATGTAAGCCCAAAAAGACGTAATTCTGAGACTTATTCATTTGCTTTTTCATTTTCCACCTTATCCATAAGATTTTAACTAATTTTGAAAACCCCATTATCTCACTGGACACGTAACAGAGCTAATAATTCTCATTACAGATAGATGCGTTCTTTTTAACTAAAAAAAGAAGTTAGTGGTCCATACTGCCCATTTTAGGAATTAAAACTGAATTCCCAATATTCCCAAAGAAACTATTCCCTAATCTTAAACCATTGATTAAAAAATAAAATTTTCATTTAGCTTTCTTAAAATGTCAAAATAGCTGAAGAAAATTTCCTTTCCATAAAATAGCTTTTAGATGCTTTAATTAGTGGTAAGTAAACCAGACTTCTTTCATATGCATGTAATTCAGAATGGCTACTTATTACCATCACGAACAAAAACTCAGAACAAACTCAATTGTTTGAATATAAACTGATATTATATACACAAGATATGAACAACTCAATAGAAGAAAAGTATTTTCTTAACATCAAGAATATTTTTCTTTCTCCAACAAAATTACATGCATTTAACAATACTAAAACAATCAATTCACAATTTTTTTTAAAAAATACTTTCTATGAAAGGTCACAAAAACAAAAAAAACTTCACATTTGCAGAAGAGTCTCTAAAAAGTTGTATTTAATTGTACGAATCCTCTTGGCTAGAAATGTCTACAAAAATCAGTAAGCCAAAGTCTCAAGAAAAATCCCTAAAAACTGACTTTGCTTTCCCAATCTCACCATATCAAAACAGAATGGGAAAGCTTTTGATAAAAATAACAGAGAACTCCTTAGAACTTTCTACTTCTGATACATCAGCAGGAAGCACTATTTAACGCTATTTATGATGAAAAACAACTATATAATCACTCTGATTGGACAGAGAAAACCCTAACCATACGGCACTGCTGGAATGGAACAGTGGACAGAGTTAGGCCTGGAGTCAGGCCTGGAGTCAGGAAGACTTATCTTCCTGGTTTCAAATCTAGCCTCAGGTACTTATGAGCTATGTGACCCTGGGCAAGTCACTTAGCCCTGTTTGCCTCATTTTCCTCAGCTGAAAATTGTGCTGGAGAAGGAAATAGCAAACCACTCTAGTATCTTTGCCAAGAAAATCCCAAGTGGGGCCACAAAGAGTTGGACAGGATTGCTAACATCATTATACCAGGAAACTATACTTGCATGTGATCTATTCCACACATGGCCAGTTAATTTTCTCATAACAGTAGAGGAAGCATCATCTCAACATCTTCAAATAGATATGATTTTTATAAGCTGTAACTTTCACATTATCTATTTTTCAGCATTCTTTAACTAGAAAAACTATACATAGACCCTAGATATTAAAGCTATATTACTTTTACTTTGCCTCTGCCAATGAATAAAATTTCAGCAATGAATGTCTTTAAATTTGCAGGTGTGCTTTTATATCTGGAAATAATAGTCCCATTATGACAAACCTTGCATGTGACATCAAAGTCATATAAATTCTTCACTTATGACTATTATATTTTATCCACAGGATTGGTTTTAGTAGCCTGAAAACCAACATTTTGAGCTACATAAAAGTAACTATATTATCCTGAAACATAACCTATTAAACTTCATACAAGGCTTTGGTTTTATTAATAATTACATGGGAATCATACGTATATTGTCTTTGAAATTTTGATTGTCTGATGTAGAATGAATTCCTGAATCATCTCAAATAAAAAATCAATTACAGTGACATTGACTCCCTACATCATACCTAGTCTTAGTAACAAAACAGAAAATTTAATGTCATTTTTTTAAAATGCAATTTTGTACAAATAACATATTTGAACGAGGAAAAGAGAACAACAGCACATTCTAAGACCAGGCTAAATTGGGCACTAAATGTTGGTAAACAGTGCCACCTTTTGGTCATTTTAGGAACTGATAATTTACATCAAAATAAAAATGTTTACTTAAATAAAAAAATATGAAAGATAATGGAACAAAAAATCGAAAGCTGCCTTTAACTAATTACTAGACACCTTTGCTGACTTATAATAAAGGCATTCCTTTCCCTATCTTATGGGGTCTAAAACAGCAAAATAAATATATTCCGATACATTTAAATACTGAGAAATATATTGTTATTAAATACACCATTAGCCCCTTAGGCCACCTATATTTTCCATTAAAGGCTTTATGCATATGTAAATAGCCTGGATATATAGTAATATAATCTATACATATCTGTATACACATATGTACATATATTCATGAAATATAGAACTGTTTTAAAATTTCTTATAATATACCCATTTACAAGTTTTACAATTAAACTATAAAAACAAGATTTTAGGAAATTTCACTAAATATATTTACAACTGAAATTTTGCCCAAATGGGAAAAAACAATATACTTTAAAATACAACAAAGAGAATGTGTGCATACACATACACACACACAAACATAGAAAGGATTTATATTTATCATGTATAATTATTTTTATATTAAATAACAAAAGAAAAGGTCATTAATAAAACATTCTAAATTTACATATTTTTCTATCATTGTACAAAAGAAAATGCAAATCTTTATTATCTATATTTTTAGGAAGTGCCCGTATTTTTTTTATATCTTGGCCTTGAGCTTTATCTAAATAAAAGTTAGTATAAAATACTGTCCCTAAAAACTTCTCTAGCTTCATTTCACTGCCCACACTGAGGGACTGCATAGCCATTATTTTAGAGAAATTTTACTATACCATGTAACAGTCTCTTCTAAATATTTAGGAAATCAAAGAAAGCCTTCATAAAGCTCTTTAATCACAAAGGAACTGATCCCACTATACATCACATTAAAAGCTAGCTAGTAATTGAAGTAAAGAGGTTAGTAAAAGCCTATAATAAAACAAGAGGAAAGGACAAGAGGGAAAAGAAAGTCAGAAAGACCAGTCATAAATACTGCATGAATATAGTATTGCAGATGCAATGAAAAACCCAACAATTTAAGTCAGTAATCATTAGGCATTAAGTTAGAGGATTATTCAATCTGTAGATCAGCCATTTCCTCATTTTTCTTGTTGTCTACTTTTTTAGTGTTTGTTAAACACATTCAACAAAAAGCACAGTTTAAAAATGTGTGAAAACATCGATTTTGAGATATAGAAATATATATTAGCACCTCTGATTTACTGAATGAGATTGAAACCAGAGGCAGTTTATTTTTTAAGGATTCTATTCTTATTAGATATTCCTTTTTCCCATTACCAGGGACTGTTCTCCAGTTAAGAAAGAAAAGCATTTTGGATTTTCTTTGGAAAACTTTAATTTCATTGCACTATTTCAAAGTTGCTGAAAACCAATTCTAAAATCACCACTTTTGTTTTTCCACTTTTAACTCTAAAGGAAATGGGAGAAGAGGAGATTGAAGGGGAACCATTCTTGTTCCCTTTTCCTCCCAGCTTCAGTTGTTCCTGCACAGGGAGGATTATCACTTGCAAGGAATATTATTATAAAGGAGAATCCTGCACTGCTGGAGCATCTTATTATGTGAGATACTTCAATTCATGCACTGTTTATTACTATAAATAATTAAGAGCTGAGTGTCATAAAAAAATATTGTCCAGGATTTAGACACAGATGAAGGCTCATATTAACAATCTAAAAATTACTACATGTATTCAATGTCATTAAAATGGAATTGATTTAACAGTAGATAAAGTAGAAAATTGTTTAAATAAATGTGTACATCTTTGCAAACAGAAGTGAGGGACAGAGCTCATAAAGATGTTTTACTGATTTCAAAGCAAGAACACTTGAGAAAGTGAATATGCTCTATTATTGTAAACATATTTAGATACAATGTAATATCTTCTCTAAAATTTGACAAATTTCCTAAAGTTGTATTAGTGATATTAGGGGATATTTACTGTATATATTGGGAGGTTTGTCAATGAGAATTACTTCCTATTTAATACTGCAGATTGTATTACAAATTACCATTTCTAGTCTAAACTAAGCAGCTGCTACATAGTTGTCGAGAAAGCAATTCTCAATGCTTCAAGCAGTTGGCTGTCTTATAACAAATCTTCCCATAGCAATGCAGTACACTTCTGCCTCTACTCTATACTCTTATTTATTCTACAGCCCAAGCACCAGCAACCAGGAAGCAAACTCTATGTAATAAAAAAACAGAACAAATCATATCCCCTCCCAAAGATCACACTTTGAAATTTAATAATACTTGGCATTATGTATGCTTTCAAATGTAAGAGCTATATATACCTTGAAAAAAAAAAGTCTCTTACCCAGACACATTGCTAAATGGACAGGGACTAGAGAAAGCATCTGTTATATAAAACTTCTTTTTCAACAGAGGATATAATATATACACATCAGCAAAATGTTATTAGTATGGGCTCTCAGCCAAGACATGGAAATAGCTTCATTACATAAAATAGGATCTAATGAGATTGATTAAAATGAGATTCTACAGCCATAAAGCAGTGTCACTGCCATTTTATCTTGACATCTCTGATATAGACAGGTTAATATCCCATTTTACAGGTAGAAATACTGAAGTCCCAAGACATCTTGACATGCTGAAAGGTAACAGTACAATGGAAAGGCACTGGATTTAGAGTCAATTGACTTAGGTTCAAAATCCTCTGTCACTTGCTAAACTGTGACTGCTTTGTACTTGTTTTGTATGATTGGGAATAAGTCCCTTCCACTATTTGGGTCTCTTTCCTCATCCATAAAATGAGAGAGTTGGACTAAGTGCCTCTAAGCTCCCTTCCAGCTAGCACTAACTTTATGATCTAGTACCACATGATACTCAATGACAAAACAGGAACACAGCATCACCAATCTAACAGTATACCATCTGCATAGCCATATAGCAATACCCAACACCCTTCTATCACCGTTTCATGGCCATGAGCAGCATTAATGGTGGTGCTTTTTATTAAAGCATTCCTAACCTTTACCCTAACCCAACTATGCCTCTAGTGACTGGAACAGGAAGAATAACGTGATCTGCCCTCTCAAATACATTCTGAGGGGATGACATGTACACTAAACCATACTGCCTCTAAAATGGTTCAATTTGCTCAATTCTCCCATCAATAATTCTTAAAAAACTAGAAAGCCAATACATCAGAACAAAATTAAGCATGACCTACTTTAATGACTATTTTAGTAAATGTTATTGGAAGTATATTTGTAATGTGAAATTAACTCTTGTTATACAATGTTATAATTTTACTAGATCATGTAATGTAATGCTGCCATCTGTTGATCCAAAAAGACGTAGCACATTCTCTGATTCCACTAGGATTGTCAAAGAAAAAAAAAACTCTCAGGCTATTTTACTATTTCAGTAGTTGTTTAAGAAAAAAAATTCAAGGAAGTCCATCTTAAAAGCTAATTAAGCTTTGGAATTCACTTCCAGTCAACAAATAGGCACTTATGTGTAGAATACCAGGAATATAGGTCCTCACCTCTAAGATCTTACCTTCTATAACATAACACATATTCACAAAGAGCAAGAACAAATAAAAAGTAATTACAAAGGAAGAGAACACTAACTGAGGAAATTGGGAAAATTTAGAAGGAAGCAGAGCCCTGGAGCTAGGAGATATAACATGTACCAAGTACAGCTCACGAACCACTTAGACTGCACAATACATCTGAAGGGGAAAAGAAATGATAGGAAAATTCGATGGGTGCTGGTTTATGAAGGGCTTTAAATGCAGGAGAATTTTGTAATTTTGATGGAGACAATATAGAACTCTTGAAGATTACTGAGTAGGGGAGGACATGGTTAGATCTGTTTTTGGAATATCAATGTGGCCGCTGTGTGAAGGTCAGATTAGAGAAATGAGTGAATAAAAACAAGATGAATTAGGAGGCAACAGGCCTAGGAGGAAAAAGTACCTCAAAAATCAGTGTTTTCAAATAGCTCAGTAGCACAATTTCATAATACCAAAATAAAAGACACTATAAAACACTGTGCATTAGCAAAACAATGTGCATTAACCAAAAATGGCAATGGTCCTGAATGTTAATATTATTTCAATGTTAAAAGAAACTCAGACATTAAGGAAGTTTTTCTGATTTCAAAAAGGCAAGTCAATAAATAACATGCAAACTTGTTATTGTCAAATCATTTTGATACTCAAATCACAAAAATGGACGTCAAAGATTTATCAATGGTCTTAAAGTATATAAAGAGTGGTTATGAAAAAAATGAACTTCCTGTTCTACATCTCCATTAGGGAAACAGAAGAAAAAATGTGATTCAAGTGCATCAGAAGAGATGATGTATGAAAATTTAATGACCGTGAAAGCTAATACTGGGATTATCAATTTACTGAATAATCACTATATCCTGAATACCATGGTTGGTGCTGAGTACTGAGGGGTTGTCATTAAGTCTTCCATAAGATCTTAAAACCAAGATGATTTAGTACTTAGGAAGTTGATCTGCATTATTTCTTAATCCTTTTAGAAATTTGTGATACTAATCTCTATATGCAGATTAGTTTCAAGTAATAATGGCCACATCTGCTTGGTGTATTTTTTTAATTTTACTGTTTATTTGTACGTTTTACAATTAGATATGCAACATACAGTTCAGTGCAAGATAAAGAACAATGTCCCACGGCAATTTGTTGCTGTAAACATGTAGTTTCATGCTGCATAGAATGATCAAAACAAGAAAAAAATTCTAAGGTCAATAAAATAAAATAAAAATTATATATTTTAATGTTCCACTCAAAAAAAAAAGGAAAATGGAGTCTAGCATTAGATACATAATCTCAGTTTAGTTAAGAAGATCACAGTCCATCATATTTTTATTACACTGATGAAATGTCTAAAAGTTCTTTAGAAGAATAACATCAATCAGAATAAATTCACAAGCACTTCCTAAAATAAAAGCAATACAAAAAAAATTCACCATGTAGAACATAAATATTTGTAAATTTGGATACAAAATCATGGAGTGAGTTTGAATTGTGCAAAAGAGACAATGTTAGGGATTACTTTCATCTTCTCCAGCTGCTAAACCCAGTGTCCTAGACTTAGTAAAGTACTTTATGGATGCTTAATTAATTTCAGACCTCTATGTTCCTCCAATAGCTTTTAAGAAAAAACTTAATTACAGAATAGATTTATAACCCTCACCCATAGCAGATAAGGTGATTATTACTACTTAAGTTACTTACTTTTTTTTTTAAAGCAATCAGGGTTAAGTAACTTGCTCAAGGTTACACAGCCAGTTATTTCTGGGTGTGGTACTGAGTATCTGAGCCCAGATTTGATTCCCCAGGTCATCCCGACACTGGAGCTAGTGCTCTTACTTGCTGAGCCACCTGGCCTCCCCTAAGTTACTTACTTTTAAAAAACAAAAATTGTCATAACTCCTTAATTTTGATTGGCATAAGTAGTAAATATAACAATATAAGTATACACAGATATACTTGTAATCCACAGCCAGTTCTATAAGACCATCAACATCAGAAGGTGATTTTTAGGCAAGCTGTGTACACAGAACCTCTGGGAATACAACTTTCAAAATGTGAAAGCGTATTTTTAGAATCTCCATTACAGTCAATTATAACATCTATTTTTCTAACACCTTCCTTGCTATAGAGCCATTTGTGCATTTGGACAATGAACTGTTAATTACATTCTTATAATGAATTTAACTGCAACCTTTTATTTGTATTTGAGAAACCAAAGGTTTATTTTTATGCAATCTCCATTTTTAAAGCACATTTAGTACCTATAATTTTTGCTTATCATCTGTACCTTATAAGCAACCTGCATTTTACTTTATTTTCCACCATTCCCAATCTACTTTCCTCAACAACAGCGAAAGGTGATATGTAGAGCAGATCTTCTTTACTCAATTCCTCTAAGAGACCACAAAGGGAGTTTTCCTTGCTCAGGCTAGCCATTCCAGTATTCCAAGTGTACGATTCCCATCTCATTCATCTGTAACACAAGGTCTGGTGAAAAAGACCGTCTAGCAAATGTATTTATTGTATCCACCCCAATCCCATGTATATTCTTTGGCAGCATACAATAATTTGAAATTCCAATATATGCTCAAAATTCTCATCTTAAACCCCTCATCCATTCGTATTCTCTCTCATATATATGTATAAAATCTATATGTATATAATACATATATATACACAAATATACATATATATGACAATCCTAGCAACAAAATTCTTACTTTGAAATATATATTCTCTGCCAACAGAAATAGCTGGGGTATATTACAGAGTTTCTTTTTATGGGGGGTGGGGGGCCAACATCTATAAAATTAGAAAGATGAATTTGTAATCTTTCCTTCTTTTCAAATTTTCCACATGAAATAAGTCAAAAAGTTGGCATAAAACTGTCATATTTCATCTATATATCCCTAGATGAAGTGTTATAATACTTCACTTATATATTCCACAGGCAAAATAAATGAAGACTGTTTCATCAACAAACCTTTGGGTAGAAGGAGATGGGTAAGAAGGGTTATCAGGAAGATAAGGAAATTTTTAATTTTCTGTCTTTTCTATCAGGTTTCCAATAGACAGGATACACAAAGAATAACTATAATTATAATCCAAAAAATGTTTCTTTCTAGTCATCTAATTTGTATTTATGTTAAATGTCCACAGGTGAAGGCATAATTCAAATCATTAGATAGTTACTACCTCTAATGTATGAAAGAATTTATTTATATTTATATGGCTCTATTTTTAGGCTTGGAATCAAATGAAATAAATTAATGAAAAATGCTTTGTAAACCCTAAAGCAATAAATTTTTCTCTTCTTTTTTCTTTTTTTTTGCTTTTTGGAGGAGGGAAGACAGGGCAATTGGGATTAAGTGACTTGCCCAAGGTCACACGGCTAGTTTTGTGTTAAGTGTCTGAGGCCATATTTGAACTCAGGTCCTCCTGACTCCAAGGCCAGTAACTCTATTCACTGCACCACTTAGCCGCCCTAAAGCAATAAATTTTAAAGGATAATATTACTCATTATAATTGTAATAAGAGCAGATTGGACCTTAAAATATTTTTTCACTATATGGTCCGTATTTGATTATACCTTCAGACGAATGTTCAAGCCTCAAAACTCAGATCAGTATTTAACTTTACTATAATGCAACAGAACTTAGTGGAGTAAAAAAGAGTGCTGATTTAGAGTCAGAAGGACCTCAGTTTGATTCCTGCCTATAACACTTACTAGGTATGTGGGGGAAGTCACTGAACATCTGGTGAGTTTCAGTTTTCTCATCTTTACATGGGGATAAAGAGTGTATCTACTTCACAGTTAGAGTGAGGCTCATGAGACAATATAAGTAAAGGACTTTGAAACATCAAGAACTATATATGTCAACTATTGTAAGATAAGAAATGGTTCCTTCAGCTATAGAATAAGCTACAAAAGGCAAACAAACCTTAAGATGAGAAAATGTACCACTCAAAACCCTTAAGGTAACATTTTATTATGTATAGGTGTTTGATAAATATGTATACACACAGTCACAGTAAAACAACAAATCTAGCACATGAAAGAAACAGAGAGAGAGAGAGAGAGAACACTTAATGTTAATTAAAACATTCAGCCTACTTATACCGATGAACAACTCTGGGCCTCATATAACAAGGTGGGTAAAAAAAGCAAAGTTTATGGTATGAAGTAGGTTGACAAACCTGCAAATTTTGTTCTTCCCTTCCTTCACCTCCTTTAAAAACCCAGAGGGAATAACAGACTAAGAAGGTTTTATACCACTATACCTTTCTATGTCTGATTTTGAAAATGTGAGATAAGAAGAGTAACTCCAGAAAATACTACATGATATGCAAATGTCTACACTAGCACTAAAGGTAGGAAACACAAAGAAGCAATAAGCTACAAAAAAATGGATTTAATTATGACATGATTAGAATATCTCCAGAAAAAAACCCAATGAATGCCCAAATGGTGAAAGAATATGAAGTTAAATTAGTTAAAACTATACTAATAGTACCCATTAATTTTATTTAGTATGAATATTTGACTCAGATTACCCTTATCTTACAAAGACATTGACACAAAAATGAAATTTTGGTCATCATTCTTTAAATAAAATCAAGAAGAAACAAATAGATTGCTATTTGAGAAATCATAAAAAAATTAAACAAAGATTTATACACACATACATATTGTAGCTGTGTGCAACTAAAACACTTCTCTCAATCTAACTCCAAACACTTAATCATAATTGTCTTTCGTTATTCATCAGGCAAATCACAAGCTCTATACAGCACTAACACAAGCATTCAAAGCTAAGGCATATGTGTGTATAGAAAGTATGAATTTATATCAAACTAGGTTTTCCCATTGAAAATTACTATAAAATTAGACAAATATAATCTTAAATACAAGTGATAAAGATGATGGAAAGGCCTCTGTGTGCTCTAGAAAAAACAGAGGCAAGTGAGAACACTTTCTATGGGGAAAAATTAGGGAAGACTTCATGGAAGACAGACCCTAGTTGACCCTTAAAGAAAGAGGTGTTTTAACAGGCAGAGTTGCATAAAGAGTACACTGAGAACAGAAAGGACAGTCTACCCCAAAGCAGAAAAACCAAAGATGGTAGTTGGAGATCAAGAAATTTTTATTAGTCTCATTTGGTAGAATGCACAATACATGAAGAGGAACACTGTGAAATAAGGCTGAAAAGGTAGGCTGGGGCTGGACTGTGAAGCATCTTAAATGATAAGTTAAGATGTTTACATTTGGTCCTTTGAGCAATAAGAAAGCAGTGAAGGTTTTTGAGTTGAATATTAACTCAGACCTATACATTGGGAAAATTATTTTGGCAGCTATGTCTAAGGACAAAAGAAAATGGGGATGTTTAGCCTAAACAACTGAAGACTCATGGAAACATCATAGCTCTTTTTAGATCTGTAAAGAGTTGTAGTGTAGAAGTGAGCTGAGATTTATATTCTTTGGCCCTAACGGAAAGAAGTGGTAGCAATAGTTGGAAATTACAAGGATATAAATTTAGATTTGACATAAGGAATAACTTCATAACAATTATAACTACCCAAAAGTGGAATGGGCTGCCTCAAGAAATGGTGGGTTCCCTGTCATTGAACGTCTTCAGAAAAAGAGACAGCATGAGCACTTGCTGGGTATGTTGCAGAAAGGGTTCTTTCTAAAGTATGGATTGGACTAAGTAAGTCAGTAAAGTCTCCTCCAACACTAAAATTCTGTGATAAAGGATGGATTTAATGGAGTAAAGATTCGGGACTAGAAGAATATTACATTCTTTGTTATAAAGGATATCTCCTTCTGAAAACATGTGGGAAAGAGATAGAGTAAAAAATGCGTATGACAAAAAACAAAACAAAATATGCACTTTTTTTAACTGGGGGATGGAAAGAAAACTGTTTCAATAATCTATGTCACAGATGATACAGGTCTAAACTACAGTTGTGGCAGTGTGAATGAAAAAGTTAGAGATGATATGGAAATAAAATTGACAAGACATGACATATGATGAATGGGGATGGAAGGAGGGAGCAGGAATAGTCAAAGATGATTCCAAGGTTTCTGAGCCAGAGCTGTAGGATGATAATGTATTCAACAGGAATAAAAAAACTGGAAACAGGGATAAGTCTATTTAGGGGGGATGGTGGAGGAGTTTGAAATGCTAGTGGGATATAAAGGTAGAGATGTTTAGCAGGCATTTGGAGACAGAAAATAAATTTAGGAATAGAGAGAGGAACTTAAAGGTATAAATCTGGAAGTCACCTGCAAAGACAACACAAGAATCTAAAAGGAATGAATGAAATGACCAAGAGAAAGAGGAGAGAGGAGGAGTCATTAGGGCAGTCTCAGAGAAAGACAATGAACCATTAAAACACTTGAAGAACAAGAAGAGAGTTATGACTTCAAATTAGAGTTTCTTTAATAGTACACATACATAGCAAATGCATACACTCTCTTTAACTATCTAATTTATGTAGATTTGACCACAAATGCATCATTCCATAAACATATAATGTTTATGTATTTTAAGAACTAGAGTCTTGGATGGCCAGTTTGTGAAACCTAAAGGTTTTTTCCCCAACAAAAAAGGTGATACTTCAGTTATGTTTATGAAGTACAACTGTAAAATAAGACTTTAAACAAATATAGTAGCAAGTCTACATCCAAATAAGTGCTCCTTTAGTCACTTTAGAAGACAACATACTCATTCCAGTGACACTGTCACTGGTCAAAACATTTGTACAGGGGAGGCTAGGTAGCACAGTGAGTAAGAGCACCGGCCCCAGAGTCAGGATGACCTGGGATCAAATCCGGGCTCAAACACTTAGCACCCACCCA
>NW_027185810.1:9499785-9513706 GCF_028583685.1 Petaurus breviceps papuanus | reverse complement strand
AGCACAAGACCCAGAGTCGGGATGACCTGGGATCAAATCCGGGCTCAGATACTTAGCGCCACACCTAGAAATAACTGGCCATGTAAACTTGAACAAGTTACTCAACCCCAATTGCTTGAAAAAAAAAAAATTTGTACAACTTCTCCTTGGAAACTGCATTCAGAGCCAGATTACAAGCCAAAGAAAAGTGGTCTCATTGCTTTACAGTCACACCTCATATTTGAACTAAAAATCA
The DNA here is from genome assembly GCF_028583685.1 of Petaurus breviceps papuanus. Lineage (NCBI taxonomy): Eukaryota > Metazoa > Chordata > Mammalia > Diprotodontia > Petauridae > Petaurus > Petaurus breviceps. The sequence goes on along the minus strand of NW_027185810.1, from coordinate 9,513,471 downwards.
ATTACCTAACTTGACAATAAAATAACTTTGGCTTCATATGAATTTTAGCTATTTTTAAAAATTAACTGTACTCCCTTCTCAAAGTAAACCAAGAGGATTTAAAGAGCCACTACCAGCATTAACTAATCTCATTAAATTCTTAGAAGTTCTGCTAAGGGGATAACTAACTACTTAGATCTGAAAGTTGAACCTGTTTGTATAAACAATGTAATACTTTATCCACCTAATCCTTCCCAGTTTACCACCACCCTTGCCTAAAAGTAGTAAAAATTTCTCCAATGATACTAAAAACAATAGTTTAATTGTTATGTAGTTTTCAAGATAGTATAGTTATGCATCATTATAAGCTAAAAATTAAGTATATTTTATTTGTGTTTTTGACTAGTATATCACAAGGACTTTTAAATGGGACAGCTGATTATTAAAATATTATAGTAAAATACATTCTAAAATACATGCATTACAAAGTAAAGTCAAGCTCCAATTATCCATGCTAATAAAGGGAACCAGTGGCATGGATAAGCCTAAATCCTTCAATATTTAGTTTAAGAAAATATTATGATCTCCATACAATTAATTTAACTTCCTAATTATGTTTACTTAACCTAATATTAGTCTTAGTTTGCATTTTCTGTATACATACCAGCTGGGCAGCTAAGAAAAATGACCCAGAAGGATGAATGAGAGAAGTTAGCCTGAGATTAAAAAGTGACCATGGATAATCCATAATATAGATAATCAAATGCAAACAACAGTATTTTTTCCTTTTCACTTTTCTCAAAAGAACGCAAATCACAAAATCAAGAACTGAACTTAGTTGTACATCACTGGTACTTAATATATAAAGTAAAATAAACACATGAGGATGGATATTTTATATCAAACAACAGAATTAGGAGCATAAAATACATAGTGCTGTTTACTAGATTATAAATGAAACTAAATTAAATATTAATTGTTTTAAGATTAGTGTAACATTTCTAAACTCATAAAGCTGAAATTATACCATTCAAGTTGAACTGTACAAGAATATTTATGAAAACAAGTATGGATAATTAAAGTCTATGCTTGCTGAATCAAACTGGAAACTAAAACTTGGAATAAATAAGCACACCACAAATTCAGCTAAGGCCAATGCTGAGAGCTATTGTTTTTTTAAACTTATTGGTCAAAAACATTTAGAAGTTTTTGCTAAGGGATATTTTTAACTAAGTGATATGTTAGCACAAATCCTGATACTAAACTAGATATGAGCAAACTTTTAGTCAGTGAAAAGCCAGCTGGTTACTTCAAAAATATGTTGGGTTTTTTTTTTTACCCCCGGTTCAGCAGATGTCTAAATTTGACCAAGACATTCCAGAACAAGGGAGAAAAGTAATTGTGTTCTTTCTACTGCAATTAAAAGACACTAAGCTGTAACATCTTTTGCCCCTATAACTAGAACACAGCTAACATTGATTAGTATTCAAAAAATAGAATAGTACTGAATGCATTACCTGTAATTTTATATCCATAAGCAGCTAGTTGACCAGCCATATATTCTCCATCTGAATTATTGTGAGAACAACCCCATGTCCGTATCCAAATTTTCTGAATACCAGGAATAGTACTATGGAATAATTAGAATGTAAAATAGTCAGCTGAAACAACTTCAAAACAAAATCTAATAGTCACTCCACGTGAGCCAAAATTGCATCTGCCCAATTATATGTATTTCACTACACATGCTATCTACCAATTCAGATCACATACTTCAACTACAGCCATAAATACTAACTCTTGCTTGAAGTCTTCTGCAAATAAAGATTAATATACTTCTAAAAAAAAATCTCATTTGTAATGTCTTCTGCTTTTTCCCTTATAGTTTAAAAAAATATATCTTATTACCATTATCAAAGTATTACAATTAAGTCCATATCCTGAAAGGACACATACAAATATATTTAAAACAAAATCAAAAGACTGAAAAAAAGAGATATGTAAGATATTTCCTATAGGAAACCAACTGACCTACAAAACAGAATTAGGAGGGAAAATTTAAGAATCATCAGTCTACCACAAAAGTATGACATAAAAAAAGCATAGATAACTTATTTCAATATTAAATTAAATGTACTCCAGACCTATCAGAACCATATAGAGAAGTGAAAAAAAAATAGTTTACTAGTCAATTCTTGAAAGAATTACTAAAATGGAAACTCTTAGGAACCACAAAATCTTTTAGGCTTTCAGGAGGCAAAATTCAGAGCTGTTAAGATAAAGAAAAAAAAAAGAGAGGAAGAAAAAACAGATAGAGACAGAAACAAAGACAGGAAAGAGGAAAGACATAGGAGAGAGGAGAGCTTTTTCTACCACTTTAACTAAGGTTTCACATTAATTCTCCTTATGTAAACAAAGGATTCTAAAAATGAAATTTTCATGCAAAACATTTATTCCCAAATTTAGATGGCACTAGTCTAACTTTAGATATTAAACATTACTCTTCAAGATGATGCATTTTGCAATCATTAAAATTCATGTAAATATAAAAAAATACAAATTAACACTAAAATGGAAAAATTTTTAAATAAAATTTGTTTGACTTAGTTATAACTACTAGGGATTGCCTAAAAAAAAAGGCAATCCCACAATACAAATAAATTAACATAAATAATTCTAGTAAGAAATTATAACATGGAACATCACATATTTGCTAAGCTGTTTCTTTTACTTTTCAGTGGAATTTTCTAAAATTATCTTGAAAAACTCTGAAACATATCAATTACTTGACACTGTCATTAAAAAGTAACCTTCATTTTCCCAGTCCCATATAGCTTAAATTCAAAACAGAAATGGTCACATTAATATACATTAGCTAAATTTTTCATTTTTCATAAAGAAGCAAGTAAATTTTAGAACACTAACCTATCATTTGGTGGATGATCTTCCTCTTGCAAACATTTTTGGGTATTACGTATTCGCACCTTTGGAACAATGCTTTTTCTTGAAAAATATCTATCATGAGGCTTTGAATCTTCTCTTGACACGATATCTTCTATGTCTTCAAGTGGTGAATCACAAGATGCAGCAGGCATCTTCCACATAAGATAAAAAGGTAACATGAAATATAATTCAGATGCAGCAGATGTTTTCCCCATAACAAAAAAGAGCATATAATCGTAATTCACAGGTATATTAAATTTCTTCTCATCATACTGCAAACTACCTAAATAATCCCAGAAAAGTCACATAATCTCTTTGTGCTCTAGACCAAAGATATCAAACATGTAGGCCACAATACTCCTGAGTGTGGCCTGAACCACATGAAAACGTAGTTAGGAAAATTTATCCAAATAAATAAAAATATAATAGCACATATGTAATATTACATTTTAAGACTAAGTCAATACATGGCCCACAGGGATCATTAAGAACAATTTAGTGGCCCTAGTTTCTATTTTGCAAGATTCTAAATTGCTATATTATTAAATGGCATTTCCTCAAAGGAGAGCTCCCTATAGTGCCATGAAATCGCAAGTCTAGTTCCCATCCTTAGCATAACATAATTTGATTATGAATCAGTCTGTCAAAAAACACTGAATATCTGTGTGCCAAGCATTATACTAAAAGCTGGAAATGCAAAAAATGACAAACACAGTTCTTGCTCTCAAGGAGCTCACCATCTAATGGGGGAAACAACAGGCAAACAACTGTGTACAAATAAAATATATACAAAATAAATGGAGATAAATGACAGAGGGAAGGAACAAGAATTAACAGGGATTTGGAAAGGCTTCCTGTAGGTGGGATTTTAGCTGGGACTTGAAGGAAGCCAGGGTAACCAGGAGGTTGAAATGAGGAGGGAGAACATTTGTAGTGAAGGGACAAGCAGAGAAAATGCCAAGAGCCAAGAGATGGGAGTATCTTGTTCAAGAAACAATTATTAGATTGTAAACTCCTTGAGGGCAGGGACTTTCTTTTGCCTCCTTCTGTATCCCCAGAGCTTAGCATGGTGCCCAACACATAGTAGGCATTTCATAAATGTTTATTGATTGATGGAGAACAGTAAGAAGGTCAGTTTCACTGTGGATTTCCAAGTATATATGAGACAATAAGGTATAAGACTGAAAAAGCAGGGAAAATCAGGTTAAGAAGGGTTTTGAACACCAAAGAGGGTTTTATATTTGATCCTGAAGTGTTAGATTGTCACTGCAGTTTACTGAAGGGAGGGAAAGGGGATACTAGACTTGTGCTTTAGGAAAATCATTTTAAGGATCTATACTCGAGTGATAGCAACGTCAGAGAAAATTTTTATTAGAAATATTCCAAAGGTAAAACTGACAGATCTTTGCAACTGATTGGACGGGGATGGGAGTTGCAATTCTGGAGACTACAAAGTTTAGACCTAAATAAATCAGCAAAGATAATTTACTCCATGGAAGCTGATGAGATTACCAAGTGACAGGGCAAAGTGAAAAGGGCCCAAGACAGAGCCCTGTGGGACACCGATGATTAGGAGGCATGACCTAGATGAATATCCAACAAAGGACACTGAGAAGGAGCTGTCAGATGAGTAGAAAACCAAGAAAGAATGGTGTCATGAAAACCTAGAGAAAAAAAGACTATCAAGGAGAAGAGGGTGGTTGACAGTGCCAAAAGCTACAGAGGTACATAAGGATAAGGACTAAGAAAAGGCCATTAGTTTTTGCAATTAAGAGATCATTAGTATGAGTTTCTTAAATAGGTCTCTGATATACAGAGACCTACATATTTAGTAAATTAATACTAAAATTACATTTGATGACAGTCTCCATATGACGATTCTTTGGGCCTGGCTTTAGAAATATTTTGCTCCCTATTTATATTCACACAGAATTGTCGACTTTTCCTATCTCAGTTTCTGGATATCTCTCTCTTCTAAGTGACTCCCACCTCCATCCTAGGCTTATTATTAGTATGTTCTTTACTCTAATTCTTCTACATTTTCTTCCCATTTGCATTTAATGTTTATAATTATTGTCTATGATTACTGATTTATACTCCCCAAGAGTTTTATCTTTTTTATTTTTTTGAACAAAAGTAAACATGACCAAAATATTTCAAAATATGTCAAAATTTTGCCCTTCAAGCTTTCTTTCCCTCTAAATTTACACTGAATCCAGGGAAGAGATGAGTACTAACAGAGCATGATGTCAGCTGATATTCATGTGACCCTGTTAAGCCCATCCCACAATCTCCTTTTCAACCACCTTCAATCATTTTCAATATCAAAATGACTTCTTCTTCCATTACAATGCACTGGTCCCTACTGATCTGATCGTCACTTCTCTTTCTTTACTGGCTCCTCATCTTAGCTGAAAGGGACCTCACAAATCATGGGATCCAAGTTAGAACTGGAAAAATGTTTAGAGGTCGTCTTGTCCAGAGGTGTCAAATTTGTTCAGATTAAAATGTAATTGGGAAATGTTTAACAAAATTCAATACAATGCAAAAAATGTTAATGTGTAGTTTTCAAAGTCAACATGTAGGCTGTTGGGGCGGCTAGGTGGCACAGTGAATAGAGCACCAGCCCTGGCATCAGGAAGACCTGAGTTCAAATCTGGCCTCAAATGCTTAACACTTACTAGCTATGTGACCTTGGGCAAGTCACTTAACCCCAATTGCCCTCCAAAAAAGCAAAAAAAAAAACAAAACCATTTAGGCTGTAAATCTTTTCTATTTGAGTTTGACAGGGCTTATCTAGTCTCACCCCCACATTTTACAGATGACAAACCAAATACTGAAAAAACGTACACACAAGTTTCCAAATGAAGGTAGAGACTTCACCTCTGGTCACAGGTTATGATAGTATTGAAGTTTGTTACATTTTCTGACCATTCTATCCAAGTGACTTACTCAAGGCCAGACAGGCAATAAGTGGCAGAGCAAAGACCTGAAACAACATCCTCTGGCTCTAAATCCTGTCCCCATTGACTAGAAAAAGCAGAGGCTTTACTAAGGAGACAGAATTAGAGCTGAATTTCAAAGGATGGCTAGAAATTCCACAGGTGAAAGAGGGGCAGGAGAGGCAGAGAAAGAGAGGATGCTTTAGGAAAAGACATTACAACTTCCTTGGGTCTCTCCTCACTTATAAAGTGAATGATTTCAATTAGATCCATCAAATTCCCTTCCAGCTCTCTATCTATGATAATGATGATCCATATATGTTGATGTCAACAATACAATCCACTTTGTCTACTGAATAGTCATGTGAAGGGTAGTAGAATGAGAAAAGGATGGATAGGCAGGGTATTGTCAGGGCTCAGAGGGCCCTAAATATCAGACAAAATAATATGAACCTCATTCCATACACTATATGAAGACACTGAAGGTTTCTAAGCAGAGGAATAACACAAACTAGTAAATATGAAAGATTAGTCTAGTGGCAATTTGAAGGATGGCGGGGGGGAAGGGAACAGCAAAGAACAGACAGAGACAGAGAACACAGAGTATAGTGGAAGGATTGATCAATTTACGAACATCTACCAATGTGTTAAAGGTCTGGGTCAAGGTACTGTCAAGAGAATGGAAAGGACATATTTCAATGACAAGCATCAAACTGTGACTGAATATAGCAATGAGAAAATTAAAAGTAATCAAACAAAATACTTAAGAAACGAGAGGTGGTCAGTTTGGAGAGAAGATTCAGATTAGAATACTGAATTTTAGGTGATGACAGAAAAACAAAGTACAGACTTCCAATTGGCAATTGAAGAACTATATGTAATTCTAGTACAGTGGATAGAGCACCAGGCTGGGACTCATAGAGAAAAGAGTTAAAATCTGGCCTCAAGACACTATCTGTGTGACCCTGGGCAAGTAACTTAACCACTGTCTGCTTTAGTATCTTCATCTGTAAAATGGGGATTACTGCACCTACCTCCCAGGGCTGTTGTGAGGAGCAAATAATAATTGTAAAGAACTGTACATAGTGCCTGGCACACAGTAAGTGCTTTGTAACTGTTAGCTATTATTATTATAACTAGACCTTGAGAATTGTCAGAATTCTGTGGTTAGAATGAAATCGGATGAAGATCTGAAGATTAATTGCATAATAATGACAATGTATATCATGAGAACATATAATGTCTCAAAGGAGAAGCAAGGATTCATTCTTTGAACTTCAGGATTTATTAGGTTAAAAGGGCCTCTGTTCTTCAACCATAAACTGTACACCTATGCTCCATCATTTCCTCAAATCCCAGTGTTGGTGAAAGACATTCCAAGTCCCATAGGATGGCAATAGTTGTAGGGGCAGACAACAACACAGGAGAAGGTGGCTATAAGCACTGACAGCAACTAACACAGTCTCTCATGGGGGACTTCAAAAATTCTCACCCACTTCAGTTTATTTACACACCTATTTGCCTACAAAGAGGGCCAGCTATGGAACTACAGAATAGGGCTCAAATTGTGGAAGCTTGGGCAAGTTATTTAACCTTTATGGGCCTCAGTTCTCTCATTTATGAAGTATGGAAGGAGTGGAAAAGACTACCTCCAAAGTTCTTTTCATATGTAAATCTATGACTCTATAACCTTCTGTCTCTCAAACAACCCTTTACTGAAAATTTTCACTTAAAAGCGGGAGGTTTTTAAGAGTCATAGGAAAAAGGAAATTAGGAAAATAAAAAGGATGGGTATGCACTAGGCAAAAAAGGCACAGTCAAATAACACAATCCATGGAGGATAATTTTATCTTGGTACAGATGATTATCTTAGGCAGCATAATGCAGTGGGAAGAGCAATAGCTTTGAAGGGTTATGGTATTCAATTCCTGGGTCTGTCACTTACTACATTTTCTACCTTGGACGAGGCATCCAACTCTCTGGGCGTCAGCTTTCCCATCTATAAAATGAAAGGAATGGGCTCCCTATCACCTCCAGGATCAAATATAAAATGCCCTGGCATTTTAAGTCCTCCATTCTTGGCACCTTTCTACCTCTACAGTATTCTTATACCTTATTTCCCTCCAAACATTCTGCAATCCTATGACACTAGCCTCCTTGCCATTTCTTACACATGACATCCAAGAATTTTCTTTGCCTGTACCCCATGCCTGGTGTACTCTCCCTCTTCAACTCTGCCTCCAGGTTTCCCTGCTTCCTTCAAATGTCAGCTAAAACCTCACTTTTTGCAAGAAGTCTTTCCCAGTCTTCTTTAATTTTAGTGTCTTGCATCTATACTATCCCTAATTGTGTGTGTATGAGTGTGTTTAGCACAGTTTACATACATGTAGCGCAGTGTCTGACTGGCACTTAATAAATGCCAGATGAATGACTTTATATAGCCTTTCCTCATGGCAATTTTCACTATCAATCAGTCTATAAACATTTAATAAGCTCCTACATGACAGTCACTATGTTGGGTGCTGGAGATACAAGAAAAACAAGGAAATAGTCCCTAACCTCAAGAAGGTGACACTATCAGGGAAGATTACATAATGAATGAGTTAATAAAGGTAAAGAACACCACAAATCTTAAAGCACTATAAAAATACTAGCTATTATTACAAAACAATAGGATGGGGATTAATGCAAGTTCTAGATGCAAGTCTTCTGACTGCAAGCCCTGAACTTTATTAAACCAGAATACTGCCTGTTCCCCTTGGAAGACAAGTACTTCGAAAACCTTAAAGCACTATATAACACCAGTTATCATTACCTATTATTACAAAATACAACGGAGATTAATGCCACGACTGGATGCAAGTCTTCTCGTTACAAGCCCAAACACGTTATTTCAACCAGAATGCTCCTTGCTCCCCTTGGAAGAGAGGGGTAGGTGTGGGAGGGGTCTCGTGAAGATGATTAAACTCTAACCTGAAACCACTAACAACAAACAAAAAAATTACCTTGAATTTCTGCAATTTGTCTCACCTCCTCTTGATCGCTAGGTTGAAAAAGACAAATTAGAAAAAGCGAAATCACTTAATGTTCGTAAAAATGACATGTTTTTTTAAAAAGCTTAAAATAACTAGCAGAAAAATGCCTTTGTTCAGACAACGAATAGGGTTCCCTACCTTTAGGGTTGCCACCCTCTGCATTTTTGTCACAGAGAGCAGTTGCTTCTTAGTTATGTCTTTTTTTTTTTTTTTTTTTTTGGTTTCTACTTATCCCCCAAACTGCTAGGCGTTTGCCCTATCGTCCATGACTGCACACCTGACACACAGAATTACTTTTAGCCAGATCTTGCAGGCGCATACACAGTCCTCGAGCCTGCAGCCTGGGATTCCCGACGTTTTTCCCACGGCCCCAGCTTGACCCCGGGCCCTGCCTAGCGCCGGGAAGCGGGGGCCCTAGAAAGAAGGAAACGCGCGCGCGGCGCTGGCCCAGGGAAGGCCGGGCCTCTGTGTCAGAGGCAAGGCAGCTCTGGCTTCTTGGAAGTTCAGTTCCCTTCTTCCCTCGCCCCAATCCTCCCCTCCCCGGGTGCCAGCTAGACTACTTACAACGTGAACGGCGAGGGAAAGAAGATTAGATGCCCAAAGTCCACGATCCGGCAACAGCTGGAGACTTCAGATGGGGCTCGCCATGACACTTACGTCCTCGCCCCGCTTTTCTACGCGCGCACCAGGACGGTGGCTCGGAGGAGTCAACTTCCGTCACACGAGAAAACGCAAACTCTGTCCGAGATTGGTCTACATTTAAAGTAAAGTGAAGCGCGGAAAAGATGCTATTTTCTTGGCGGTCCCTTCTGCTGCGCACGCGCGGCCTTGGGCACCTAAGCGTTTGAACACTTGGAGACCTTTCAGTTCTATGAGGAAGGACCAGAATTGCTGGCAGAATAGATCCAGCCTGACAGTGGGCGAATTTTGTTTGAAGGTCTATACATGACTCAGGCGGTGGAGTCCAGATTCATAACGCGTGTGGGCAGATCATTTGTCTTTAGCTCTTCATTTTAAATGCTGAAATAACAGTAGTAATAACATTTATATAACGCTTTAAAGCTTTCAACATTGGTTAGGTGCACACATCCCTACCTCCTATTATTCTCCAACTATCGGCTCAAAATTGTTGTGAGGATCAAGTCAAATGATGTATTTTACCTGCCTCACCCCCGCCCCCAACCCCACTACACGTGTCTGTTACGAGAGTCCAAATCCCCCCTCGCACTCCTAGGCAGCCGTGGGGCCGCACGTCCCATGGCTCCTCCGCCGGAGCCGATCGCCGGGACCAGCAGAGGCCGGCTCAGCAGCAGCACGCGCTGGAAGGCCCGCTCTCCGATTTTCCCAACAAAGAAGCCGACCCAGAGCAGTCCAGGGAGCTTCCCCGGGACGTATGAGCGACGCAGCTGAGATCTGAATTCATATGCTCCGACTCTAAATCCGGCGTTCTTTCTGCAATGCCATTCTAGTTCACTTGTCTTTATCATACGTTCATTTGGCAGCTAAATGAGCTTGGGGTAGTGGTCACAGTGGGATGGCGGAGACACGCTCAGTTGTGTCTGACTCTTCCAGAGACGCCGTTTGGGGTTTTCTGGGCAAAGATGCTGGAGGGGTTTGCCATTTCCCCATCCAGCTCATTTTACGGATGAGGAAACTGAGGCAAACAGGGTCAAGTGACTCTCCCAGGGTCACACAGCTAGTAAGTGTCCGAGGCTTAATCTGAAATCAGGTCTTCCAGGGCTGGTACTCTACCCACTACACCACCTAGCTGCAGAATGGAAATCGATGTAATGTAAAATCTAGTTGTTTTTTAAGTGAGAGACAGAAAGACAGAGATACTTGTATGCCATATAGATTAATACATACACTTAATATATATTATATGACATATTCATATATTGTATATTTGTGTGTGCGTATATTTTTTCTCCACTGTGTAGTCATAAGTTGTCTTATATGTTCCTTTCTTAGCTACTCCATGGCCACAACCACAATTTATGGCTTTACCAACCTCCCTGACTTCCTTTAAGTCCCACCTAAAATCCTACCTCCTGCAGGAAGCCTTCCCTAACACCCCTTTATTCCAGTGCTTTCCCTCTTTTAATTATTCCTATTTATCCTGTATGCATGCTAGGTGGCAAAGCAGATAGAGCACAAGGCCTGGAGTCAGGAAGACATGACCTCAGGCACTTACTATGGGTGTGACCCTGGGCAAATCACTTCACCCTGTTTGCCTCAATTTCCTCATCTATGAAATGAACTGGAGAAGGAAATGGCAAACCCCTCCAGTAGCTTTGCCAAGAACACCCCAAATGGGGTCATGAAGTCAGAAACAATGGAAAAATGATTGAATGACAAATTTATCCCGTATACAGTGTGCTTTGTGTATATTTGTAGGCATGTTTTCTCCCCTATTAAATTGTAAGCTCGGGGGCAGAGCCAAGATGGCGGAGTACAAGCACGACCCTCCCGCAGCTCCGGCTTCCACCCTCCCCAATCAATGTAAAAACGGGACTCTAAACAAACTTTGCAGCTGCAGAACCCACAAAATGACACAGAGAAGCTAACCTCCCGCTGAGAACCCCAGGGCAGGCCTGACCAGCCGCCAGCCAGAGGGACTCCAGATCAGCAGCAGCTGTGGCCGTTTCCAGATTTATCAACACATAGATGCGAAGGACAAGGTGAGAGGCCAGTGCATTCTGGACTTTGGGACCCAGTAAGTGGGAGTACGTGGCTTTTACCCCCGGGGAGAGAAACCTCTGAGACTCCGGCACAGCCTGCCAGCGCCACATGGCGGCTTCAGCTCCTGGCCTGCAGAGTGTAGGGGGACCAAGCACCAGTCTGAGGGGTAATCGCTCTTGCTTTAACCTGCTTGGATCTGGATTGCAGTCTAGGGTGGAGGTCCTGGGGTGTGTGTCCAGCTTGCCAGAGCGTGTGGAGACCTCAGAGAGGTCACCCATCTAATACCTCCGGCAGCTGAGAAAACCCCAGCGTTTGGGACGAAAACTCCCCTGTCTGGTGGCAGAGTCCTACTGTGGCAAAAAGCCCAAAAGTCAAATCATTGAGTGGCAAAATGAGCAGGCAAAGGAAACAAAGCAGACAGAAGATTTCAACATTGCACTCCTATTTTGGGGATAAGAAGGAGCAAGGCATGGAACAGGAGGAAATCAGTGAAGTCAGAACTCCTGCACCAAAAGCTTCAAAGGAAAATACAAGCTGGTTACAGGCCATAGAGGACCTTAAGAAGCAGATAAGAGAAGTGGAGGAAAAATTGGGAAGAGAAATGAGAACAATGCAAGAAAATTATGAAATGAGAGTCAACAGCCTGACTGAAGAAAATAATACCTTAAAAAACAGACTGACTCAAATGGCAAAGGAGGCTCAGAAAGGCAATGAGGAGAAGAATGCCTTAAAAAGTCGAATTTGCCAGATGGAAAAAGAATCTCAAAAGCTCACTGAGCTCATTGCTTCAGAATTAGATTGGAGCAAATGGAAGCTAATACTTTATGAGAAATCAAGATGCTGTTAAACAGATCCAAACAAATGAAAGAATAGAAGGCAATGTGAAATATCTCATGGGAAAAACCACTGACCTGGATAATAGATCCAAGAGAGATAATTTAAAAATTATTGGACTGCCTGAGAGCCATGACCAAAGTAAGAGCCTGGAAAGCATCCTCCAAGAAGTTCTCAAAGAAAACTGCCCTGATGTTTTAGAACGAGAGGGCAAAATAGAGGTTGAAAGAATCCACCAATCACCTCCTGAAAAAGATCCCAAAAAGAAAACTCCTAGGAATATTATAGCCAGGTTCCAGAATTCCCAGATTAAGGAGAGAATATTACAAGCAGCCAGGAAGAAACAATTTGAATATTGTGGAAACACAATCAGGATAACCCAGGATCTGGCAGCTTCTACACTGAAGGATCGAAGGGCCTGGAATGTGATATTCCGGAGGTCAAGGGAGCTGGGATTAAAACCAAGAGTCACCTACCCAGCAAAACTGAGTATCCTGTTTCAGGGGAAAATATGGTCATTCAGTGGAATACAGGACTTTCAAGCATTCTTGCTGAAAAAACCAGAGCTGAATAGAAAATTTGACATTCAGATACAAGAAGCAAGAGAAGCATGAGAAGGTAAACAGGGAAAAGAAATCATAAGGAACTTATCAAAGTTGAACTATTTTTTTTTTTAAGCAATTGGGGTTGAGTGACTTGCTCGGGGTTGCACGGCCAGTTGTTGTTTCTGGGTGTGGTGCTGGGTGTCTGGGCCCGGATTTGATCCAGGTCATCCCGGCACTGAGGCCAGTGCTCTTGCTTGCTGAGCCACTTGGCCAAAGTTGAACTATTAACATTCCTACATGGAAAAACAATAATTGTAACTTATGAAACTTTTCTCAGTAGTTGAAGGGATTAGAAATATATATTATATATATATATATATATGTCTTTATATGAGGGTATGCAGGCATATGAATACATATGTGAATGTGTGTATATATGTTTACAGGTATACATAGATAGAGGGCACGGGACCAATTTAACAGGAAGGGATGATACTTAAAAGGTGAAATTAAGAGGTGAGAGGGATATAATGAGAGGAGATGGGGAGAGACAGAGTGGGGCAACTATCTCATACAGAAGAGGCAAGGGAAAATGGTTACAATGGAGGGGAAGAATAGGAAGGCAAAAGGGAATGGGTCAACCTTATTCCTATTGAATCTGGCTTGAGGAGGGAGGGAAATACACACTAAATAGGGGATCTCACCCTGCAGGAGAATAGGGGGGGG
>NW_027185810.1:9475496-9499685 GCF_028583685.1 Petaurus breviceps papuanus | reverse complement strand
GGAAGGGAGGGCAGGCTCGGGGGGAGGGAAGTTGGAAGCACCCACTTTTGAAAAGGGACAGGATCAAAGTAGAGAATAGAACAAGTGGGATGTGGGATAGGAGGGAGGGAAATATAGTCAGTCTTTTACAATATATCTGCTGTGTTATTGTTTTGCATTAGCCACACATGTACAACCTATACTGAACTGCTTATCTTCCCAGTAAGGGTGGATGATAAGGGAGGAAGGGAATGAATCTGGAATTCAAAGTTTTAAAATCAAATGTTTAAATATATATATACTATTATCAATATTGTTTTACATGTAATTGGGAAATATAGAGGTCCACCATGCCCTCCTGGAAAAGTTGAAACGGGTATGGGAGAAAATATGGGAGAGAGCAGATCAGAGGTGGGGATATCCTGTGGGACTGCTGTTTTGGGGGGATGGGTGGGGGAAAAACGGGGAGAAAATTTGTAAATCTGGCGGAAACGAACGATGTAAATCAGAAGTTAATAAAGCATAATAAAAAAAAATTGTAAGCTCTTTGAGGGCAGGGACTGTCTTCTGCTTCTTTTTATATCCCCTGTGCTTAGCACAATGCCTGGCATATATAGTAGGAATTTATTATATGCTGAAATAAAGCCTACCTAAAGCCTACTTTATGAGGCAATATGATATAGTAGAAAGAACATTGGGACTGGGAGTCAGGAGGCCAGGATTCTAGTTTTAGTTCTGCCCTTACCCTAAGCAAATGTGTTCAGATTCTCTGGATTTCAGTTTCCTCCTTATCCATAAATAAATGGTTGGACTAGATGACCGCTGAACTCTGTCTGTGCATCAAAGAAGACATCATCAGGTAAAATCAGATGTTTTCAGATTAAGCCTAGGAAATCAGCAAAATTAGATGTTAATAAGAGCTTAAATGGATACAGTGCTTTATAATATGCAAAGTGCTTTTTCCTCATAACAATCCAGTAAACTAGGTAGTTCAGAAACTATTCCCATTTTACAAATGTTTCCACTAAAGACCCAGTGCTTCATCATGTCTGGGAAATTATTCTGGGCTCTTGAAAGCTATGAAATCTGAATACAAGCTCTGACAAGTCCTACCATGCTGTAAAGGTTTTGAGTGCAGGTCCAGACACTGCTTCTATTGTCTGAGGGCCTCACCAACTATATTTGGAAGGGATCATCACCAGAAAGCTGACCATTGGATGATTAGTTGTTTTTGGCTGGAGCAACTTTTAAGTTGTCCACTAAGGCTGATCTTTTGAAATCACAGATCTTTGATCTATCAAAGTATTTTACGGAGGAGGAAACAAGTTAAGTGAGGTTAGTTAAGGGACATAACCATAGGCTTCTTGATGCCAAATTCAGTATAATTTCTACTATACACACTGTTTCTTGAGATAATGTGCTGCCATGTTTAAATTATCCATGAACTATTGTACTTGTAAATAATATACACCTAGTTTCCGGTGGAGAAAAGGTGAATCAACTTTGGAAAAATGAAAATAAGTGTACTTGGAAATTTCCACTTGGCCCATTAGGAAAAAAATTAGTAACCTGATAAGGGATAAAAAATAGGTCAGTGCTTAAGACATAAAAAAAAACAGAATGAACAAAGAATAATTTTGATTTTTAAAGTTCAGTCATCTGAAGTCATTCAATTTGGGTTAGATTTCTGTGTCATTACTCGAAATTAAAAGTAAATTGTTCAAAATGTAGAGTAATGACAAATCCTAATGGATCCTGTTACAAGCAATTTCTAATGGTGACCTACCATAACATTTGATATTAGGTTTAGTTGTATTTAAAATATTCATTAGTTGTTTGAGAGAGAAACAGTACATGAATGAAAAATCCAGCTGATGCTAATGTGGAAGGTTTGTCAAGACAAGTAATGAGACATAAATAATGCAAAGGGAGAATAAAAATAGGAATTGAATTTTTTTTAAAGAAATACAAATAGAAAAATGTTAATACCCTTTTTTTCTGTAGAAATAACAAGTGTGTATATGCAATAGAGCAGAGAAGCCTGAAGAGCAACAACAGGTTAACACAACTTGACAAACTGGTAAATTATGAGGCCAAAAGGAAATAGACAAGCAAATGGAGAAATCAAAATAGTTTAAGTAGCATCTCTAACATGAGTGCCTATCACTGTACTTGGAAATGTAGGAGAAAAAGAAGAAAAAGTATAAAAGAATTATTAAAAAAAATACCCTCAAGTCTAGATAGCATTAGGATAAAGTCTTCCTTTTTTGATATATACAGTAAGGGTAATGCTAATTCAGAAAACTGAAAATCAGAGTCATTAGGAAAGTATCAGTGGGGATGACATTTTTCCTTTTCCTTAAAAATAGGAATTATTTGTATAGGTAGAAAAGAACAGGGAAAATTTGGGAGTGAAAGAATAATAGGAAGAAAGGTAAATGGGTAGCATGGTATGCATGGAAACAGCAATATTAACCTGATGTAACTTTAAAAATCCATGTTAGGGAATGGAATCATGGACTCTTAGGGTTGTTACAGGCCTGCTCATCTGGCAGCACCAGACTGAAGCATCAATCTCCTCTCTAACATCCCTGACAAAGGGTTATTCATTCTCTAGTCAAACATGACTGAAATTCTGAGCCTAGGAGAATGCTGATATCATTCAATGAAACAGATATATCAGGAAGAGGAATCTATTTTTGGAGGGAAAAATAATAATGATGTCTCTTTCCACATGTTAAATTTAAGGGAACAGAATGAAAGAATGTCAAGAAGATACCTGAAGATGCAAGGACTGAGGCTTGGAGAAATGTTATCACAGTTTGGGAGACATCTCAATAGCAGTCATACAGCTCAAGTTGTGGAAGTGGATGAGATCTCTAAGAGAGAAAAGAACAAGAGAGGCACCTAGGAGTAATGACAGAAGTGTTATCCAAGGAGAAAAGAAAGACCTGGTTTAAATGCCACCTTCAAAAAATTGTGTCTCAAATTCTGTGTGTGTCATGACCTCTCTGTGCCTTAGCGTTTTCATCTGAAATAACAACACCAATAATAATAACTAAATAGCAATCTAAGGTTTTCAATGTGCTTTTACATATATAATCTCATTTGATAGTGATCATAATAGAAATAGTGATAACAATACCCGTGGCACTTACATCATGTGGTTGTTGTGAAGAACAGATGAGATAATGTACTTAAAAGCCCTTTGTAAACATTACAGAGCTTAAGTAGGAGTTATCATCATCATCATTATTATTTAGGAGAAAAGTTCGAAAGAGTAGCTGAGGACCAAACTTGCAGAAACAACCACATTTATGGGGACATAAGAAAGAATTAAAGCTAGAGGAAAAGAGCTGTCAGTGAGGTAGTGTAGCACCAACACAATATTCATAGCATCTGCAGTGACTGAATATGCTGATGTAATTCTGAATTGCAAAATATAACAGACTCTCCACATGTAAGACAGAACCAAAACGTTTATTCAAACACCAGAAAGCTGATTCCCAACACCAAAAAGCCAAATCCGTCATAGCAACAAAGAAAGCTGAACACAATAACTATTCTGGAAGTACCACCATCCCCAAGCTTTCCCCATGTTAGGGCCTTCCCACAAACAAACACTGACAGATCTGACTGCCTGCTTCCTCTCTCCCTCAAGTATAACTGCTCTGACCAACTTCCTCTGGGCTCTCTTCCACCCTTCCTGCTCCACCATTCCTGCTTCATCTGTTCAGCAAGTTCCTCCTACTACAGGCTTCATGTGACTCAAACTCATGTGACTTAGGCTTCCATGTAACTTAGGCAGGTCACATGATGGGCCTATTAGTGGATGAGAAAGATCTTCCCATTTACATTACCATTACAGGTAGGACAACAATAAATAAATGACTTAGAAACAAAGGCCAGAACATTTTAGGCAGGACATTGAAAAACTGAAGTGTATCCAAAAGGATACAACCAGGATGGTGAGCACCTTAAGACCAAATGGATCAGTGGAAGGGACTGGCACTGTGTAGCCTAGACAAGAGATAATTTAGGAGACATATACTAAATGTCTTCAAGTATTTAAAGGCCTTAGGTTAAAAAGCCCAAGGTCTCATACTGCATCCTGGGCCATCTCCAGTCATCCTGATCTATATCTGGCCACTGGACCCAGATGGCTCCAGAGGGGAAAGTGAGGTTGGTGACTTTGCTCACATCTCTAGGAATCCAATTCATTTGCAAGTCATGGCATCATCTTCCTGATGTCGCGGTCCTCTTGGAGAACAAAGTATAAACCACAGAGGGTTGCCACGTGGAAAGGGAATGAGATGATTCACTTAGTTCTAGATAGTACAATTAGGAGAAAGAGGTAAAAGCTATAGAGAAACCATTTTACATTTAATGTAATTATGGACATAAACCCAAGTCCTATGACTATTTTGTATATACCTATAAAAGTAAATATTGTTTCCTCTAGTAGACTATAAGATCTTTAAGGGCAGGAACTGCCTCATTTATATTTCTCTATCCCTTGTACCTATATTCCTTGCATGGTAGATGGTTGAGTATTTATTGACTGACTGATCCATCTATATTTTCCTAAGCTCATTGTTTATCCTACCTGTTCTTAACTCTTCCCAAATTGGTCTTCTATGAACAATAACTAATAGGAACTAATTCCTTGATACATGGGTTTTCATTTTGCTCTTCTCTAAACTTTCCTGACTGCTTATCTCCTAAATCTTCCTATTCTCTAAGCTTATCCCCAGGGGTCATCATTTTGCTTCATTCATTTCTTAATTACCTCTCCTTCCCCCATTATTCTTCCATGGCCATAATAGGTGTATGCCTGATTCTGGCATCTATTCCCTCTTCCATTTCTACCATCCACTGCCATATGCCCAGACCCCAGAGTGAGTAGTCTAGGATTTATTTTCAAGTAAAAATACTGTTCAAGTTCAGAAATCTTCTCTAGCTCTTCTGTAGTCCCAGAAGAGGATGGCACCTTCCAGTCCAAAATATGCCCTTGTTAAATTTGGATTTGCTCACCTGGGTGCTTTGAAAACAGGCTAATTTACCACTCTCTAATCCTAGGCTCAGGCTCAGCCAGTTAGGAAGTTTGTACATCAATTTGTGTGTGTGTGTGTGTGTGTGTGTGTGTGAGTGTGTCCGTGCTCACATTCCTATGCAATCATTTGATATCTAAATTTCTCTCTTCATCTTCATCATCTCCTCTCAGCCTAACCCCCTACCTCCCTACTTCCACCTTCCCTCTGGACCAAAGGAAAGATAAGGGATAGTGCACCCACACAAATAGCATGCTCATCTCTCCAAAATACAATAAGCCACTACTCTGAAAGTGCCCAGAAGCTAGAACATTTTAGTTATATGGCAAAATAGTATTTGTACTTTCTCTAAACTATTATAACCACTAGAGGTCAGATTGATAGACATTTTTTAAGATGTTACAGTACATCTATACTGTTTTCTCTCACTATGTGAGATATAGCCTATGATAATATTACTACTTTTCCTTTAAAGTAAATTAAGAATCATAGTATGTTCTCATGATAATAACAAAAATACTACATACTGATAATGATATAATAATATTCTCAGATTTATTTGTATGTTGTCATTTTTGCCTCTGGTTACCTCCTAGACATCTGAAACTCAACGTGTCCGAGACTGAACTCATTATCTTTCCCCAAAATGTATGCATTTTCCCACCTTAGACATTTCTGTTGAAGACACCACTATCTTTCCAACCTTCCAGGTTCATAACCTCTGCATAATCTTCACCTCCTACTTTCCCTCACCCCACATATTGACTCAGTTGCAAATGTCATTTGCACCTCCATATTTCTCCTAAATTAATACTAACATGAACAGTACCAGAGTTGAGGCCTATATCACCACTCACCTAAAGTACTACAATCACCTCCTAATTGGTCTCCTTTATTTTATGCATCAGGTCCCCAGAATAGGAGGTTCCCTTAATGCTAGTACTCTCTTAGTTTGGATTTGAAATCAGGATGAAATAAAGCACTTGCAAGTCATTGAACAACTAACAAAAGGAACTTTACTTTTTCCTAACATAGCAAGGATAAACAATAAGAATACAGTGGCAATTCCCTCCTCCGGACCCCATCTCTTTTCCTCAACCCCATCTCCATATGGAAACACATCTGGATGTATCATCAGGGAAGGAAATGGTAAAGGACATGGTAACTGGTGTAGTCTTCATAAATCCACCAAGTGTGAGGGATCCCCAAACTCAAGTGGCTGGTACTTTTTATGCCTCTAGGTGTCACGGAATCTGCACTGCGGAAGCTAGGGCTAATTAGGTCCTAAGAACATTTTTGTCTTCTTTTAGAGAAATATAATCCCTAAACATTAGGAAAGGAACTTGTACTTGGGCTTCCCTATGTTGTATGTGTTGGGGGGAGTGAGGTGTTAAGAAACTGCATCAGGGAAATGCTGGTCCTATCACATATCACTCCTTGGCGCTTTGTAGAGGTATTTTTCTGCGCTGTCAGACACCTTAAACAAGTATGAAGACAGCAGCAAGGGCAGCTACCACACTGCTGGTAAACCAACTTCAAAAGGCTATGAGCCCAGACTAAAGAATTTAGGTAGCCCTGGAAAGAGATAGTGAAGGTATATTGCACCCCTTCCTGGATGGAAACAAAATGCTCCTGGCTAGGTTCAGTCACAGGGATAGAGAAAAATGCATCAGCAGGGTTGATAGCCCCATACCATTCACCCTGGGGTTGGGTTAGGGCTACAACATTGATGACATCAGGAGCAGCTATAGTGATAGGCTTGACAACTTTATTCAGCTCCTTGCAGTCCACGGATAAACTGCCAGGTGCCATCTTCCTTCTTCACAGGTGACAGGACTATTGAAAGGGGAGCTGGTATAACGAAGAACTCTAGCTTCATCTATATCACTAGAGAAGAAAAATCTTTCTTCTTCCTGGGGACCTGATATTGTACAATGTTAATGATATGGGATGGTTCAAACAACTTTAAGGGTTTCTGTTTGACTCAACTAACAGTAGTAACATTGCTGAAAGGGCCCATACAGGTAATAAGCACACCATACTTCTTCCCTCCATGGTCTGTCTTCTGTGGCCTCCCCTGAATGATCCAAATGGTGTAGGGATACCCCATTTTAGAGGATACTTCAGCCTTGAATGGGATAGAAGTGCATCTGATACCCTAGTACTGAATTCCCCTCTACATAATTACTAACACCTCTTTGGGTTGATCATCAATTGCCTTCAGGAGTCATACCCAAAGGTCCTTGCCAGAAAAGGTGTCATTGCCCCCTGTCCACCATTCAGATAGAGTTATACACAGAAAACAGAATCTAATTGCTTCTGCCTTTGAGACAGGCTGGGCATAGGTGTGACAGGCTATGGGAGTGAAAAATAAATCCCATCTATCAAACTTATTTTCTTTAGGAACTTAATTCCCCCCCTTTTGCAGATCCTCATCTGGTAACTAGCTGCAAATTCATCTTTATGAGTTCAGGGGCAAAAAATTCCCAATATCAGCTACCTTAAAAGAGACAGAGAGTATTTTCTCATCTAGAGGCTCCTATCAATTTAAATAGACTCTATTAAAGTTCATTCTCAGAGAGCTCACCCAGCCTACAACTTCAGAGAGTGTCTCAGGTTTGGCTCCTTTAGAACATGTCCTCTGGACACATTGCTCCAGAGGCTAATCAGAATTTCTGTTTGAACTTCTCCTGCAACCACTCTATATCCTTAGTGGAAAAGATCCACCTGCTGTCTGTGGGCTTGGAGCCACCTTTCTCCTAAAAGCTGCAATAGGATAAGTCTACAGTTTTCTTACCACCATAGGAATTCCCCAAATTCTTTCTTCATGTCAGCTCTCTTCTTCCTGTTTCATAGCTCTGATATTTGTATGAACTTGAACCTCAGGGTCAAAGACCATTGCTCCCTGTCCCATAGAGAGAACTTCCTATATAGGATCAGGAGAGTTCTTGTGCCTAGGAAGCCATGCAGTGTCCTACCATCCAACCACCTGACCCTTCTCAATTTTTGTCCAAATCAACCACAATGTGAGCCACAGGATCATCTCATCTCTTCCCAAACCTACTGTAACTACATTAATATCAGAGGTGGCTTCACTGCTACCCCTTTCTTAGCTCAGGTACAATGTTGGGATTGTTGGGCTATGTTGGGAAATAGGGCCAGCAAAAGGGGTTTACTTTGCCCTTAAACAGTGAAGATATGCAACTAGATCACAGTGGCTTCTTTGGACTCAGCTTTCCTCATCTCTCGAGTCTGGTCATCAGGACATACTATGGTGAAGGATGTGGAGATTCATGTGGTCTTCAGAAATCCACCAAGTCTGAGAAGGCTCCCCAAATTCCAGTGGCTGGAACTTTTTAAGCTTTTAGGTGACCAAGAAGTTGCATTAGGGAAACTGGGGCCATCAGGTCCCAAGAACAGCTGTTTCCTTTTAGGAAAAGCTAATCTTGAAGTATTAGGAAAGAAAGAGGGGCATGGGCCTCCCCATGTTGTGGGTGGGTTAAAAAAGCTGCCCCAGGGAAGTGCTATCCCACTGCTTCCTGTGTCTTCCCTTTTCACTCTATCTTTCACACAACTGCCAGTGTCATGTCCCTTAAGGTTATATGTCACTCCCCTACTTTGTAAACTCTAGTAGCTCCCTATTACCTCTAGGATCAAGTAACCTCTTTGGTTGGAATTTAAAGTAATTCACAATCTAGCCCCAACATTCCTATCTAGCCTCATATTACATTACTTCTCTCTCTGTATTCTACAGTTCAGCCTAAATGGATTTTCTTGCTATTCCTCCCTCATATCTAGAATATATTCCCTCCTGACCTGTGCCTGTTAGAATACTCTTTTCTTTCAAAACCAGCATCATCTTCTACATGTTGTCTTTTGTGATCCACCATATCCCCCAGGTGCTGGTACCCTTCCCCAAATTACCTTCTATTTCTTTCGTATATGTTCTACATACACATGCAGCTCATTTAAGGAGTCTGAGAGTCCTTATCCCAGTTCACACTCACACTGATGAGCCAGGTCCCATAGAGCAAAGCTAGCTATATGACCTCAGTCCTCTTCGGATTCCCTTGAGAGGTTGGAATGTCCTTCTAATTCTTTCAGCCTAAGACTCTATTTCAGAGCATTCTGCCCAACATCACTCTCCTATTATAATTAGTATCACAGACAGTCAATAAATATTTAAAAAGTGCCTGCTATGTGCTGCTAGGCCCTGTTCTAAGGGCTGATTATATACTTTCTGCCTTCAAGGAGCTGTTGTTGTTGTTCAGCCCTTATGTCAGACTCTTCCTGACCCTATCTGGAGTTTTCTTGACAAATATACTGGAGTGATTTGCTATTCTTTTTCCAGTTCATTTTACAGATGAGTAAACTGAAGAAAACAGAGTTAAGTGACATGCCCAGGGTCACACAGCTAGTATATGTCTGAGGCAAGATTTAAATTCATATAGATGAGTCTTCCTGACTCCATATCCAGCACTCTATCCACTGTACCACCTAACTGCCTTCACCATCTATATCATTGACTAACTCAGTGATTCACACCATAATATAATTTAACCAATTAACTTTTACAAAAGGAAATTTACTTTATCTTAAGCAAGAATAGAAGTATGAAATAACCCCTCCTCATGGTGGTGGGGAGTACTCTCTCCTATACTGTATCAGTCAGTCTCTATGGAGAGTAGCTACTGCAAAGTATCATTGTACCAAATGTTCTCTTCCAAATGTGGCATAGCCAATAGACAAGTAGACCCTTGTAAAGCCAATCACAGCAGCTGTCCTGAGGACTACTGTTATGAATAACTTTTAGCATCTAACTGCATAGTATAATGAACTCTCTATTTATTCAGCAATAAACTAAAGCATAACATTCAAGAAACTAAAGTATAACATTCACAATAACAAAACAGCTTATTACTAAGGTGGCCACATAGTCTTAAACAAAATATATCATTCAGCATATCTTATAGTTATCTTTAAGGGGTAGCAGAAAATACAAACACCATCTACCCCTAGGTCACAGTAAGTTACAATATCCTCAGTTAATACAGATTGTTCAAGTAAAGTCCTCTTTCATCTTGACTCAAGGCTTCTAAACCCCACAGTTCCTCCTCCATAGGCTGACCACTCCCAACTCTTGCCTGGATTCACATGTAGGCAACTCTTCACTCCTGTTCCATATCTCAACTCACAGGGACTGTTCCACTCCAAGCTCTTCATAGTTTCTGTTTCTAGGAAAACAAAGTTTAACAGAATTACAATATTTACACAAATTACCAGCATCATCATCTCAATTCATTTTCTGTCTTGAGAAACCAATACAGAAAAACAGACAGGACTTCTGTCTGAGAAAGTAACACAGATCAACAGACAGAGCACCAACATCACAAACATTCTCTGAATTTTGCCTGTTCCCAACTCTGCTCAAGCTCTTATCTGCTCCTTCCTCTTCCACCGGTTTGTTTTTTTTTTTTGCAAACTCCTCCCACCATGGGCTCCCATGTGATTACATTTGGTCTATTAAGGGGCAGAGGAGATATTCAAATTCCCTTAGGCCTATTAAGGTCAGGGAAGATCTTCAAACTCCCTTAGGCCTATTAAGGGCAATACAATGTATACTGTTTCCAATCAAAGACTCTTGATACAATCAAAGGCAAGGCTCAAAGGCACTTGATTAGCTAAAACTCAATCCAGAAAAACAGCAAACTATCCTAATTTGCTTGCCATTACTTGCTTGTAGAAACTAGAATCACAGTGTTGATGGATCTTGCACCTCAATGAACTTTAAAACTCCGGCATTAATTCCCTTCATGGGACCTCTGGGCAGCTTGCTCTTCCAAGCTTTCAAAGCTTACAAGGTCAGAGCATAGTCCATCCCATCTCTTTCATAGGAAAGAATAGAGATAACAGAGACAGAGGCAACTGCAGGGCCATGTGCTCATAGCTTTATATAGGTCATTAGAACTAGCTTTCTCCCTACCTGGAGGTTTGCCTCCTCATTCAAATGTAGCCAGGCAGGGAATAGAGACTTGTCAGACTTGTTTGTTCCCTTTGAGCACACACTTACTTCTAGTTCAGTGGCCAATTAAGAGTCCATTTGTTTAACACATGGTTAAGAGACTGGAAATCATCGGGAGCTCAGACCCCCTATTCCATATCATGAGATACTTTTAGAAGCATGTTTAGTGAACATATCCTCCCTGGAATGAGTCATCATTGGCCAATCCTTTGTTACATGTAAATATTTACTCCTGCCTAGTAGAATGTCAGATCCTTGAGGGTTGAAACTGTTTCACTTTTAAAATTTGAATCTCACCTACTTAACATGAGACATGGACAATAATTAGGCTTAATAGATGTTTATTAATTAATTGATCTGTCCCCTCCTCATTATTGCCTTTGCCACCAAGCTAGTACAAGCTTTCATTGCTACTTGAATAAACTATAGCAATAGCCTCCTGTCTTTATTCTCTCCCTCTTCTCATGTTTCTTTTCTACATGTGTCAGCAAAATTTTGGGGAAAGTGTCAGAATTCTAGGCATAGAAGGACCCTCATTCCCAATAGACATAGCAAAAGAAATTATCCTACCAAATTCTTTCTATGATACAATTATGCTATTGATACCTAAACCAGAAAGATTCAAAATAGAGAAAAAAACTACATATCAATACTAGGGGAATTGATGGGCAACTAGGTGATGCAATGGGTAGATAACTGGCCCTGGAGTGAGGAAGACTGAGTTCAAATAGTCACTTAACCCTATTTGCCTCAGTTTCCACATCTGTAAAAATGAACTAGAGAAGGAACCGGCAAATAACTTCAGTATATTTGTCAAGAAAATTCCAAATGCATTCATGAAGAGTTAGACATGGCTGAAAATGACAAAATAATAACAATAAACTCTAATGAACATTGGTGCAAACATTTTAAATAAAATATCACCAAAGGGGCTACAGCAACATATTACAACGATTATGTGCCATGACCAGATTGGATTTACATCAGGAATGCAAGATTAGGCTTTACTAATAGAAAATCTGTAAGTATAATTGACCATTTTAATAAATAAAAACAACAAAAACCACATGACCATATCAATAGATGCAGGATAGCTTTTGACAAAATACAGCACCCACTTCTATAAAAAACAACCTTGAAAACATAGGAATAAATATACAATTTCTTAATATGACAAATGTTATATACCTTAAACCAAGAACCAGTATTATCTAGAATGGGAATAAATGATTACTCTCCAATAAGATCAGAGGTAGAACCAGGATATACATTGTAATCAACTCTAGAAGTGTTAGCTATAGCAATAAAACAAGAAAAAGAAAATGAGGAAATAAATATGGGTAAAGAAGAAACAAAGTGATCACTTTTATAAATGACAGGATGATATTCATAGAAAACTCTATAAAGTCAACTAAAAATTAATTGAAACAATAACTTCAGCAAAGTTTCAGGACAAAATAAAGCCATACAAATCATAAGCATTTCTGTATAATACTAGTAAAACATGACAAGAAGAAATAGGAAAAATTTTATTTAAAATAACTATGGGATTGATAAAATACCTGGGAGACTACCTACCAAGATAAACACATGAACTAAATGAATGCAACTATAAAATATTGTTTGTAGAAATAAAAGATAGAATGAAATAATTGGGAAAATATCCATTGTTCATGGGTGGACTAAGTCAATATAATAAAAATGACAATATTACCTAAATTAATTTACTTATTCAGTGTTGTACCAAGCAAATCACCAAAAGAATATAAATCTAGGGAAAAAAAAATTCATTGGGAGAAAAAAAAAGATGAAGGTGGAAACAGGGTGTTTCCTAGCAGTACCAGATCAGAAACGCCACTAAAAAAAAAAATAGTTATCAAAACAATTTGGTATTGGCTAGAAAAAACAGAGAGAGCAATCAGAACAGATTAATTATACAATGCATGAAAGCGAAAAAAATCGAGTAGGAAACTCAGGGTTTTCAGGTAAGGTAAACTAAAGTAAGAGACTTAATATTTGATAAAAATTGTTGGGAAAATTGGACTGCAATGTGCCAGAAATTAGGTTTAGACTAACCCAAAGATAAGCTCCAGACAGATACATGGCCTACATATTAAAAAAAAAAAAAGTCACATCATAAACAAATTAGAAAAATGAGGAAGAAATTGCCTTTCAGTTCTATGGATGGTAAAGAGTTTATGGACAAATAAGTTATAGAAAAGATCACAAAAGATAAAGTAGATAATTTTTATTACATAAAATTTAAAAGTGTCTGCCTAAACAAATACAGCTAAAATTGGAATGGAATCAGTTTATGGAGGAAAATATCCTGGCATCAAATTTCTCTGATAAACATCTTATTTCCAAGATATATAAGGAACTGTTCAAATTAATAAGACCATTTCCACATTGTTAAATGATATGAACAGACTGTTCTCAAGAAGAGAAACCCAAGCTATCAATTGCCATATGAAAGTACTCCAAGTCACAAATAGTTAGAGAAATGAAAATTAAGGTAACTCTTGAAGCTCTATCTCATACCCATTATATTGACAAAGCTGACAAAGAAAGAAAATAAGAAATGTTGGAGGAGTTGTGGAAAAATAGGCAGTGTTGTGTTGATAGAGTTGGTCCAAGCATTCTGAAAATCATTTAGGAGTTGTGCCCCAAAAGTTCATAAAAAGTGTTAGTCTTTTGACCTTGCAGTATCACTACTAGACTTATACTCCAAAGAGATCAAACAAAGAGAAAAAGTCCTATATATTAAAAAAAAGTTTTGTTGGGGATTGAGCCAATATGGCAGAGTAAAAACAGGACCTCCACACAGCTCTAGTTCCTACCACCTCCAATACATGTAAAAAAAAAAATGACTCTAAATAGATTTTAGAGCTACAAAACCCACAAAATGATAGAGAGAAACAAATCTCCCACTGAAAGGCAGCCCAGAAGGCTGGTAGAAAGGGTCTATCACACAGAGCTAGGAGCCAAGTGCAGTACTGCCAGAGCTGCCTGGTTATGGCCCTAGGGTGGCCCTGACCAGCAGTGGTCTGAGCAGACATCAGGAGAGTGAATCACCAGCAGCTGTGGTGGTTTCCAGACTTCTCAACCCACAAACACCAAAAAGAAAGTAAAGGGTCAGTCAGGAACTCTGTTGGAACTGTGGGGAAAAGAGTGAAGTCTGGGCCCTGCACCCAGGGCAAGAAGTGGTGGAGGCTCAGTGGCTGCAGCTGCCACCTACTGCATGGCTGCTTCCAGAGCTCCTGGCCTACAGATCACAGGGGGACCAAGCAACCATTCTGAGGGGTAATCGCTCTTGCTTTAACCTGCTTGGATCTTGATCGCGTTCTTGGGTGGTGGTCCTGTGGTGTGTGGCCAGTGTGCCAGTGCTTGTGGGGGCTGCAGGGAGGGCACCCTCCTAATAATTCTGGCAGCTCTGAAAACCCCAGTGATTAGGGATGTAGCTCTCTGCAATCTGGAAGCAGAGTTCTACCATGAAAAAGAGCTCAAAAGTCAAGTAATTGGCTGGCAATGTGGGCAAGTAGAGGAAGCACAAACAGACCATAGAATCCTTTTTGGGGGACAAAAAGGGTCAAAGCATTGAATGGGAGGAAGACAACAAAGTCAGAACTCCTACATCAAAAGCTTCCAAGAAAAAATATGAAGTGATTACAGGCCATGGAGAAACTCAAGAAGGATTTTGAAAATCAAGTAAGACAAGTGGAAGAAAAATTGGGAAAAGAAATGAGAATGATGCAAGAAAATCATGAAAAGCAAATCAACAGCTTGCTAAAGGAGACCCAAAAAAATACTGAAGAAAATAACACCTTAAAAAATAGACTAACCCAAATGGCAAAAGAGGCCCAAAAAGCCAATGAGAAGAAGAATGCCTTAAAAAATTCGAATTACTCAGATGGAAAAGGAATTTTAAAAACTCAATGAAGAGAATAATTCCTTCAAAGTTAGATTGGAGCAAATGGAAGCTAATGACTTTATGAGAAATCAAGATGCTATAAAATAGATCCAAACAAATGAAAAAATAGAAGGCAATGTGAAATATATAATTGGAAAAACCACTGACCTGGAAAATAGATCCAGGAGAATTAATTTAAAAATTATTGGACTACCTGAAAGCCATGATCAAAAAAAAGCCTAGACAACATCTTTCAAGAAATTATCAAGAAGAACTGCCCTCAGATGCAGGGGCAGGACCGGAAGGCGCAGCTGGCAGAGGCAGGCCCAGAAGGGGCCTGATCAACTCAGAGGGCAAGTCTTCCCACCAACCACAAGGTCCACTACCAGGCCTATCACCAAAGGGCTGGGACTGGAAAGAGCAAGGTAAGAAGCAAATACAATGGCCCCTGTCCTGGACAGCAAACGCTTCTGGGGCTACCACTTCATAGCCCAGAAATTTTTTTTTAAAAGCCCCTTTCAGGACCTCCAAAGACTAGGATGACAGAGTGAACCTCACTTGCCCCAAACCCCCGCCTCTGACCCTGAAAACATAGTAACTCTTGCCCAGGGCAAAACCCTCTACAGTAAAGGCTTGGGATCCTAGAGGAAGGGCGTGGCTAGGACACTCCCTCAAAATGGGTAGAAAGCAGACTACAAAGACAAAGACTCTGGAGTCCTACTACCCTCAGAGGGAGGAACCAACCTCAGAGGGAGACAATGTGGACTCCACACCCAAAGCTGAAACTTCCACAGGGAATGGGTCCCAAGCACAGAAGGCTCTCCTAGATGAGATCAAAAGGAACTTTGAAAACAAAATGAGAGAGATAGAAGACAAAATGAATAATTCTCTCAAAACGAAAATAGCAGAATTAGGAAAACATTATAATGAGGAAAACATCTCTCTAAAAAGAAAAGTGTATGATATGGAAAAGGAGCTTCAAAAATTAACCAAGGAAAATGATTTGCTAAAAACTAGAATTAACCAAATGGAAACAAATAACTCTATGAGGAACCAAGAATTAGTCAAGCAAAACAACAAGAATGAAAAATTAGAAAAAGAGGCAAAATACCTCAAAGAAAAAATAACTGACCTGGAAAACAGATCCAGGAGAGATAATCTGAGAATCATAGGCCTACCAGAAAATTATGATGAAAAAATGAGCCTGGACAACATTCTCCAAGAGCTCGTTAAGGAAAACTGCCCTGAGATACTAGAACCTGAGGGGAAAATAGAAATTGACAGAATCCACCGGACACCTGCTGTAAGAGATCCCAAACTGAAAAGTCCTCGAAATGTTGTGGCCAAACTCCAGAACTACCAGATAAAAGAGAAAATACTTCAAGCGGCCAGAAAGAAACAATTCAAATATCGAGGGTCCACAGTGAGGATTGTACAGGATTTGGCAGCCTCTACACTGAAAGATTGAAGGCAGTGGAATACAATTTTCCAGAAGGCAAAAGAGCTCAGGTTACAACCAAGGATCACATACCCAGCAAGACTGAGCATATTTTCCAGGCAAAGAGATGGTCATTCAACAATATAACAGAGTTCCAGACCTTCTATATAAAAAAAGCCAGAACTCAATGGAAAATTCAGCCTCCAATTATGAGATGCAACAGTGACTTAGAAAGGTAAACAAGGAGAACACACACACACCCTGCTATTTGATAAGAGCAAACTGTTTATAGACAAGTAGAGGGTATGACTATAAAATACACAAAATGACGATTAAAAAATATTATTAAGGGCTACAAAGGGACTGCAATGGAATAAAGGGAATGGTTGAAGTGGAAAAGGGTAAATTATGCCACACATAGAGGCATAAAAACTGTATAGCAGAGGAAAAAAAGGGAGGGAGTGGGGAAGCATATGAGCTTTTCCCTCATTGGTTCTGTTACAAGGAGGGAATAACAACCAGTTAAGCATAGGACTCTATAGAGAAGAAACACAAAAAGTACCATTTTAGAGGGAAAGAGGGGAGGGAGAGGAGCTTCTCATGAGATTTGTTTCTGTCACTCTTGATGCAAAGAAGAAATAGCATACTTCATTAAGTATAAAAATATCCTACAGGCAGTAGGAGGGGGAAAGTGTTACAAAAGGGGGGTGGGAGTGGTTTGTAGGGAGGGAAGTAGTAAGGGGAAAGGGGAGGAAAAGGGAGGGGAGCTGAAAAGGGAACACTGAGGGAGGCAGTGTTCAAAAGGCAAACTATTAAGGGGGGAAGGGAGAAGGGAGGGAAAAGATGAACATTAACAGGGGCAGGAATAGGATGGAGGGAAAGAAACAGATAACAATCATAACTGTAAATGTGAATGGAATGAACTCTCCCATAAAACGGAGAGGGATAGCAGAATGGATTAGAAATCATAATCCTACAATATGCTGTTTACAAGAAACACATCTGAAACAGAGGGATACACACAAGGTAAAGGTAAAAGGTTGGAATAAAATATATCATGCCTCAGCTAAAGTAAAAAAAGCAGGGATAGCAATCCTTATCTCAGATAAAGCAAAAGCAAAAATTGACCTAATTAAAAGAGATAAGGAAGGAAACTATATCCTGTTAAAAGGCACCATCGAGAATGAAGCAATATCATTATTTAACATATATGCACCAAGTGGTGTAGCATCCAAATTCCTAGAGGAGAAGGTAAAGGAATTAGAGGAAGAAATAGATAGCAAAACTATACTAGTGGGAGACCTTAATCTCCCCCTCTCTGAACTTGATAAATCCAACCTCAAAATAAACAAGAAAGAAGTTAAGGAGGTGAACAGGATTTTAGAGAGGATAGGTATGATAGATCTCTGGAGAAAACTAAATGGGGATAAAAAGGAATATACTTTCTTCTCAGCGGTTCATTGCACATTCTCAAAAATTGACCATGTTCTAGGGCATAAAAACCTCACAATTCTATTTAGTAAGGCAGAAATATTAAATGCATCCTTCTCAGATCATGACACAATAAAAATTGTATGCAATAAAGGGCCAGGGAAAGACAGACTAAAAACTAATTGGAAATTAAACAATTTAATCCTAAAGAATGAGTGGGTCAAACAAGAAATTATAGAAACAATCAGTAATTTCATTCAAGAGAATGATAATAATGAGACAACATACCAAAATCTGTGGGATGCATCAAAGGCAGTTCTTAGGGGAAGTTTTATATCCTTGAGTGCATACGTGATTAAATTAGAGAAAAGGGAGCTTAACGAATTGGGCATGCAATTAAAAAGCCTAGAAAAAGAACAAATTCAAAATCCCCAATTAAATACTAAATTAGAAATATTGAAGACAAAAGGAGAGATTAATAAAATTCAAATTAAGAAAACTATTGAATTAATAAATAAAACCAAGAGCTGGTTTTATGAAAAAAACAACAAAATTGATAGACCCTTAGTCAATATGATTAAAAAAAAAGAAAGAAGAAAACCAAATTATGAGTATCAAAAATGAAAAGGGTGAATCTACCTCCAATGAAGAGGAAATCAAAACAATAATTAGGAATTATTTTTCCCAATTGTATGAACATAAATTTGACAATCTTAGGGAAATGGATGAATATTTACAAACATACAAGTTGCCCAGATTAACTGAAGAGGAAGTAAATTACTTAAATAATCCCATCTCAGAAAAACAAATTGAACAAACCATCAGTCAGCTCCCTAGGAAAAAATCTCCAGGGCCAGATGGATTCACTAGTGAATTCTATCAAACATTTAAAGAACAATTGATTCCAATACTCTACAAACTATTTGGGAAAATTAGTGAAGAAGGAGTCCTACCAAATTCTTTTTATGACACAAATATGGTACTGATACCTAAATCAGGAAGAGATAAAACAGAGAAAGAAAATTACAGACCAATCTCCCTCATGAATATAGATGCAAAAATTCTAAATAAAATACTAGCAAAAAGACTACAGCAACTTATCTCAAGAATAATACACTTTGATCAGGTAGGATTTATTCCAGGAATGCAAGGATGGTTTAATATTAGGAAAACCAATTGATCATATCAACAATAAAACTAGCAGAAACCACATGATCATCTCAATAGATGCAGAAAAGGCTTTTGACAAAATACAACATCCATTCCTATTAAAAACATCAGAAAGTATAGGAATAAATGGAGCCTTCCTTAAAATAATAGGTAGCATCTATTTAAAGCCATCAGCAAGTATTATATGTAATGGGGAGAAGCTAGAAGCATTTCCTATAAGATCAGGGGTGAAACAAGGGTGTCCACTATCACCCCTCTTATTCAATCTGGTACTAGAAATGTTAGCAGTAGCAATTAGAGAAGAAAAAGAAATCAAAGGAATCAAATTAGGCAAAGAAGAGACCAAGCTATCACTCTTTGCAGATGATATGATGATATACTTAGAGAATCCTAGAGAATCAAGTAAAAAACTGCTTGAGACAATAAATAAATTTGGCAAAGTTGCAGGATATAAAATAAACCCACATAAATCCTTGGCATTCCTATATATTTCCAATGAAATTCAACAGCAAGAGATAGAAAGAGAAATACCATTTAAAGTTACTGTAGACATTATAAAATATTTGAGAATCTACCTGTCAAAACAAACCCAGGACCTGTATGATCATAACTACAAAACACTTCACACAAATAAAGTCAGATCTAACTAATTGGAAAAGTATCAATTGCTCGTGGCTGTGTCGAGCTAATATAATAAAAATGACAATTTTACCTAAATTAAATTATATATTTAGTGCCATGCCAATTAATTTACCAAACAACTACTTTACAGAGCTAGAAAAAATAGTAACAAAATTCATTTGGAAGAATAAACGGTCCAGGATATCAAGGGAATTAATGAAAAGAAATGCTAGGGAAGGTGTACTAGCTATACCATATTTCAATATGTATTATAAAGCAGCAGTCATCAAAACTACTTGGTATTGGCTGAGGAATAGAAGAGTGGATCAATGGAATAGATTAGGTACACGAGATTCAGAAGTGAATGACTATAGTAAAGTATTGTTTGATAAACCTCCAGACCCTGGTTTTTGGGATAAGAACTCACTATTTGACAAAAACTGCTGGGAAAACTGGAATATAGTATGGCAGAAACTGGGCATAGACCATTATCTAACACCATATACCAAAATCAAGTCTAAATGGGTGCATGATCTAGGTATAAAGGTTGATACTGTAAGCAGTCTCCTAAAACAAGGAATAGTTTACCTATCAGACTTGTGGAGAGGGAAAGACTTTATGACTAAACAAGAATTAGAGAACATTATAAAATGTAAAATGGATAATTTTGGCTACATGAAATTGAAAAGTTTCTGTACAAACAAAGCCAATGTAACCAAGATTAAGAGGGAGGTGGGAAATTGGGAAAGAATCTTTACAACCTATGTCTTTGACAAAGGACTCATTTCTAAAATATACAGAGAATTGAGTCAAATTTATAAGAACACAAGTCATTTCCCAATTGATAAATGATCAAAGGATATGAACAGGCAGTTTTCAGAGAAAGAAATTATAGCTATCTATAAGCACATGAAGAAATGCTCTAATTCACTATTGATTAGAGAAATGCAAATCAAAACAACTCTGAGGTACCACATCTCACCAGTCAGATTGGCTAAGATGACAAAACAGGAAAATGACAAATGCTGGAGAGGATGTGGGCAAATTGGAACACTAATGCATTGCTGGTGGAGTTGTGAACTGATCCAGCCTTTCTGGAGAGCAATATGGAATTATGCCCAAAGGGCTATGAATACTTTCATACCCTTTGATCCAGCAATACCACTTCTAGGGTTATATCCCAAAGAGATCATAGAAATGAGAGAAAAACCCATATGTACAAAAATGTTTATAGCAGCTCTTTTTATGGTAGCAAAGAATTGGAAATTAAGGGGGTTCCCATCAATTGGGGAATGGCTGAACAAGTTGTGGTATATGCATGTTATGGAATACTATTGTGCTATAAGAAACGAGGAGCAGATGGTCTTCATATTTACCTGAGGAGGCTTAAAAGAACTGATGCTGAGTGAGAAGAGTAGAACCAGGAGAAATTTGTACACAATTACAGACACAACGTATGTGTGATGACCAGCTTTGATAGACTGGACTCTTCTCAGCAATGCAGTGATATAAGTCAATCCCAAAAGACTCATGATGGAGAGAAATATGTGCATCCAGAGAAAGAACTAGAAAGAACTAAGTTTAGATCCAGGTGGAAGCAAAATACCTGATCTTTTTCCTTCTCTTATTTGGTTTTTTGTCCTCTTTACCATTTCTCATTCCAGCTGGTACAATCCGTCCTTATAACCTGACTAATGTATAATGTGAAAGTATTTACAGATCCTATACTTGACTATAAGCCGCCATGGGGAGGAGGAGGGGAGGGGTGGGGACAAAATGTGAAACTCAAGGAATTGTAGAATTGAATCCTGTAAACTAAAAGGAAAAAAACAAATTAATAAAAAAAATTTTTGAGAAAAAAAACTGCCCTGAACCAGAGGGCAAAATAGAAATTGAAAGAACTCAAGAATTGTCTCTTGAAAAAGATCCCAAAAAGAAACTCCTAGGAATATTATAGCCAAATTCCAGAGTTCCCAGGTCAAGGAGAGAATACTGCAAGCAGTCAGGAAGAAATAAATTTGAGTATTGTGGAAACACAATCAGGATAACACAAGACCTAGCAGCTTCTGCATTAAGGGATCAAACGGCTTGGAATTGGAGGTCAAAGGAGCTAGTATTAAAACCAACAATCACCTACCCAGAAAAACTGAGTATAATGCTTCAGGGAAAAATATGGTCATTCAATGAAATAGAGGACTTTCAAGCATTCCTTTTTTTGTTTTTTGTTTTGTTTTGTTTTGTTTTTGTTTTTTGCTTTTTGAAGGGCAATTGGGGTTAAGTGACTTGCCCAAGGTCACAGGGATAGTTTTTGTGTTAAGTATCTGAGGCCGGATTTGAACTCAGGTCCTCCTGACTCCAGGGTCAGTGCTCTGCTCACTGTGCCACCTAGCCACCCTTAACTTTCAAGCATTCTTGATGAAAAAACCAGAGCTGAACAGAAAATTTGACTTTCAAATACAAGAAGCAAGAGAAGAATGAGAAGGTAAACAGGAAAAAGAAATCACAACGAACTTATTAAAGTTGAACTATTTACATTCCTATATGGAAAAATGATCATTGTAACTTATAAGACTTTTCTCAGTATGAGGATTGTTGAAGGTAATATATATGCATATATGTATACATATATATGTATGTATAGGAGGGTGTATGTGTTTATAAATATTTATGTGAGTATGTGTACATGTATACATAGAGGGCACAGGATGAGTTGAATATGAAGGGATGATATCTAAAAAAACAAAATTGAGAAGTGAGAGAGGAATATATTGGGAGGAGAAAGGGAGAGATAGAATAGGGTAAATTGTTTCATATAAAAGGGCAGCTAGGTGGGGGCAGTGAATAGAGCACCAGCCCTGGAGTCAGGAGGACCTGAGTTCAAATTTGGCCTCAGACACTTAACACAAAAACTAGCCTTGTGACCTTGGGCAAGTCAGTTAACCCCAATAGCCCTCCAAAAGGCAAAAAAAAAAAAAAGGCAAAAGAAAATTTACAATGGAGAGAAAGAACAGGAAGGTGAAAGGGAAAGGGTCAACCTTAACTCTCATTGAATTTGGCTTAAGGAGGGAATAACATGCACACTCAGTTGGGTATTTTACCCTACAGAAAAATAGGGGGAAGGGGATAAGAGGGGAGATGATGGAGGGGAGGGCAGATTGGGGGAGAAGGTAGTTAGAAGCAAGCACTTTTGAAAAGGGACAGAGTCAAAGGAGAAAATAGAATAAGTGGGGGGTGGGATAGGATGGAGGGAATTATAGTTAGTCTTTCACAATATAACTTCTATTGAAATGTTTTGTGTAACTACACATGTATAACCTATATTGAATTCCTTATTTCCCCAGTGGGGATGGGTGAGGAGGGAAGAAGGGAAAA
Organism: Petaurus breviceps papuanus; assembly: GCF_028583685.1. NCBI lineage: Eukaryota > Metazoa > Chordata > Mammalia > Diprotodontia > Petauridae > Petaurus > Petaurus breviceps. Next base: position 9,476,691 of record NW_027185810.1, on the reverse strand, counting down.
AATCTGGAACTTAAAGTTTTAAAAGCAAATGTTTTAAAAAAAATTGTTTTTTTAACATGCAACTGGGAAATAAGATATACAGGCACTGGGGTTTAGAAATCCACCTTGCCCTACTAGAAAGTTGGGGCGGCGGGGGAAATGGGGGAGGATATAAGAGAGAACAGATTGGGGGAAGGGGTATTCAGTAGGCTTGCTATTTTGGGGTGGGGGTAGGGGAAAGAAGGGGAGAAAAATTTGTAACTCAAAATCTTGTGGAAATGAATGTTGAAAACTAAAAATAAATCAGGAAGGAGAAAAATGTGTTACAATACCTTTTTTTAATATCAAAGAACTAGAAACTAAGAAAGTGATTACCAGTTGGAGAATGGCTGAATAAACTGTCATGTATGGATGTGATGGAATATTATTGTGCTCTAAGAAATGAAGAAAGAGACAGTCTCACAAAAAGATAGGAAGACATCTAGACTGAGGCAAACTGAAGTGAGTAGAACCAGAAGAATCATTAATAACATGCATATTGTAAAAAAAAAAAAACACCACCAAGCAATTCTGGAATACATAAGAACTCTGATCAACTAAGTAATCAACTATGATTTCTTGGTGTGATAGCACACACTTATAAAAATTCCTTCTACTGGGGAGGAAGAGGATAGTAAATCAGTAGAAGTCAGGAGTTCTGAGTTGCAATGAGGCTAAATTCGACCATCCCTCTTCATTAATTTTAGCATCAATAAGTGAATGTCCAGGGCTGTGAAGCTGCCAAACTTGCCTAAGGAGGGGTGAACTGATTCACACTGGAAATAGACTGACTCAAAGCTTCTGTGCCAATCAGTAGTAGAACTGGACCCATAAGTGGTTGATACAGTTCCATCTTGGGTCTCAAAAAGCAGCAAATGAAAAATAATCAACTATGAGGTTGTTTAAAGTTTGAAGACTGAAGAGGACTAATGAAACAGAACACTGCCTGATTCATAGTAGAGGGATGGTGACTATTAATACACAGAATAATAAATGAATTTTTTGATGTGGCCAACATTGAAATTTATTTTGCTTAATTATACTTATATTAAACAAGGGTTCAGAATTTCTTTTTTTCTTTCTTTTTTTCTCTTTCCTTTCTTTCCTCTTTTTCTTTCTTTCTTTCCTTCCTTCCTTCCTTCCTTCCTTCCTTCCTTCCTTCCTTCCTTCCTTCCTT